>NC_058135.1:83080144-83203934 GCF_016433145.1 Gracilinanus agilis
TCTCTCTCTCTCTCTCTCTCTCTCTCTCTCTCTCTCTCTCTCTCTCTCTCTCTCTCTCTCTCTCTCTCTCTCTCTTTCCCCCCTCTTTCTCCCTCCTTTTTATGGACAGGGCAGATCCATACCTGGTAACCAAATCTATGTTACCATTAATAGAAAAGTCTTGCCCATCTTTTTGTCCTGTTTCCCATAACCATTCCCTTGATTTCCTTATAAAATTCTTCCATGGTCACTACTAAGTTATTAGAAGTGCTGGCTTTCCCTATAAGAATGTTAGCTTCTGTAAGGTAAGGATTCTCTTGCTTGTTTATATTTCTATCCCCAGTTCTTATTTAGCACAGTACCTGACACATAGTCTTCAATAAAGTTTTTTCACTTATTTATTCTATGCATAGGTAGTTCCAAGGGAGGAAACTCCTTTGGCAAAGACTTTGGCTGTCATTGTATTTCACTGAAAAAAAATCAGGATATTTGCCAAGAGTTCCCTCTTCAACTCTCTTCATCTCACATAATTCACGTGATTTTATTTACTATCTTCCTTCAGCCTTATCTCACATAGTGAAATGGCCCTTCCCTTTGCCAAGATAAAACTCCATACATGCATGATCTCATTTCATCTCATCATCTTCTGCAGATATCTCCTTTTTCTTTCCCCCCTACTCTCACACTAAACTTCACCATCCCTCAGTATACTAGCTTCTTTCTTACTGCCTACAAATATGCTCACATCCCCACCATCTTAAAAATAAAAAAGGGGGACAGCTAGGTGGCACAGTGGACAGAGAGTGAAGCCCACAGACAGGATGTTCTGGGTTCAAATCTGAATGTAGATACTTCCTAGCT
Organism: Gracilinanus agilis; assembly: GCF_016433145.1. Taxonomy (NCBI): domain Eukaryota; kingdom Metazoa; phylum Chordata; class Mammalia; order Didelphimorphia; family Didelphidae; genus Gracilinanus; species Gracilinanus agilis. The sequence continues at coordinate 83,080,985 of NC_058135.1, forward strand.
GTGTGACCCTGGACAAGTCACTTAACCCCAATTGTCTCATTCTTACCACTCTTCTACCTTGGAACCTATACCTAGTATCAATTCTAAGACAGAACTTAATGTTGTTTCTTTTGTTAAAAGCAAACAACCAAAACAAAAGCAAAGATTATTACTTCAGTTAGTCCCAATAGTCATTGTCCAATATATCGTCTCCATTTTTCAGCTAAATTCCTTGAGAATATAATCTATAACTACTATCTCCATTTTTTTAACTTTCATTATTTTAACTCTCTGTAATCTGACATCAATCTTCATGATTCAATTAGAGCATTTCTCTCCAAATTTAACAGTGATATTTTAATTTGAAAACCAAATAACTTTTTCTCCATCTTTATCTTTTAGACCTCTCTTCAGACTCTGACATTGTCACTTGCTCTTTTTTCCTGATACTCTCTTCCCTTTATATTTCCATGAGATCTTTTCCCCTTTTATTCTCTTATTACTTGTCCAAATGCTACTTCTGAGGCTCTTCATTCAGACTGTGCACCAACAGTATTCCCCAAACTCTATCCTAATGCCTCTTCCCTTCTCTTTCTATATTATTTCACTCGAGTGATCTCATTAGCTCCTATGGATTCAATTATCACCTCAATGAAAATGATGCTGAGATCTATTTATCTAGTCTTAACTTTTCCCCTGACCACCAGTCTTGCACCAGAAACTGCCTATTGGAGATATTAAGCTGATGTTTCACAGATATCTGAAACTCAATATGTCTAAAAATAAACTCATCTTTTCTTCTAAATCCTAACCTTCCTATTATGAAGTTACTGCCCTTCTCCTACTCACCCAGGTTTTTTTTTTAATTTTCTCTCACTCTCCTCAGTTCAATATATTGCAAAATCTGTCAACTGAATCTCATCCCCTGCAATCCAAAACCTTCACAGCATCACACAAACACACACACACACACACACACACACACACACATATGCATATACACAGTTTGTTACCCTTCCAGTACAGACTCTCAACATCTCATCCTCATTTCCAGACTATTTCAATAGCCTGCTGGTTGATCTCCCTGCCTAAAGTCTTTCCCTATTGTAGTCCATCTTTGACTCTCTTGGCACAGTAATCTTCCTGAATCTCAGATCTAACCAGGCCACCCCCATCCAACCTAGTAAATTTTAGTAGCTCTCTATCAACCCCAGGTGAAATATGAGATCCTCAATTCTGCAATTATTCATAACCTTGCCTCCTTCAACCCTTTCCAGCATTCTTAAACTTGTTTCACCTTCAGCTACTCTATGTTCTACTGACACTAAGGTTCTATGCTATTCTTTATATAAGACCTCCCTTCTCTGGACTGTGATTATTTTCCTTGTTGTCCCATCTGCCTAAAATTCTCTCCTTTTTTCCACGTTCTAGCTTTCCTTATTTCAGCTAAGTCTCAGTTACAACGTTATCTTCTACAAGAGACATTTCATGATCTCCATTAATGCTTTTGCCTTCCCTTTAATAATATATGTGTATGTACATACATACACACATGTGTGTGACTGTGCATATGTATGTATTGTCTGTACATATTTATTTCCATATCATTTCCCCCATTGGATTCTATGCTGATTGGATGGAAGAGGTTGATTTTTTATTGTTATTTTCATAGTTTCCCCCATTGGACTCAAAGCTACTTGAAGGAAAGGGTTGGTTTTATATTTCTTTGTATCCTCAGTGTTTAGTCTGTATCCTGACACATAGTAGGCACTTCATAAAATATTTATTGACTTAACTACAACTTACACTATAAAGAAGGGAATTTTAGGGTTTGATTGTGGTTGTAGAAAACTGACAAGTTAAGTGACTTGCTGTGAATGTTGCACAGCCAGTAAATAGCAAAGCCAAGTTTGGAATCCAGATTATCCTTATTTAGAAATGGCCCTTTATCTTCTATGCCAAGGTGACACTCATTGATAGATGCATTAAGTTTTATAGAATACTTTCTTCACAATCATACTAGGAAGTATGGGAAGTAGATTATTGTCCCCATTTTATATTTAAGGAAATTGGGGTGGGAAATATGAAATATGTCTGTGGTCTCACATTAGGTAAATATCAGATCAAGGATTCGAGTTCAGCTCTCCATATTCAAAATCTAGTAATCTAGTACCCTTTCCATTATATCACACTGTTCTCATAAGCTCTATTAATAAAGTAGTATTTCTGCCTCCTTACTCAACCCCTCACTTCTCAATTGTTCCTGATATTTCAGAGAGATGCTAATATACCAGTGATTCAAAATAAAAGTATCTAACATGATCATTTCTTCTTAATTCACTGGACCTAGACTTCATGCATGCCAGAATTTTCTTCAGAGTGCTAATTCTGTGATATTATTAATTTAAAATTATCAAAGATTGAATGTAGTAGTTGGACTGTTACTTTTAGTTCTATTCCATGGCTTATGTATGAAAAGAAAGAGTGCGAGAGAGAGTATATAGAAAAAGGAGTTCAATCCTAGGGAAAGGGAAATTTTTACACGCACATAGACACACACATATAGTCTTAGAAATAAAATTTAAATATTCTTACCAGTTGATTTGAAATCCATTTCCAGTTAATCAAAATAAATATTTTGAATCAGACACTATCCAAACCTAGAGAAGGGATCAAAATACTGAACACTGAGTTAGTGTAGCGTAATTCCAGTAAATATGACATTATGCCCATAGGATGCAGTAGATACAATGATGTGTCAAAAAGAATACTGAGAATTCTTCCTTCTAATATCCTTAATATATCATCAAACTAAGGTAAATATTTTTTAGGTGAAAAGAACATTTTAAAAGTAAAGTTATTGATACTATTGTGTAGGAGAGGGAAAGTTTTAAAAGAAAAAAATCTGCTAATATTCAAATATACAATAAAAAATCCCAGGGAACTTTAGCCTCAAAACTCCTCTAACTTGTAGATCTTCATTATATTTTTTTAAAGTATATATTAAAAAGATGATTTATTCCATTCTATCAAGCAAAGCAAGGATCCTGTTGAAAAGAATTCTCCAAATTCAGGCCTCTTAATAAACAAACTAAACTAGCAGGTAAGATATATGACCTGGGTATTATTGACTATGAGAAGCCTTCAATTTAATAGAAAATCATTTGGAGCAAGAACTTTCCAGAGTCAATGATATAGGTTATGTTTAAGTTCTAAACATAGAGTAAGAAAGAGAAAAAGATCCATTCAATAGAATCCTACAGATCAAGAAAAAAAATTCATAGTGCTAATAGTTTGACAGATAAAATATTCTTTAAAATGGTAGACCAGGAAAAGTTATCTCAGATCAAAATTCACAAGTCAATATGATGTGTCACAAGTGCACATATTCCTATACTATAACTTTTATTTAATATGACAACAATTTAAAAAGTACCCTGAAATGAGGTTGTAAAGAGATAATAAGGAAAAAAGACTTGTACAAAAATATTTATAGCAGCACTCTTTGTGGTGGGAAAAATATGGAAAATGGGAGGGAATGCCCTTCGATTGGGGAATGGCTGAACAAATTATGGTATATGCTGGTGATGGAATACTATTGTGCTCAAAGCAATAATGAACTGGAGGAATTCCGTGTGAACTGGAATAAGCTCCACGAATTGAAGCAGAATGAAAGGAGCAGATCCAGGAGAACATTGTACACAGAAACTGATACACTGTGGTAGAATCAAACATAATGGACTTCTCTACTAGCAGCAATGCAAGGATCCAGAGCAAGGCTGAGGGATTTATGAAAAAGAAAACTAGTCACATTCAGAAGAAGAACTGTGGGAGGAGAAACACAGAAGAAAAACAACTGTTTGAACACATGGGCTGATGGTGATATTATTGTGGATGTAGACGCTAAACTATAACTCTAGTCCAATTATCAATAATATGGAATTAGGTCTGAATCAATGATACATGTAAAACCCAATGGATTTTTGCATTGGCTATGGTGGGGTAGGTGTGCTTGGGGGAGAGGGAAAGAACATGAAACATGTCACTATGGGTAGATATTCAAAATTAAAATTAAAAAATATTAAAGGAAAAAAGAAAACTAAAAAATCTTGTTCTATTATTATTTTTAAATAGGGAAACAGTTACAGAAAAAGTAACCCAAAATAAGTTAATAGTAGATGTATATATACTCATTGTGTAATGATAGGCAAGGGACATAACTTATAGTCATCCTGGCAACATTTTTTTGACTGAAAATTATAAAGGAGTTGCAGTTATAGTTTTGGAGAAAGTAGTTCTCATCTCAATGAAATCATAGTTCTAGAGTAAAGAACAAACTAAAAAGCCCAGAAAAATGAAGAAAATAGATTTTTTTCCCCAAAGAACATAAATCCCACTAGGAATTCCATAATTTAAAAAAATAAAATAAATATTTTATTATAAAATATTTTGTCATAAAAATATTTTATTATAAAATAACTAAAGACTCGAATGAATAGAACATATGGCAAATCTTTTTAAATGACCTTTACAGTACTTCTCTTCTCTAAATTGGACAAAGACCATCTTATTTTCAATAAAACTTAGAAAATTATATTAGAGAACTCATATGTACTAAATATTGGATTTCTCATGGAACAAAACTCCATGTAAATGAGTTCCTCCAAAAAATGATCTAACTAAAAATTATAATCTTGAAATTTTACATCATAAAGAAATGGGATTTTGCCAATCAAGTTTTCAATGCAAACTTTAATTTTGCCTAACCAAGTAGCCAACAACTCTTTACTTAATTGCACTACCTTTATTCTTGATTTTTGCCTTCTACTATTGGTGATCATATTTGGTCATACATATTAATTTTGCTTGTTTTTATATCTTAGATTCCAAACTTTTATCACCAATTCTTTTTTTAAGTTTCCCACATTGATAAAGAAGGATTTGTGGAGTGGTATATAGAATAAGAAATAAAAGGTAAGATGTAAGGAATAAAGGAGTGACCTTTGGAATAGTAAGCCAATTTATAATTAGGAGGGTAAGAGAAGAAGATAATGAAGAATTATTAGGAAGGCGAGTGAATAGGAGAGGTATTGTTAGAAGGGAAATTGGACATCTGAGGGGGGAATATGACAGAAAGAAAGGAAGAAAGGGACAAAGTGAGGAGGAACAGAGTAGATGGAAATGCATAACTATGACATTTAGTGTAATGGGATTAATTTATACATGTGAAGAAAAGGGATAGCAGAAAGGATAAAATACCAGGACCTGACAATGTGATGTTTACAAAAAATATACTGAAAAAGAGAGACAACCATAAAGTGAAAGTGAAAGGCCGGAGTAATATATACTATGCCTCAGCTAATCCAGAGAAGACAGGGGTATCAGTTATGATTTCTGACAAAGAAGGAACTAAAATCCATATAATTGGAAAGAATGTTAAGGGTAACTATATTATCTGAAGGGTTACTTACTATGGATAATGAAGCATTATCAGCATTGGACCTATATTGCACCAAGTGTTATAACATTTAGACTTTTAAAGGAAAAATAAAATGGGATTTAGATAGAAATAGATAAAATAATAAAAGCAACATATTTAATTTTCCCTCTCAGAATTAGATAAATCTAACAAAAATGAATAAGAAATAAGCTAAGAAAATGAATAAAACCATAGATAAGCTAAATAGGATAGCTATCTGCAGAGCACCCATACATCTGTATGAGTTTGTAATTGATCTAATCCTTAACATACACATAATGGCTTAGAGAAAATAAACATTCTGCCAACATCTTAAGTTAACACTTCATACTATGGAAGTAATCCTGCATCCTAAGGGGTTGTAGCACTGGGGCAAAAATTCTACTGGGAATTACCAAGTTGGAAAGACTTGTTTTGGAAAGAGTATGGTTCTGGCAATAGATTGTGTCTGCTGCCTATTGACCAATCTATCAAAATATGGTCCTAGTAATATATAACTGATAATGAAATAGGCTAAAGTGATCAAATTAAATGCTGATAAGGAAGATGGGAAAACAGGCCTAATATTACAATGCTAAAGCAGCTGTGATATTTTAAAAACAAGATGGAATTAAATATTAAGAACTGTGAAGATGTTGATGCTCATTGTCCTAGAGATCCCACTATTAGGGGTAGGCCCTGAGGGCATTGTTGAAAGGATAAATAAAGCTGTGTTTGCATGAAAATATTCATGGAAGCTTTCTTTATTATGACCAAATAACTGGAAATAATACAAATGCAATGAATGGGAGAAATGGAGGAATAGGTTCTGATATTTGAATGTGATGAATTATATTATGACATGAAAATTAATGAAAAGAGAATAAAGAATTAGAATAATACATACCATGATTACATTAAAAAAATGACAATCATAAAATTAAGATTAAAAAGTATCCAGTAAAGCAAATCCAAAGCTATCTCAAAAGCAGAGAATGTTTATATTAGCACGCATATGAAATTTATATATTTTATACAAATTACAGAAACATGGAGTTTTTAGTCTTGTATCTAATCTTTTTTATGCATTTTAGTTAATTTTTATTGGTGATGGTAGTTTATTAAAAAAAGGAAAAAAGAAAGTTTCCCACATTAACCTGCTTTTTTTTATCTTCTCATCTTATATGTATTAATTTTGGTTGTACAAAAGATATTCAATTTCATTTAATAAGCATTTTATATGTCATCTTTTATAAGAGTTTATGCCATTTTTTGGTTAAGAATTCATCCAACATCCATAGCTTTGAAAGAAAATGATCTATGTCTCATATCATTTTTATAGCATGATCTTAAATATAGAAGTCATGTATCCATTTGGAATTTATTGTGGGAAATAGTATAAATTATTTTAGCCTATTTTTTGTTTGAATAGATTCCATCTTATTCAACATTTTTATCAAATAGGCAGTTCTTTCCTAACTATGTTTCATTTTCAGGTTTATTGAACATTCTACAACATCTCAATAAGAAGATGTTTTTCAAACTATCTCTCTGGATTTTAAGTAAGGTCAAGGACTTGATACATTGTGTCCTATCATCTTCCCCAAATAAATTCAATTGAAACAATATAAAGTGCTTTGTGAATTTTAGAAACAATATAGTAGTAAGAATAATAATTGACTTTTACAACACTTTAAGGTATAAAAGTACATCCATCCACTCACAATAACCTACTTAGGGAGGAATTAGTTATAATCATCTCCATTTATTAGATGAATAAGGGTTCATAAAGGTTATGCCAGTGGTAGAATTTAAAGCAAGATTTCCTTCATTTCAAGTCTGGCTTTTACTATGCTATATTGCTTCTCATTATTATTATTATTATTATTATTATTATTATTATTATTATTATTATTATTATATAAGACTGCACATGTTTAACTAAAATCAATATTCAATCAATTGGTCAACAATTACTATTTTTTATGTGACAGTATATAGTAAACTCTGGAGATTCAAGTCGAAAGTATCAAACAATCATTATTTACAATGAGCTTATAATAAAAAAGACAATAAATACATACATACATCACAACCACAAAGGAATACATATAAGGTGCAATGTAGGGGAGGAAGGCAGTAGCAGTTTTGGGGCAGGGAGGTCTCATGTAGAATATGATGGCTGAGCTGCATCATAAAATGTGAATTCTAAGAGGAAAAAGTAAGGAGGAAATATTCAGGTGATTTACAAGTCTATCAAATTATCCTTTCTGTTCCAGGTCTCTACAGAATTCATTAAAACAAGGTAAGTTTGATGTCAATCATCCATTTTCCATACCTATGAAAATCTTCTCTGCTTTACCATTTAATCATCTCTTCATAAGGACTAATTCACTCTAAGGTCTTGATAGGAAACAGTGGTTAAAAGGTTTTTTCCTGTTATTGCTCCCAAGGATATTTTAAAATGGGGGAAATACTAAGACCCAAATGAAGGAAGTGAAAATTGTAGGATTTCGTAACCTATCATAAATAGAATTGTTGGACAGATTTTTCTAAAGTGGTAGATTTCCAGACACCATTCAAATTACAATATGTAGCTATATTCTCTTTCTAGTCAATCCTGATTGGTTATATCTCTCTGATACTCTTGCTACCCATTTCTGACAGCCCTTTTCATATCACATCCTCTAATCAATCTTGTTTTTGAGCATCTGTTCCTCTTAAAAATACACAGGGCTCTTTTGATGTTTAATGCTAAGCTTTAATAAAAAAATTAAAACACACATGGGGAACAATTAAAATAAATCAATATTGGTTAAACAAAGATAACTTTCTTAAAAGGATTTAATGCATTTGTTGATTAAGACTATACCCAAGAAATTTCAGGCCAAGGCAAAAGTTCTAAGTATTTCTTTTTGAAGTAAATTTTGAGTTTCAAAAAATATTTTTAAAAAAATACCTAAGGTGCAACACAGCTATTTCTACAACTAGACATCATGAGTTTAATTCCCAATGGCCTTGATGGTATTTCTACCTGCAGAATCACTCTACAAATCAATAGAAGTCCATAACAAACACTACCATGGGAAGAAAAAAAACTTTGCAGCTATAGCTTTGATTATTTCTCTCTGTTTTTAAAGCCAAACACTTTAAAGTCACCCTTCCATTTAGTTTTAACTTCCTTATAAATTTTAGTTTCAATTGCAACAAAAGTGTCAAGAATGTCAATATTAATACGAAACAATTCCTCAAGCACTTGCCATTTCATTGGTCATTTAACAAGTACTACATATTTAGAGAACCAACAATTAAATAAATGTTTATAGATTGTTTAGAAATGGAGTGATTTCTAGTATTCTCTGCTCCTCTTTCCACTATTCTATCATAATAATGCTGTAATGAAAGGGTGAGGTTATGTTTTGCATTTGCTTTTGAGAAACTTGGCCAACATCACACATTCAGTTTGTGTCAGAAGCGGTACTTGAAATCAGGCCTTTCTTACTCAAAGGCCAGTTCTCTGTCAATAATGTCATTTTCCCTCACTCATTCATTGTATAAGAATAAAAGGCATGAGAAGATAATTGAAATGTGAATATTTAGGGTGTAGTTTGAAAACTTCCAAGCTTACCTATTGGAACAAGCAATCAATGTGAAAAATTAAGAAATGGATGAAGGAATTGGCATAGACATGGAATATACAGATATAGATAGATAGATAGATAGATAGATAGATAGATAGATAGATTACATACATATATACACTCATATAAAATAGGAATATATATATGAATATATATATATATTTGAGGATAGAGGGCAGTTATCATGGATATTATCTCATGAAACAGCAAGAAAAAAGGAAAACAACAGCAATAATGTATGACAATCAACTATAAATGACTTAATTATTATCAGCAATGCAAGGATCCAAGACAACTCCAAGACTCAGAATGAAAAAGGCTATCCACCATGATAGAAGGTACTGCTGGAGTCGGAAAATTAATTGAAGCATACCATTCTTCATTTTATTTTCTTTGTGATTTTTTTCTAGTATAAGCAATATGTATCTTCTTTGACAATATGATGATCATGGAAATATGTATTATATGATAGTACATGTATATCATGTTACCTGCCATCTCAGGGATGAGGAGTGAGAGAGAGATCAAGAATATGAATCACAAAATGTCAGAAAACAATTAAATAGTATTGACATGCAATCTGAAAAAAATATATAAAATAAAAAAAGAATTAAGGAAAAGAAAATGAGTGTGTAGAAAGTTTGACTTGCTCCACCAGTAAATCAGATCATTTCAACAACATTTAAGTTGAAAGAAGAACAATAAGGATGTGAAAAATGGAAGAGTTCTGTGAATGTTTTTGTAAGAAGTTATTTTCTCCATGATTTAAAATGGCACCACTGCATTTGAATTCTACAGTTGCAATCCCCAACAGGGTACACATAAAGGTAGAAACTGAACTAAAGAAAGCAAATATGGGGCTGGAATAAAACTGGATCAAACCAAATTTACACAAAGTCTGGTAAGGAAATGAAGTGATTTTTTTGAAGGTGTCAAGAGAGAAATTTCAGATATTTGAAAAAGAAGATACCATATAATAGAGGAGGGAAAATTATTGAGATTATTTTTTCAATGGAAATATTGTCAAAAGGAAGCCAATATTGACTAACTCATTCCATTTTTTCATCTGTAGGAAATATTTATAAGAATAATTTATATAAATATTAAAGGACTGCAGAAATATGAAAGGACATCAGATAGACTTATAAAAATAATTAAATGCACACATATGTATGTAATCTACAGAAGACTATTTCATTATAGTCAGTTGTTTGAAAAATTTATAGAATACAAGATCCCACTAAGTTTATTGCCAAGAGAGTATTACAAACAACATTTAACACGGTAGAGGAAAATATAGTCTTAAAAACCTTTCCTCCAGCAAAATCTTTCCCTTTTATATAAAATAATTTTTAGAGTCAATTTTGAAAATTTTGTTATATGATTCATCTTCTATAAATATCAAGAAAGTCTCTGAATGGGGAGATGTATGCTTACCAAAGTTTTTGCCATGCCTCTGCCAGTGAGGATGTTCCCAAAAGACCTCAAATGAAAAGATACTGTAGACATGTTAAGGTCATTCGGATTCTCCTGTTTGCAAGTGATATTGTTTTCACATTAAGTTTTCCAGAACATTAAAGAAACTCCAAAATGAGATTCACACCAATTAAACAAGTTTGTCCTAATAATTTACATAATAAAAAACAAATGGATGATAAAAGGTATATTGTTCAGACTATAAAGTTGGATTGAAAGACTCTGGAGTTGGTTTATCAGTATATATTTCTGTGATAGCCTAAGGAAAGAGATAGTGAGGTAGGCCCAAAATTGAATAGAAATAAAGTGGAGACTGGAATTACATTTTGTAACCAGTGCAGTAAATTCAACAACCAAATTCTTCTTCTTGAAATGCAAATCTAACTTCTCATTAAAAAAAAAAGTTTTTGGAAAACGAGGGTATGCCCTTTAATTGGGGAATGGCTGAACAGATAGGAATATCTGCTGGTGATGGAATACTATTGTGCTCAAAGGAATAATAAACTGGAGGAATTCCATGTGAACTGGAAAGACTTCCAGGAATTGATGCATAGTGAAAAGAGCAGAGCCAGAAGAACATTGTACACAGAGACGGATACACTGTGGTACAATCGAATGTAATGAACTTCTGTACTAGCAGCAATGCAATGACCCAGGACAATTCTGAGGGATTTATGGAAAAGAACGCTACCCACATTCAGAGGAAGAACTGCAGGAGGGGAAACACAGAAGAAAAACAACTGCTTGAACACATGGGTTGATGCAGACATGATTGGGGATGTAGACTCAAAATGACTATACCAATGCAACTATCAATAATATGGAAATACGTCTTGATCAATGACACATGTTAAAACCAGTGGAAATGCGTGTCGGCTATGGGGGGTGGAGGGGATAGGGACGTGAAGGGGAAAGTAAGAACATGAATCATGGAATCATGGAAAATTTTTCTAAAAAATAAAAACAAATAAATAAATAAAATGAAAAGTTTTGTTACTTTTTGGTTCATACAATAAACAAGCATTTAAGCTAAACAAATCAATATCACTATATCTTCCAGCATACACAACTTCTGAACACATTTTATCTCACTTTTCAATTAAAGAATAACATATAAGGAGAATGTAAACTTCTTGAGGTAAGATGTTCTCGTATTTTGGCTTTTTTACCCCAATATCTAACAAAGTGATTGGTCATTTATTTAGGACTACTTATTAAATTTCATCAAATTTAAGATTGCTTCCTCCTCTGTCCTCTGAAATTAATACTGGCCTTTGTTATGCTGATTTCAGATACTTTCTGGTATTGCAAAAATAGACCAAGTAATACTACCATTTCTGAAGAATGAAAATGACAATTTATTCAAAGAGTAATTAAAAGGTTCATAGTGAGAATAGGCTACAATATAATACATAATATTTAAAAATACTATAAAGATGCCACTAAGAATGTGTATTGTGCAAATTAAGATTGGGTGAACCTATCATTTATCAAAAAGTATACATATTGGATGGACAGTATTATACCCAGATATTATTGGAAGTCATCAAGGAAATCCCTTGGAACATTTAATAAGAACATGACACATTATAGAGAATTCACAAGGAGACACAATTAAAAGACAGAGAGGAGGAGAAAGCACTGATAGAAAGGATCTGCCCCATTTTAAAGCTGTCCACACTGACAAGATCACAGATATATTGAAATACTGAAGAAATGCAAAGGGTATATTCTCAGTGAATTACTATAAAATTATGTCACAAGCCATAATTCAATGGTTCAAATCTTTCTTTTAAAGCTCATCTGAAATCAAAATATAGAATTATATGCCTTGTGAAAATGATGTGAGCTAAGAATTTCTTTCAGGTTTCTACAGTTCTTGTCAGACAAAAGATTCATCTATAGTAGATGAGTGAAAAAAAATACAATGAACTATAGGATCTAATCAAATGTTTGATTTCCTAAAGATCAGGAAAAAACATTTTTGAATCCAATATGAGACTGTTTTAAATTTAATAAGTTGAAATTTATTAATAAAAAATAAAATTAAAGTTTTATACTTTGGAAGAAACAATCAGCTTCAGTTATAAGATGGTAAAAATTAATAAGTATTTTTTATTAAAAAAGAAAATCTGAATGTTCTGGTGGGTTGCTAGGTCAATTAGGTTCATCAATGTGATAAACAGTAGCTACAAGGACAAGAATAATCTTGGAGTAAATTATAACGTCTTAAATGAAGAGCAAAGCTATGATCTCACTGTACTCTGCTCTGGTCAGGTATAGCTATAGGATTGTGGACAGTTTTATGTGTCATAGTTCAGTAAGGATGTTGATAAAGAGAAGAGGGTCCAAAGAATTGTAAAAGATATGCTTAAGTGTCTTATCATGTCATTTGAAGAAACTAGTTATATTGAGTTTGACAAAGAAAAAACTGGCTGGAGTTGGACCAGTCATTTTTCTGTATCTGAAGAACTGTAATATGAAGACATAAGGCTTGTTCGTATTGGCTGAATAGGGTAAAACCAGGAACAAAAGGTGGTTGTTAAAAAGGGGGAAGTTTAGTACTGATGCAAGGAGGAAAAAAGGGCTAGCCGTTAAGACTAAGTGGGATGAAGCTGCCCTAACACATAGAGGATTCCTCATCTTGAGAGGCTGAACTCCCACTTGTCAGATATGTGATAATGGGTATGTATTTCTTTTAGGTATGGGTTTTACTACAAGTTACTGAGGTGATGTCTATCTCTACTGTGATTCTATCAGAATAAAATGCATATTTATTAAGTGGCACCATAAATTATAACACTAGTCCATAAGGAAATCTGAGTGGTTTCCAATGCTATGAGAGGTCAATAATCTTAAAAAAAAAAAGTTTGAGTTGTAGCAAGTAAAATATAAGCTACTATATCACCAGCTCCAATTAACTGTGAAAGAAAATGGTTGACATCATGCAAATTCATTCAGATGAATCCTATTTGGGGCACTTATGTTTCTTTTCTTAAATAAGATGATCATTAAAAATAAAATTTTAGCTGTCTCATCTATTAATTAAGACTTTCAAAGACATTTTCAAATTCAAATGACCTCAAATATTATGTAATACTTTCTAGGGATAGGGTGGATGTGATTGTAGAAAAGGCATTTTAAGCACTAGGGTTGCAGCCCAAGCCTTAAGCATTAATCAAAGAGAAAAAGGAGCCATCATATTTCAAAGTTTGTCAAAACAGCTATCACTAAATCAAATAAACTTGGAAGAAATAAGGAAAGGACCCTGAAACAATAGAAAAATTGTTGGATTTGGAGTCAGAAGACTTAGGTTAAAATTCCACTTCTGCCAGAGATAAACATCACCACAAATAACAACATATATATATATATATATATATATATATATATATATATATATATACACACATAGAGGTACCCATACACACAGATCATGTATGTGTATCAATATGAATATGTGCAGTACTTAAAGAAAGGCAAAAAAGGGACTGCTATTCAATGGCAGGAAAATGAGAATCTTAATGAATAAGGACACTATTCATGGTCTGATGTCAATTCTATTATCTTATTAATCCAATTTGACTCTGTCGTCTTTAATGAAATAATTTCAACAAATACTTATAAATGGACTACTACATGTCAGGCACTGTCTTAGCTCTTATGAATTATTTTAAATCATTACTACCTCTGGCATTTCTTAGGAGGAAACCAGCCTTAATCAATGTTTTCACCTATGATTGTTTCTAATCAAGGCATAGAGCCATAAGTAAACTAAAAGATAATTATCTTTAATAATAGAAAAACCTACAGAACTTAATTGGGGTGTGTGCTCATTTTCCTTCCCTTCCTCCTTCTTATCCTAAGTTTATTCTTTAGATGAGACAAATAAACTACAGTCCTATTAGAAGGCATGGAACTCATTCTAAAAAGGGTCTGCAGTCTTTCAAAGGGGGTTCTGCTCAACCATCTGAATGTCATAGAATGGAAGCTCTTTATTTTTATTATATAGATTTATACTGTATATTTATAGTTATTATATATATATAGACTCACTTATAGGCATATGTATATTTGTATATATAATGTATATGTATATGCATACACATATATTTTATGAACCTCAAGATAATAACCACTGTTTCTGAATATGATATTTAGAGTCAGAAAACCTAGGATTTGATCCTAACAGCCAATGATTAGGTTTGTGACCTCAGTGAACATATTTCACTTTTTTGGACCACAGTTTCCCCCACAGGAGACTTTCCTCTGGCCACGCACCTTCCATCATCTGCTACCTATGGCCCTGGACGGAATCCTCCTACAGGCCAGCTGATTGACTTCCATCTGATTGAGCAGAAGACATCTACAGCCTCTGCTTTTAGCCTGATTTGATATGGAGAATATCTATGCAAAGAGGAGGAACCATCCCTTTAATCTCAAGCCTTCTGTCTCCTGCTGCAACTGTCCCTTGAAGGAAGAGGATAAAGAGAGTAGGCATGGTCTATAATTTCCATCTCTTGCTGTACCAATTTCCTTAATAATCTTCTGCCTTTGGAAAGAAGAGGAGTAGTGAAACAGGGCCTTTCATCTGAGCATTTGACTATGCCTTTCATCTCGTGCTAAATTTTCTTCCAGCCCCATTTTCAGCCTCTTCTGAGAAGAGTAGTAGTTCCTTCCACTTGGGGATGGCATACTGATACTAATATCGAGTTATACCCTGCACATCTCAATGCATTTTAAACCCATGTAGATCATCATTTAAGCCCATTCCTTATCACCCACATTTGATTCCTCTTACTCCATCAACTTCAATGAGTTTGATCCAAATTTCTAACCAAACCACATCTACTCCTTCCATGGTATATTTCTTTCTTTTTTATTTTTAAACCCTTAACTTCTGTGTATTGGCTCCTTGGTGGAAGAGTGGTAAGGGTGGGCAATGGGGGTCAAGTGACTTGCCCAGGGTCACACAGCTGGGAAGTGGCTGAGGCCGGATTTGAACCCAGAACCTCCCGTCTCTAGGTCTGACTCTCAATTCACTGAGCTACCGAGCTGCCCCTCCTTCAATGGTATCTTACAGAATGTCTATTTTATAAACAATGACTTTCCATTCACTGTAAATGCTTCTCTTTCTCACTGCTTCCATTTCTACCCATTACTGAAATCTGGCTCCCCTCTGATAGCACAGCCTCCCTGGCTATCCTTTCCAGTTCTGGCTGCATTTTTTAATTATTCCCTTTAGCTCACTTGTTGAGTCAATTGTATCAAAGTAGTCATCATTCCTCATTGCCACTTCAAGTACTTCCCATACCTCCACTACTCAGTAACCTCTCCTCCTTTGAGATTCATTAAATTCTTATTCACTAGCCAATCAAAATGCTTATAATTGTTGTCTGTAGACTTCCAGGTCACTATCCTTCCTTTCTCCATGAGCTAAATATTTGTGTCACAATTTTTGTCTTTTTTCCCTATTCCTGCTCTCATACTCTAGTATTCAATAAACATATTAACTCTTCCTCAAATATCCCATTCACTCATTTCTTCAACCTATTTACTTCTCATGAGCTATTCCTCCTCCCAACTTCAGACACACACAAAAATCATCATACTTTTGATCTTGCCATCACCCACAAACATGCAACATCCATGCCAAATAATTCAAATATCTTCATACCTGATTATAATCTATTAGCTTTCCACGTCTCCCTCTGCCTTCTTTTAGCAAATTTATCATTCATTCAAATTATGACCTCCAATCCCTTAACCTTGACTCCTCAGTTCTCTTACAGGAAATCACCTTCATACTAGCTACTTGCTCTTCTTCCCAACTTGAGCCCTTAATGAACTAGTTCAAATTTAAACTGTCCTCTTCTCTTGAGTCCCTGATCTCCTTATTATAATGCTGATTGTAACTTACCAAGCCTCAGCTTTGATTCACCTCCACCATCTACTGCCTTAATTCTTTCATATTTTCTGCTGAATTAAGGTGCATAAAATTATGCAACTATTCTGAACCCACTACAAATATGTATTATCTCATTTCAACAGGTCCTTCCTGCTACCAGGAAATTCTTCTATACATCCCTTGTTAACTCACAACCCCACTTCCAAATGCTTCACCTCTCCCTAAATCTCCTCTGGTTTCCCCTCACTTTACTACCTCAACTGAGAACCATCTCATATTTCACAAGAAAAATAAAAAAAGATTATTTGCTGTGAGGTTTATCTTCTCGCTTTTCCCTGACTTCATATCATGCAGGTTCCTCCTGCTATATTCTCACTATCTCTATTACCTCATCTCACACGAGGAAGTAACCTTACTCCTTACCAAAGTTAACCTCCCTCTATATATAAGAGATTGCATTCCCTACCATCATCTTAGACAAATTGCCCCCTCTGTCATCCCCGCTCTATCACTTATTTTCAATTTATTCCTATCTACTAGTTCCTTCCTTACTATCTATACACATGCTCACATCTCTCCCATCCTGAAAAATCCACTACTTGATCCCTCAAACCTCATTATCATTCTATAGATCTTCTGCTCTTTGTAGCTAAACTTCTCAAAAAAGCTACCTGACAGGTATTTATTCCTTCTTTCTTTTTACTGTCTTCTTAACCCCTTAAAATCTGGCTCCTGTCATTTCATTAAAACTTTTCTCTACTTAGTTACCAATGATCTCAATCATAATGACCTTTTCTCAATCTTCATTCTCAAATTCTCTGCAGCCTTTGGCATTATTGATCATCTTCTGCTTGATACTCTCATCTCTCTAGGCTTTTAGAATACTACTTTCTCCTAGTGTTCTTATTTGACCACTCCTCAGTATCCTTTACTTGTCTTCAACACATTATGCCTCTAACCACTGGTGAATCACATGGTTCACTCATGGGCCCTCTTCTCTTGTTCTATACTACATCACTGGGAAATCTCATTACCTTCCACAGATTTAATTACCATCTCTATATTAATGATTCTCAAATCTACCTATTTTGCCCCAACCTCTCTGCTGACTTCCAATACTCAGGTACTTTTTATCAATTACTCTCCCTATACAATCTGTTGCCACGTCCTATCAAATTTAGCATCACAGCAATACTTAAATATACCACTTTCTTCTCACACTGCCAACAATATTGAGTCTTTCTGCCTGCCTCAAGTCTCTCCCCTCACCAATTAATCTCCATTCAGTTACCAAAGTGATTTTTTTAGAAATGCAGATCCAAACATGGCACCTTCCTACTGCAACAAATCAATTAATTCCAGGGTCTGCCTATTGGCTCCAAGAGTGTTTTTTAAAATTCATTATTTGGTGTCTAAAGCCCTTTATAAACTAGTCCCCTCCTTTCCTGTCTACTTATAACTTATTCCCAGCCGTACTTTTTGATCCAGCAATACAAACATCCTTGCTGTTCCATGAACAAGATACTCCATCTTTCAGGTATAGGCATTTTCTTTGGCTGTCTTTCATGCTTGGAATTATCTCTTTTCATATCTTTCTTTACACCTTTCCCTGGATTCTTTTAATTCCCAAACAAAATCTCATCTTCTATGGGAAGTCTTTCCCAATCTGTCTTAATTCTTTACCTTCTCTCTTTTGATCATTTCCTATTTATATAGTACATAACTTGTTTGTACAGATTTATTTGCTTGTTACTCCATTTAGGTTATGAGCTTCTTGAGGGCAAGAACTGTCTTTTTGCTTCTTTTTTATATCTCTGGTTCCTTAGCAGGGCATCTGCAATGTAGTATATTAAACATTAATAATCATTTGCTTAATGAAGAATACCTGTTCTTCACATGATTTCCTCCATTTATTTTTCTCTACTGTTATCAATTTTTGTCTTCTTTCACCACATGAGGAACATGGAATTATATGTACATATATATATATATATACATATATATATATATATATATATATATAATGACAGTATGTGTACAGCCTATATTTTACCTGCTTTCTTAGAGAGAGGATGGGAGGGAGGGAGAGAACATGAATTACCAAAAGTCAGAAAATAATTAATTAAAACTGTAACAAACATTTAATCTGCATAAAATAAATATTAATGACATTTAAAAACTGAGTTTCCTGAGTAAAATGAGATTGGGATAGATTTAATTCAATTCAATAAATATTTATTAAGTGTGTGCTATGTAAGATGGCACTCTGCTAGGTAGTAGGGGACAAAATAATAACCCTTGTCTTCAAAGGATTTCTTTTTTTAAGCACTTTTTTATAAATTAATTTCCTTTTTATTTCAGTCATTTCACAAACCTGGAAGACTTGACTCTCTTCTGTGATTAAGGGAAAAAAAATTAAGAAGGAAAAGAATTAGATATAGTGAACTCAGACAATGTAAATAATCTTCTGTTCCAGTTTTCATCTGTCTCTCTTTCATAATGGGGAAGCAAGATCAAATTCTATCTCCAACACTTACTATATAGATGACCTTGGACAAATCACTTAACTTTTCTGCCTTTGTTTTCTCACCTGTAAAATGGAGTGAATATTGCTACCTAGTTCCCAGGATTCTTGTGAGAATAAAATGAAATAGTTGTAGGTAATTTATAAAACTCAGTGCTATATAAATACTAACTATTATCATCATCCACATCATTACTGAAGGAATTTATATTGTCTTAGGAGGAGGAATCAAAAGTTACCAATAAGTGGCAAAGAATTGCAAATTAAAGGGCTGTCAATTAATTGGGAACTGATTTAACAAGTGATGGCACATGATTGCAATGGATTAGTATTGTACCACAAGAAATTCCAAGTAGTCAAATTTCAGAAAAACCTGGGAAGACTTATGTGAACAAGGAAAGTGAAGTGAACAGAATCAGGAGATCATACAGCAATACTCTATGTGAATTAACTGTGTATTGCTTAGCTCTTCTCAGCAGTACAGTGATCCAAGAAAATTCCAAAAGACTCATGATGAAAAATGCAATCCTCTCTATCTTCAGAGAAAGAATTTATGGAGTCTAAATAAACGCAACTTGAAGCATACTATTTTTCATTTTATTTTTTACCTATTTAATATATACACACACATATATTTTATGTAAATAGATATAGATCTAGATATGTGGGTATGTGTTTGTGTCTTCTTTCACATGACCAATGTGGAAATGTTTTGTATGAATACACACCTAAAAGCTAAATGAAATTGCTTTCTACCTTAGGAAGAAGGGAAATAAGGGAAAGAATTTGGAACTTAACATGCTTTTAAAAGTAAAATTTAAAATTGTTTTTTCATGTATTAGATAAATAAAATATTACATTTTAAAACTTAACAATAAATTAATATAATTTGAGGAGGAAGAATTCAACCATTATGGTTATCAGCAAATGTTTATCAAAGGCAGGGGCCTTGAGTTAAATCTTGAAATAATAAAAGAATCCAAGAGACAGAGGTGAGGAGGGATTACATTACAGTGTGATAGTCAGTCTGGAAAGCACACAGGATATGGAATGCTGAGTTTAGGAAATAGTAAGTAGGCCAGTTAAGTTGGTACCTAGAGTATACAGAGAGTAATATGCAATAAAGGCCACCTGATTTCTAAATTTCCTTTTACCTACAAATCTATTATCTGATGTAATTATCCTAGCAAGTATGTCTTAGAGATTGAAAGGGTGGGATGAGCTATCCCAAAGTGAAATGAGTCACATTGGGTGGTAATAAATTCTCATATCTTCAAAGTTTTTACATGAAGACTAGATGATTATCACTGATATGGGAAACACTGTTCTAAACCTCTTCTGATATCCTTTCCAAATATACCATGCTCTAATTCTGACAAACGTAAACCAGGGTTGGGGTGGAGGAGGTACTGGCTCTTTGTTGAGAGGATAATATTCCTTTACTGTTTTATTATTTTATATCTCTGTAAAGATAGCTAACTCTAGGTAGAATGATAGCACTTATACAAGAATTTGGAAGCGAGAAGAGGGGCAATAGTGACTAGCCAACTGTGTTTTGCAGGTTTCAGAATTGTGTGCAGGTCCAGCAGAAACCTAGATATTCATTTGTCAGGAAGCTAAAAACATTGTGTCAAGTCCTTATCAAAAAGAAGTGAAGTGTGGATTGAGAGTCAGGCCTAGAGACGGGAGGTCCTAGGTTTAAATCCAGCCTCGGACACTTCCCAGCTGTGTGACCTTGGGCAAGTCACTTGACCCCCATTGCCCACCCTTACCACTCTTCTGCCTAGGAGCCAATACACAGAAGTTAAGGGTTAAAAAAAAAGAAAGAAGTGAAGTGTTCTAAGTTATTAGTATGTGTATATGTATGTATGTGTGTGTGCATGAACACACAAACACACATTAGTATATACAGTTTTATAGTTCTACATTTATCATGAAGTCAAAGTTCCTGACCTCGAGCGATTATATTATATGTAGGTTCCTCAAGAAGTCACCAAAGAGTCATCTGCATCTATTAAGAAGCATATTAAAGGAATCACTACTCCCTAAAAGATTGATACCACAGTAATTTTTATTTAAATGAACTCAACAATCAAAATTTATTAAGTACATACTATGTGCACAAACATGTCCTAGAAGCTAGTTTGCAAAGTCAAAACATGAAATATTTCTTATCTTCTCTAAGTTCACATTTGACTTTTTTTTTAATTTTAAACCCTTAACTTCTGTGTATTGACTTATAGGTTGGAAGAGTGGTAAGGGTAGGCAATGGGGGTCAAGTGACTTGCCCAGGGTCACACAGCTGGGAAGTGTGTGAGGCTGGATTTGAACCTAGGGTCTCCTGTCTCTAGGACTGGCTCTCAATCCACTGAGCTACCCAGCTGCCCCCCCACATTTGACTTTTTTTGAGGAATTTTGAGGAATGCAAAATGAACACAGACAAATAAATATAAGCTGAATTGAAGAAGAAAAAGAACTAAAAGCTGATGTGATCTCAGGGGTGACAAGTACTCTTTGGAAGGAAGAAGGTATAGGTTTAAAAAAACAGTCTTTAGGAGGGAGTACATTTCAGAGTGTGGTGTGTGTGTGTGTGTGTGTGTGTGTGTGTGTGTGTGTGTGTTTGTTGGGGTAGGGGAAAATATACAAAATTTTAAAAGCAGAGTATAACATGCCAAATTCAGTCAAGTTAGTAGTACAGTTTTATTGGGATTTAGAATGAATTCAGGGAAATAATGTTAGGTGAGGCTAGAAAGATTGAAATTAGCTGACTGTAGGGTACTGAATGTTGGGATCCGAAGCTTCTATTTAATCCTAGAGGCAAGAGAGTTGAAGAGTCAGTGAAGCCTCTCAGCCTCTCTCTCTCTCTCTCTCTCTCTCTCTCTCTCTCTCTCTCTCTCTCTCTCTC
The DNA here is from genome assembly GCF_016433145.1 of Gracilinanus agilis. NCBI lineage: Eukaryota > Metazoa > Chordata > Mammalia > Didelphimorphia > Didelphidae > Gracilinanus > Gracilinanus agilis. The sequence goes on from NC_058135.1 coordinate 83,102,876, forward strand.
TGTGTTTATGACAAAGAGACAAAGAGAGTGATTGAAGGATTGGTTTTCATACCCCTGACCTTTTCAAGAATTTTTTTGTTGAATATATGATCGATGAACTGGAAAAGTAGAAACTGGAAATCAGGAAAGGGGAATCTCATTTGTAAATTTTCTGCAATATTCCAGGTGACAAATGACAATGACCTAAATTAAGGCCACAACTGAGATAATAGAGGAAAAGGAACCAATACAAACACTCTTATGGAGGTAGATTGATAGAACTCAGCCTCTTACTGATTGTGGTGAAGACAGGGAGAAGGAAATTATTTTTAATCTGGAGTTATGATGCAAGGTGATAGGAAAAATGTAGAAGTCTAAAAGTCTAGATAGGGGTAGATATGTTTACCTGAGAAGCATGTTTCTGTCAGATAATGGCTAGTTCTTTTTTGGATATGTTGCTTTTGAGGTGAGATATCCATTTGGAAGTCCAACAGGCAATGGTGAATTAGAACTGGGGTTCAGAAGAGAGAAGAAAGTTGAATAGAAAGATTCAGAAGCATTAATGCAGATAAAAGCTAAATCATTATAAGTTAATAAGGTCTCTAAAAGAGAACATACAGTATGGGAACAGAACACCTAGGACAGCAGCTTGTGGAAAGTGAAGTTGAGTAAATGAGCAATAATTAATGAACCAACAAATGACATCAAAAAGGAGGAATCAGATCGATATGAAGAGGACAAGAAAAACAATTCAAATTATTTTTTAAAAACATAAAATAATGAACAAACGGTTAATACTGAATCCTCATTCCTTCATATTTAACTTATGAATATGACATGGTAAAATGATAACTTCCAAATTTAGCAAAAAATCAATGTAGATAAATTAATATTTATAATACTATATCTCAAACTACAAGTCCATTGTGATTCATGCACTCAAACATCTATTAAATTTGTTAAACATCTACTATGTACCATACTAGATGTTGATAAAGATATAAAAGAATTATAAAATAAATAGTAAATTTCAGGATTTTTTATCTAAATGAAAACAATATATGCTTATGATAGAGGTAAAATAATTGTCTGCAATAAGTAGCAATATTACTAATAAGTATCTATGTGTACTCACTTTTTTAGTGTCACAATAAGTGATATTTGGTAGAGACTCCTGAGAAAAATCAAGAACTATAGTTAAAGATTAATTCCTCCAAGCAAAATGTAAGGATTTAATGTCCAGAATCTGAATCAACAAGGTAAGGAATCTGACAAGAACTTTTGACCAAGAAGTACTACTGGGGGACCAAACTCAATGAATCACTACAAAATATTCATCTCTAAAAAATACAAGAAATAATGATAGGCTGTTCAGCAAATACATGATTGTCAATTTAGGGATTTAGTGGATCTTTGTTCTCATCTTTTCAAACAACAATGGAGACAAATGGAATGAATAGAATATATTTGCACTGTTTTTGAATGATCTACATTAGAGTCTAGAGTGAAACCAGTCTTAATGCCTTGGGATAAAAATTTAGCAAATTAATTTCTAAGTGTAGGTATGCATGCATGAAAATCAAATGGAACAGCCGAAGTCAGTAATCGTACTGATGCATCATTCTTCATATGTGTATCTGCCAAGCAAAGATGCAGTCAAGTATAAAATTGTGAAGTAGGCCAATATTGAAAGAACGGCAAACGAAAGCTTTTGCTAGGATTTCAGCTGAAAAACAATGCTAGCAAATGATACAAATATTTCAAAGGACTAATAGCAATCTAGAACTTTAAATGTGAAAGAGTTGATGTCACTAAAACATGTCAGAGAGAAGGGTCAGGACATACCTTAAAATTTCTACTATTGAGTTAGAAGAGACTAAGTTGATCAAGTGTCCACACTAAGTCCACTACCAATATGATGAAACCCCAACTTCATTAGGTACTGGGCTGCTTAAAATGGGTCACACTAAGCCATGTCTGAAATGAAGTGGGTTAAAACTCATGTGCTGATCAGAAATCTGATCAGATTCAGGAATAGCCACTGTACTTCCAGTCGGTATGTGACAGGAAAGTCCAGTATCAGTATCAAAACCAAAAATCAAAAATATACCAGGACTTCCGAACCAGAGTTGTGGGGCGGGGAGATTTCTTTACATTCCTCTATATATTTATTCTTATGAAATTATTTTGAATTTACTTTGATCACCGGAGGGAGGATTAGTTAGATGATCCTTTTTGATGAGGATTCTCAAAATGAAGTCTGTGAACTTCTAAAGGCTGTCCCCAAATTGTTAGTACAGTTTTAAATTTTAATAGCTCAAAATGGCCCTAAGATTTTTGGAACATTCAGTATTTTAAAAAATATTTTATAACTATTCCAGTGTTATTTACTTTCTTTGTAATCTTATAAACTTTTTTCATTTTAAAATCTTTTTGTGAGAAGGAAGTTATAGGCTTCACTACACTGCCAAAGTGGACTATGAGAAAAAAAGGTATAGAATCCTCCTCTGTGGAGATTTAGAAAAAGAAATTTACCAGAGTTATACATTATAAGTCATCATGGAGGATCTCTGAGTCTCTAAGTAATAGTAGCATACGAATTGATTAAAAATGAGAAATGTTAGAGGTTTTAGAATATACATTGGGTCCAGAAAATTTTATTAAATTTTTGAGCTTTATGATCATAAAACTTCAGTAACACTTTTAGAACACTTTGTATAATCACTTCCTCTTTTGTGAAGACATTGCTTTAAAATCTTACATTTAGAATGCTATTATTTTCAGGTTGAAGAGAACTCAGTCAGTGTTTTACATATAAAGAAAGAGAAGGTACGATACTTATGCAAGATCAGCAAATAAAGTAGTAGAAAAAAAAAGAACTAAGACTTGATTTTTTTAATTCATTCACTATACAAGAGTATGGAAATAATACATTATTTTAGAATAATATGCTTAAGAAAAAATGCACAAGCAAAACTAAGATTTAAAAAATTAAAAAATATATTTTAAGTAGAGTATTGCCATGCCTAAATAAGCATCGCATAGGTGTTTTTGGTTCAAATTATATATTTTGATCAATGACTGTCAATTAGATTGCACAAAATTGTCACAGTGATCTCCATCATTGTAACCCTTCAAATGTGCACCCCAACAAATATAGCAGCTCTGGCACAGAACTCAATGTTATCAATAGCAAAATTTCTAAAGGCTGAAGAAAGTAATTTTTAAGTAGATATATAATGATTTACTGTCTTGTTATCTTAGGGAAAAGCTGTAAAATTAAATACTACTTGGTAATGTGTTTTTTCTACTTTATTTAGATTAATTTGCCTCGATATACTGTATTTTTAAATGCTTGTGCAAACTGTTTATAATTGTTTTCATTTTCTGGTCAAACTAAATACTTTCAATTATTTTAAGAGTCTAATTTTTTTACATAGTACCATATGCTTCACTGAATTATTGCCAATTAGAATATTATTTTGTTGAAATTGCTACTTTTCTGTGCACATTTTAAATAGATTATTAATATAATGTGTAAGTGATTAATCCATAAATATCAACAAATTAAACAGCTTTTAAGTAGTTGCCTGACCCTCAGCTATTGATGTTAAAAAGAAGAAACCCTTGGCTAATTAGAAGCTCTCAGGATTATACACAATAATCTTTAAATAAAAATGCCTTTAGAGAATGTGTTTATAAACTACATTAAAATTTCCAACTATTTATTGAACTCAAGTGAAGTTGGAGGAGCTCAATTTTAGTGACATTCTTATTTCTCTATGTATAACTAAAGCCATTGTTTCACGTAAAAACATATTTTAACATGACGCTGTGAAATTAAAATGAAGGGTTATCGTATACTACGCTGTACAGACAAACTATAAGTGATAACTCCAGCATATTTTCCTTAAGTTGTACACCTATGTAGATGTATTTCTGTGTGTAAACATACATATATGTACATGTAGAATCAAATGGATAGCGATTACTTACCCACATGTTAAATTAGTTCATGCAAGCTCATATGGATTTTATATATTAACTTGATTGTGGAATAAAAATAATTTTAAGTAAATGATTGGTGGCCAAAAATGTAAAGATGCTTAATTATATCAAGAAAAGAGAAAATGTTGCCATACCTACAAATTTAATTATTAGTATTGAGTATATTTGAAAATTGCCGGAGAATTTAAATGTGTTGTTTTGATGATAATCCAATAAGACTTCACTTAATTAGTACAGAAAATAATTGATAGTCTCTATCTGGTATTTTGATATTTTCTTTCTTGCTTAGCCTAATAAAAATATAATCAAGTAAGCATATAATTCAAGAAGAATTATTTCATTTTCCTATTTGGGGAAAAGTAATATAAGTAAAGTAGTATAAGGACCTCAACATATCTTTTCCAATAACTTTTTGCTTATTTTCTTCATTAAAATTAAACAGGATATTGTCTTATTCTATAATTTTATTGATAGCTTTTATTAATTACCAATGAAATATTTAAAAATCTTGACAAACCATGCTCCAGAGTCCTAAGTCTCAAAGAAACTCAAGTACAGATTGTTTTCAGTGGGTGTAAGTACACCCACAGCTTACATCTAGAAATGTGATCTTTTAATTAATGGAGTTGACATTCATCAACAACTTGTTCACATTTCTTAATGGATAAGTGTTGAGAGCTAATCCATGTTTCACTTGCAATATAACAGCTATAATTAAAATACTTTCCACATTTTAAAAGGATACAATAAATGCTAATGAATCTTTACTAATTCATTATGACTTTGTGAATCCATTGATTGGACTATGAGTTAGAAAATATTATATAGTAAGTTTCAACCAATTAGTTAATGAATTAATAATAAAAACACTATCATCTTACTAAACATCTGAAAAACAAAAACATATGAAATCAAACCTATTTTCCAAATGACAGTAAAAAAAAACATAAAAAAGTTTCAATATTATGATTCGGGATCAGATGAAGGATGAGATAAGGAAATTTGAAGTCCCTGTGCCACACAGACTTCCAAACGCAAATATTTTTAAGAGACAGAAAGAGATTTTTTTTCTTACATAGTGAGTATGACAAATAGCTAATTGGACCCTAAATAATGTAAAAATGTGTTTCTTCACAAATATATATATATATATATATAGAGAGAGAGAGAGAGATGTATGTATATTACACTATAATAATAATATGAAGTCACTAGAGTAATTGGATAAAGGTGTAAGAGGTTCATGATTGTACTTGCACCTAATATCTGATTCAATCTACAGTATTTATTACTAGGAAAAAAAATTAAGCCAACTCTAGAGAATTAAAGATTTTCTGTATAAGTAACAATATCAACTTCTACTGTAATATAGACTAACTAAAATTGAATGTAAACTAAGTAGACACAGTCTTCTAATTTGTTAATACAAATAGAACTTAAATTTAGGAGGGCAATTTTTTTTACTGAATTTGGTCAGATATTTCTATATGCCATGAATTTATAATAAATTTGGGGAAATCATACATATTAAATTTTCATAGTATTATATATATCACATATTAAATTATGTAGAAATTAAAATTTGCCTAAAACATGCGCTTTGACCTTTCTCAGACATTTATTTCTTTCAGGTTCAAATTACTACTTCTAAATCCTCATAAGTACATTCAAAAGATAGACAGAATTATTCTAATTGTAATCTATTTTTCAAATCCATATTTTAACCAAAATAAAATAAAATAAAATTGTTACTCTTTTAATAGGAAGTCCTATTTTATATTATACCTTTTTTAATGAACACCTTTTACTTTTTTAAAAAAAAAAGTTGTTTTGGCTGTATAAAGAAAAACGTATATGCCTTCCATGAAACTGTTCTCATTCTAAATTAACACTATTGAGGCTTCTTATGTTTTGTTCTGTTTTTATCCTTGGGAATTTATCCTGGATTCTTTGATGGTGGTGTAATGTTCCCATATCAACTTTTCATAGAAAAAAAGAGAAAAAGAAGTCCAAAAATTACACTATCTCTCTATTAATGGAAATAAAATGAAACAAAACTTAGTGACTTAATAGAGTCAGTTCTTTGAAAATAATTATAGAAAATCAGTGATGCTGAATTTAAAAAAAAATGCTTCCCTAAATGACTTTATGGGAAAAGCATATTAGAAATGTGATATTATGCTATAGTTTTCATAGCACTGTTTTTGTTTTTTCTTGTAAAAGGTGATATAAATGACCTGTGCAATTTTATGATAAGTATATTTATGTCAAATAAATTAGAGAAAAAGTTGAAGTATATTTCATAAACATTTAATAATTAGCATAAGGTAGTGTTCAGACTATTAAATGCCAAAGTTAGGCCATAGAATATGGGTTGAAAACTTTACCACTGTGGTATGAACTTACATCCTATGTTTATTATTCGAGGTATGCTGTAAATTCAATGTTTGCCAATAATAAAATTTGCTTTCAATTATAATTTCTTATAAAACATTTATTTGATTACCCTTAATTAAGAAATGCAAACTTGCTTTTATATTTTAAATTTTATTTTAAATTAATAATAATAACCTTATCTTACTTAAGGCTAGAATTGGGAGAGGGAAAAAAAAAGAAAAAACTGAATTTTCTTTTCCCCGTCTTTTTACATGTTTAGAGTTTCAAAAAATCAGATGAGAGATATTTAGGTCTAAATCCAATGATTTATCATGTCAATTATTAAAAGAACAAAAACATATATCTATTTTTATATAATAAAGCTCAGAGGGAGGGATATTGAATGTCAGAATAATATTGAAAGGGGATTTAAAAAAATACTAAACTGAAAATTTGGTGGTCCCCAATCTTTGATTATTTTTTCCAAGATTCACGTTTATACAAGCTCCATTAAATAGATGCTATTAGAGAAGTCGTTTCTAATCAGGTCATATTCTCTCTGAGTAAACGCTGATGGTTTCCTGGAGAGTGAATATGATTCAGATAATCTCCTAAGTAGATCATCAATACATACCTTCTCTATTAACCATCATCCCAACAGCCCCTTCTGGAAATAGGTCCTTTGAATTCCTTATAGTCTTAGGGCTACCTTAGATTCTTTGCCATATGGCACTGCATTAAAAAAAAACAAAACTTTAGGGGGAAAAGCTCAACTCAGTATGAGAAGACGTTCATAAAAGCTGAGAGCAACAACAAAAAGATTCATAATATATTAAAATGTCTATTTTATATAGTTGTCATTTCTTTTTCATTTTACATTTCCCTGGGGAGTTTTTAAAAAGAAAACCTACATATACTTACCTGTATTTTATTTGAAAACACTTGAGTTTGAGCAGAGTTAAATAATTTGTCATATTTTCTTCATTGCCTCATGTACCCAACTTTTACACTAATTTTAATAGTTCTATTTAATTTTACTCATGGGTTGATTTTTAAAATATCATTCAAATCTAAAATCCTCCTAAATGGGACTACGTGTGATAGGAATACAGAAATTGATAAATATATCTGGACTTTCTTTTCTGAATGATTTTAGGGATGTATGAAACTTTTTAAAAAATTATTCTTAGTAATTAACCTTTTGGGTAGAGTATGGGGCTAGAGGAGTCATTAAAAGTTATCTATCTGGTTCACCCCCTTTCCTATTGTAAGAACTATGCTAATACAAAAGAGGTTTGATCATTTTTTAAAAGAATCTCAAAGGAAGGTAATTCTAAAACTTTCCTTAGAACAAGTAAAAGTAAATGAAATAACTTTGAAACAATTGCTGCATGAACATGATTGTATTATAAATGTAAAAGATACTTATTTATTAAGCACTTGGACTCTAGAATAAAGAATTTGTGATTGAAGGAAATATTTATATTTAAATTTTTCTAGGTAGGATATTTTTCTAACTCTACATCCAATGAAATGCTGAATACATTTTGGAAACCAGTATGTAGTAATTATAACAGTATTGGAAAAAAAAGTAAGTTTTTGTTTTGTTTTTTTAATGTTGGCTTCCCCACCTCTCACTCTGATTAGATATGAAGACAATGCCCGTGCCCTTGTCTTACCTATTACAAAACCCCTTGGAAAGAGCCAGAGATGAGTAGTTTCCTATCTAATATCTGCTGTCCCACTGACCAGATGTATATTTGTAAGCCACAGTAAGTACCTTAAGCCTCAGTTCCTTCATCTCTAAAATGGGTACAACATTATTTGTCTCTCTGTCAACTTTAAGAGCCTTCTGTGAAAATAAATGAAAATATGTGAATTGTTTCAAGTTGCTAAATAAATGTCACTCTGTATATTCAAGGAATTATTACCTTAATTTTCATATTGGCTAAGAAATAGTGAAAAGGGATGTTTTCAGTATCCTTTCTCTTTGTATCTGAACTTATGGTAGATTCATTTTGTTTTTGCCATTCAAGTTATAATAATTACTGAAATTTTAGGAAGAAGGACCTCTAATAGAACAGAATTACTGAAAAGCTTACATCAATTTCTCAGCTTCTATTCCAACTGTAACACAGCAAATTATTTTAAAGACCTGAAGTATGTTAAGTTTCAAGGAAGGAGTACAAAATCTCTTGCACCTAAGTTGCCAAACAATGTGCAAATAGATAATTATTTTTCTCTAGGCTTAATTATTTAGATTCTATATATTCTTATGAATGTAGAGCCAAAATGAAGTTACTTTCACCTAAGCAACATGGATTCTTTTCAGCTATACCGTGAAGCACTTTCGAAAGTCTAACTGTAGAACAGATACTGGTGTCCTGGATGGAAATGGAGTAAAAATAAATAGAAATACAGTAAAAAAAAAACCAAAATACAGATTTTATGTTTTTGTAGAGTTTATATAAATATGATGTTATATGAATGTTTATATATATATTAGTGTAGCTAAGTCAGAATACTATATTGCAGTTGTATACTGAATTTACAATTTCATACATAAGAAACAAAATAACTTTTCTGAAATGTAACACATATAAAATTTGCTCTCCTTGTGATTAAAGAGGGATAAATTATTTTTCTGTTCAGTTCTAATACAGTTTTCCACTGCTCCATCTGCTGGATGTCCCTACATTTCCAGCACTAACTGATAACCTCTAAAAAGTAACACGAACTAATTCAGCAGGTGGCTTCAACAATCTCAAGCCTTACGCAGGTTGCAATGAAGGTTAAAATGACTACTTTTTTTTAAAAGTGAAGTTACTTTCCCATACACAAACAAACAATATTCAACATACTTATAAAAATGCCCAAGTCTCGAACAGTATGTTTCACTGTCAATAACGTTACAGACAAGGCAAACTACAAAGGTAGGCGGACACATCTTAGGTTTATAAACTACTCCTAAATCATGCAGATTTTGAGAACAATAGCAATGTTTCTTTTTTCATCTCTTTTGATTCTTGACACAATACTGGGTTTCAGATCTTGCCTTTTTTTACTTCAGAATTCTAAGGACAAAAGTTTCCATAGACTCTTTAGACGCTGCCTGAAAGCAAAGCACGGAAATCTCTTACATGGACCTCAGATTTTCCCCATTCACGAATTACCAAAAAATCAAGGAGCCCTCAGTCTTCCGGTTCTTGGTGCAGGCTGCTCGGGAGTCACGTTTAGGCAGCGAGGCTGATGCACTTTCCTCCCTTCACCATCTGCTGTCACAGACGGGACAACGTGCTGCCGCCTCCTCCGGCCACCGGTCACCGCTCCGATGCTGAGGCTGCTGCCGCCGCCACCCGCGCCTCTAAAATAGGGCTGCTGTAAAGAAAGGGTTACTCCTCTCTGGGAGTCGAGTGGCGGCAATCAAACTTCACCTGCTTTAAGCTATCCCTCGGTTTCAATGAAACTTACACGCCTCTGGATTCAGGAGTACCCCTGAACACCTTCATCTACATACACTGGGAATCGCAGAGGCGGGGGATAGGGGGGTGGGAAGCTATCCTAATGAAGGGCACCCCAAACAGAGCAGACGGCCGAGTTAGAGACAAGCCTCCTTGGCAGGGATAGGATGCACCGCGTCTCCGGCCCATCCTGCTCCCCTCCCCTCCCCTTCTCCTATACACAAATGATGACCCAGGTTACCCAGGGAAGGTGGCTACCCCCGGCAGAGAAGGGAGGTGGATGGAGGCAAAGTTTGACAAACGATGACCGCTCTTGGAAGGGAAAGAAGCCTGGTAGCCCCAAATACACACTGCGTAGTAGGAGTAGAGCAAAAATAGACATAATTTTTAAAAGTGCTACGTACCTTTCTGCCTTCTCCAGGCACCGCCCGGGGGGGAAGTGGCAGGAATGTGGTAGGCAGGTGCAGTTGCAAGTGCTGGGGTTGGCAGGGGAGCCCCCTTGCAAAACAGCCTTCCTCGCGCTCCAAGGTGTGCTGGGAGGAGGAGGCGGCCGTCTACGCCGCCGCTGCCGCTGCCGGCCGGAGGGGCGGGCAGCAGCCGCCGCCGCCGCCGCAGCAGCAGCAGCAGCAGCAGCACCACGGGAGGCTCTGGGCAAGGCACACAGTCACTTGGGCAAGTGAAGTTGAGGCGGCCTCAGCCGCAGCCCCGGCAACCGGAGAGAGCAACACGTCTGGTGTGAACTTTACAGTTTCAGTCGGGGCGAATACATACACGCACGCACACACATGCATACATACGCACACACACACACACACACACACGCGCCGCGCGCCAAAGGAGCACCTCTCCCAGTCGAGCGAACAGGAGCCGGTGTCTCTCTCTGTCCTTCGCTTTCTCTCTCCCTCGCTCTTATTGGCGCGGAGGTTATTGTTTTATTTATTTATTTCCTCCCTCGCTCCCCAGATCCCCCCTCCCTTCTTCTCTCTACGCTCCCCGCTCCTCCTCCTCCACCACCTTCTCCACCTCCTTTTTCTCCTCCTTCTTCTCCTCCTCCTCCTCCTCCTCCTCCTTTTCCCCAAGCCAGGGAATCAGTCCTCTACACTCGGGTCTGCAAGCTCGGCTAAGCTGCTCCACAGTCGACCACAGCTCCAATTTGCCTGTGTTTGTGCGCGCGGCTGGGGGGGGGTTGCGATGCTGGGGGAAGGCGGGGCTGGGGGGGGTCGGCGCAGAGAAGGGAGAGGGGAAAGGACTAGGAGATAAGAGGCCTGGGGCGGGGGCCAAGGGATTGGGGGAGTTCTGTACCCCTGTTTGGGTGGGTGTTTAAGGTGATGCTTAAGGAAGAGCCTCTGAGTTCGGAGCGATGGAGGAGAGGAAAAAGCAGCCTCCTGCTTACTGCTTAAAGGACTGGAGGCTGCTGCGTGTAGCCTGGCGGCTGAAGGCAAGGAGATGTGAGCCGAATACTGACGCCAGCCGCGACCTCTCCACTACTGCTGGAGTAGCTGTGCTGAACTGAGCTAGGAGCTGAGCGTGTGGTGGCTACCACTGCGCCAGCCACTGGAGAACTGCTCCTTCCTCCTCCTCCTCCTCTGATCACCAAGAAGGTTTCAGCCCCTGCCGCCCCCTCCTTCCCCTCTTTAGCTCTCTAATGCTTTTATTAACCCCTCAGGAACACTCTGATGAGCATCGCCATTTAGCCAGGGAAGATGCGAGTTTGCATTTGTTAATGGTGGTTTAAGTGCTACACTATCCATCTTCCTTCATCCCCCTCTTCCACCGCCCTGACTGGACTCCCCCCTTTAGCTCTCCATAAAGGTGCAGATTGTCCCCTTGGGCTTTTGTTTGCCAGCCCACTGTTCACTTGGGAGGGCTGGACCCTTAGACGAAATGGGCGCTGCTGGCTATCCTTAGACCACAGCAAGTAGGGTTTCTTGCACCTAAACGATGCTCCAAAGGCACCACAGACATTGGCACTGGCAGCAGCGACAGCGGCAGAGCTTAGGCAGCCGGTGCTGTGCCACAAAGACAGAGAGAGCAGAAGGTTACTGATTCTCCAGTCCCAGCCTTCTTCACTGGTTTGCAAAGTAACACTCCCTCAAGTCTTTCTCCAGCCAATTCGGACTCATCCATAACCTTAGAGCAGCAGGCTGCCCTTTCCCGTCTCAAGTAACGTCTCCAGCAGTGTCAACGGTGGATCTGAGATAAGCGAGCCCTGACTTAGGGAATTCTTCCCTCCACCTCCATCATTCTGACCCTGCTGTCTGACCAGCTACTCTCAAGCTGTAGTCTTTCAAACACCTTTTGATACTTAGTAACAGGCTTTTAAAAGGTTTTAAGAATATCATCAAGGGGGAGAATAAAGGCTCACAAAGAAAGCAAGATTCGGGGGGGGGGGGAGGGAAAAATCTCACCTGATAATCAAACATATCTAGATTGGGCATTTCCAGCTGGACTGCTAGGTCCCAGATAAGCAACATGTGGCTGGTACCACTGATACCACTGAGCAGGGTATCCCAACATTCCTTCTAGTAATGTATGTTTCTCTTTGTTTCCTCTTCTTTTTCTTTCTTCCCCTTCCCTTATTACTCTTCTGTCTCTTTCTCCTTGCCCTATATTTAGTGGACAAAGTTGTTGAATTAATGGACTTATTTTCCTCTTTGTTCCTACCTTAACTTTCCCTGCGACTTTTACTAGACTCAACTAGTTGCCTAGCAAAAGAAAACTAGTTTCTTATTCACAGAGAGTAAAACTTAGGAGTTCCTGACTAAAGTAGAAGGATGAGAATAGCTAAAGCCCAGGGAATAAAGGCAAGAAGGGCTAGCTAAAACAAGTAAGGCAGAAATATTAGGAGTGAAAAGAACTCTGGGAGAGGAAACAAACAAACATGACTAACATAGGTATTCAGAGGTCTATGTATTGTGACTTCTATAGGATTTATTTTCTGGATGACATAAAACATGCTCCACAACTTGCTTGTTATATTATCATAGATGGCATTTCTCCATCTTAGCCTTCAGGTTTTCCATCTATAAATTAAGGATGTTAGATTCGGCTTTCTTTCAACTTCAACATTATCTGAGTGTGACTCACTTTGATCATATCAAAAAAAATCAAATATGTGTTCAATGAGGGGAATAGAACTAGATGTTCTCCCTTCTAACTGTACAAAGAGTTTCCAGTCTATTTTTCTTAATCTTTCTACACAGGCTTTGTCATTGTAGGCTCAATTCTTGAATCATTTTGCTAATATGATGTGTCCTTGATTTCTCTCCCCTGCCATTTCTCTCCCCATTGCCTTGAAGAATCTGATCATTTAGAGTAGCATGAGAAGATTATCTTTGTTCATTCAGGGTACCTCTACTTATGTCCTACTTTGACATTTCATTATAGTGTGGGATACTCTGGGTTTCAGCATCTGTATTATAATAATTGAGAAAGGATAGGAAGAAAGAAAAGGAATGGGAGAAGGAAAGAGTCTAAGAGGTAAGAGACAAAGATGGAGGGGGTGGAAAGTAAAAGTACTCTACCCTTAATTTTGATGTCAAATTCAATGTGATGCCCTCTAAAATTTTATGGGGAAGATGCCAATCTATTTGGGGGATGGGCTGGAAATAACTGTAAATCTCAGGCTACTGGCCTGGCTGAATAGAAATCTATTTATTCTGATACTATGAGTAGTATTACTGTTAAAAAAGATGCATTTGTGAATGTCATATTAGAAATGAAATCTGCCCTGCTTACACAGTATACTATTATAAGAATACAATAACTTCATAAATACAATAAAATACAATAACTTCAACAACCAAGAATAAACATGTCTTTCAGTTAAAAAAGCAATATTAAAGCACTGGTATTTCCAAACCTCACTGTGACAATGATTTTTGTGAGTATACACTGAAAAGTCACTTAATATCATGTTGTACTAACTTTCCGGCTAGTAAAATGAAATGGAGACTCTATCTGTTTTTATACACACGATTGAACTTAGGAAGATGCCTATGTTTTAAAACTCAGAGGGAAATTAAATAGTTCTAGTCCAATACCCTCATTTTATAGATAAAGAAACTGAGGTTCAGAGTCTACATATGGTAATTTAACCATAGTAACACAGTGAATAGAGTGGCAGATTGAAAATTTGAACCAGTGTCCTCATATTCCAAATCCAGAGCACTTAACACCTTATGCTTATCTGTTAAATAATGCTATAGAAATTATTAAGGTATAGATGGCCTTTCAAGAAGGTAAAGGGAATGATCAGTAAGATGTGTGTTGGTATCAGGCAATTTTAAAATAAAGGTGGGAGCAAGTGAAAGGAGAATGGACATGAAGGGAAAGTAATTTAGAACTTGGGAATGTGAAAGAGGAAAAGGTAGAATTAATAGAGATTTAAGTAGATTGATTTGTTATCTAGCAGACAATAAATGGAAAAATCTCTTGGGGGGGGGGGAGGGATGGTGTCAAAGAGGACTATCCTTTGAACCAGGAAGAATACTGTGCCATGGTTCTGCTGGAAGCTAGTGGTTCTAAATCATTTTACACACACACACACACACACACACACATGTGCACGTCTATCTATATACTTATACATATGTGTATGTATGTTATCTGTGTTTGTATGTATATATGCATATATGTAGTGAAGAGGTGAGGAGATAGATATATCTATCTCCTTACCCTTCAGTTTCTGAGGCAAGGCCTTTAGTAATATTAATAACAATAATAACAAAATACATGACACTTAAAGATTTGCAAAATCCTTTACATATAATATTCCGTTTGATCATCACAATAGCATTATAAGATAAAGGTTGTTGTTATCTCCATTTTATAGAGGAGGATAAGGGTAAATGAAGTTAAATGGCTTGTTTAAGATTCCAGATCTAGTTAGTATCTGAGGCAGTATTAAAGTGGAGACTTTCTGATTCCAAATCCACTGCTGGACAACACCTAGCTAGAGCAAAGTCAGTCTGTTTTGCCAGGAAAATTAGTCTCTGATTTTGAGGAGAGACATTCTTTCTCTTCTTACAATCACATTTTCAAATAACCAAGGTAAACCTACCTACATTGTTGGCCTTAGGCATAATATAATTTCAAGTTTATAGCATCAGAGATTTAAAGCAGCAAAGGATATTAGAATCCATAAAGTCCAATTGCCTCATTTAAGCAGTAAGAAAACTGACAGACACATTGTGAGATGAAGTAATTTAAGGAGGGTAACAAACCTAATAATTAAGTGAGGTAGAATTTGAATCCAGATCTTATCTCCATGTCCAGTGTCCACCATACAAAAAAGGAATGTTGAGGCTTAAAAAGTCAACATCAACATGTTTCATTATTTTACCTAATCACCATCAAAAATAATATATGATAGAAGGAAAAGGAGCAACAAAATATAGAGTTAATAAGGAAAAAATAGCTCATAAAGTGGGGGAGAACACCAAAAGGTGGGGAACATCTTAGAAAGGCAGTGGAAAGATGCTGATGACAAATTGAATATTTCCTAATTTTTATAAAGAGTGGGCCTGCTTATAGCATTTTTGTAAGAATCAATGAGATATATATTTGCAAAGTGCTCTAGCAATAGCATAATTTGTTATCTCATTTAAGGATGAACTTATTGGCAAGTTTGCCATGCTACAGTCAAGGAGAAAGTTATTTTTTAGAAGTTTTGTTATACAAAATTAAAATAAAAACACTCAGATAAAATCACAGCATTTATGACATTCTTATAGAAATCAATCTTCATTCTAGGTCATGCTTTGTGAGATTTAATCGTTGTTTCTGCTGCTTATCTTTTCCTCATTGATAATCAGTCAATAAAAAATTTACAAGTATTTATTGAGCACTTTTCTGTTTGCCCAGGAGTAAGCTAGTAGAAATGGGGAGGGGGTGAGGAGAGACTGAAGACATGTCTCATGACCTTGAGGAGTTTTTAATTTAGTTCGAAGACACAACTCACAATGATAGAGAATGCTAAAAGACAATATACAATCAATACCTTAATTTTTGTGAGGGAAAGTACAAATGCTATGCTTTCAGAGAAGGGATAAATCACCGGAGCCATTGTGATGAGGAAGTTTCTGGAAAAAGAGGGAGCTTGACTTCAACCTTTGAGGATGGGTGGAATCAAGTAAGCAGGCAATTATTCCCTGTGTTCTATGTACTAGGTATTGTGCTAGACTTTGGAGATATCAAGACAACAGGAAAACAGACACAACTCTCAAGGAACTTTTGTTCCAGTTGGGGAAGAAAATGTATACATACGCACAGATAGATAGACAGATAGATGATAGAGATATAAGAGATATAGATGGTAGAGATGAAAAATGATAGAGAGATGACAAAGATAGATTGTGTATAAATGTGTACACACATCTGTCTCCATGGTTTATCCTATCTTTATTGATATCTATTATATCTCTATCCTTTATAATCTTCATCATCTTTCTATCATATCTCTATCATCTATCTAGATCTATTTAGGTATCATCTATCTACAAAACAGATACACACTAGATACAGATCATTTGGGGGTGTGTGGTATAAAGTAACATTTGAGCTGAGCCTTGAAGGAAAATAGAACTTTAATGGGTAGAGGGCAATGATGATGAAATTTCAGGTTGGGCAAATAGCATGGGCAAAGGCACAGTAATACTGACTTTGGCAGATGAGGGGGGCTGGGAACAATTTTGCCTAACTAGAACTGAGAGTTCTTGTTTTTAGACACAGCCTGAGCCTTGTTTACCTTATCCTTAATTTAGAATGAGATGGTGTGTGAATGTCACAGTTAGATTCAATTGACATTAAACATTACAGGCCTGAAATATCTTTGACTCTGAACTCAATATTCTTGTAGAAACCTGTGTACAGATGCTCCGAACTTTGAGAAATCCCCCATACATTTTTCCAGATTTCAAAACAGAAAAATGAAGTTATCATCCACTAATTAGTCCTACTGAAAAAGAGGTTTATTTATTTATAAAAGGATTTATTTATAAAAGGATTACCAAATATGTTCTGTTATTTTTTTTATTTTTTGGGGGGCGGGGGAGAGGCTGACTTCTGATTTCAGTAGTGTCAAGAGCTCTCTTTCTTTTCCTGAAGATCAGTACCTGCTCTGCAACTTACCATTTTCAAAAGTTGTCTAGGACATAGAGAAGTAAAATGACTTATTCAAAGTCATGTGATCATTATTTATCAGAGAAGGAATTTGAATCCACTTCTTCCTGACTACAAAGTCAGCTATTTTTGTACCATATGTGACTGCTTCTCAGTGTTCTTTTAAGAGTGCATTTCAAATCAATTAATGTTTAATAAAGAGCTATTGGATTTCAGTGGTCCCTGCTCCAAAGGAGCTTACAGTATCATGAATATTGTGATAACACATGCCTCCCTCAAAATATAGTATAAAGCAATACGCAATAATCACAGAAGAGAAAGAAAAGCATTTTTAAAATAAAGGCTGATGGAGAAAGGAATTATTGACTAGTGAATGAGAAGTAGTACATATTCTTTATCTAGTCTTCCACCACCTAATGACACCAGCAGGTAGGGTTCCCAGAAGTTAGCTGCTACATCATCCTGGAATCCCAGAGGCATTAGTAGTGGTTTTTCTAGGCTTATAGATCACTAGCCCCACCAGTGTGCACTGATTGTCAATTGATAGTAACTAGATTCAATTAGCTTTTAGAAATGAGCATTTCCTAAGCTTCTGTTGTAAGAACAATGGGTATGACATATGCCCCCCCCCAAAAAAAGTCTCCCGCCAGTGAGTAATACAACTAAAAGTAGACTCAAATGTAGGAAGCACATATTGCATGGTGGTACCTCCCAATTTCTGGTTACTGCAAGTTTTTTCTCTCTCCCTTGGAACCATCATAATTTTTCCCATTGGTATTGGCTAGCTTTCTGTTGTGATCCTTGTAGTCTTTAACGTGATTTCCCTAGTGGGTTGAATTTCTCATCATTCCCAGTACAGTCAGTAATACACCATTGTTCTGGGGACACTGGTAAGATGTTGAGAAGAAATATAAATTTTAGACCCCTTAAATTTACAGGATAATTTTAGGGTTACGTGATATTGGCGAGGGAAGAGAAGATTTACCCTTTACCTTCTAAGAAATTCCAGGCTTTTGTCTAGAATTACTCTTTCCTGAATTTTGGAATATGAATTGTCATAGAATTTTATACAGCTACTAATACCTCTGGGATTCCCCTAGGGTTTTGAAGGATGATGTACCAGCTAACTTCTGGGAACCCATTAGGGCCAATTAAGGTTTTTCAACCAATTCAGCCAATCCTAAAGTACTTCCTGTCAAAAATAGTTGGGATTCCTTTGTTCATTGACAATATCTAAGGTTTTGTTAACTCCTCTTTCAACTTTGTTGAATTCTGTTCATACATTCTTACCCCCTAAAGCTATCAGAGGGTTACATTCCATTAAGACATAAAATAATTGATTAATTGACTAAGTTAACCCCAATTTTACACAGGAAAAATTTCATAAAGGGTTTGGTATTTTGTTTGAGCTGGACTTTGAAAAATGGCAAATAATTCCACAGGCAGACCAGATTGAATAAGATGAGAAAAGTCATAGAGGTGGGCAAATGTGTGCATGGTAAATTGTTATATGTGCCAAAGAGGATAGAACACATGGAGGGGCATTGTACTTGATACGACAAGAAATAGTATATGGCAATAGATTATCAAGGATCTTGCTCAGTATTACACTTGTGCCTTAAATGGCACAATAAGTATAATGCTGACCACTATGGCCCCATAGCCTAAAGCCAAGAAGTATTATATTTTACCTCTCTCCTAGGGTACTTTTAGTATTTTTATTACTTTTAAAGAATGTGGGAGTCTCTAGGTTCTCTGAAATTGGCTGCTGCTTTCATCAAGGGTGATTTCTCCAAGTGTAGGAGTAGGTCCTCTTCCTCCCATCTTCATTTAACCACTAAAAGTCAGATGACATTTCAAAAAAGCAGTATTTAGGTATAATCACAAATATGTAAACTTATTCTACAACAAGTAGGGTTTATTATCATCCTCAATTTTTATGTCACCTCAGTTTCTGGGAAGAAGGAAATTAGGTTCATACTATAACTCAAGTTCAAGTTAGCTCTCAGTCGCTGAACTTTGGGCTTGAGTTCCCAAGTACCCCCACTTTTCCAGACTTCCTTGTCATTCTGATGGCTGGCTGCCCAATCCTGCTTGGAATCCTGCATCTAAGATCCCTATACCTGGGACTACTAATCCCATAGGGATCACCACCAGCACCTAAAAGTCAGGACAAACAAAACCTAATAGAAACACTTATCCCCAAGCCCATTTATTCAAGTTGGATAGAAGAAAGGGGGAGCAGGGGAAGTCCTTCCCCTCTCATTTGTTTAATTCGGGGCACTGTAATCTTCATCGGCTGTACTCAGCAGGAAGGATTATGCAGGAAAGAGCATTTAGGAAAGGATATGAGCCAGAAAGAGAGTCAGAAAAAGAACTACCATCACAGTCTCACCAGTTCTCAAAGATTCTTCCTGTTCTGGTTACACAGCCAATCGAAAGAAGCTACACGCGCCAACTTGGTAGAGGACAAAGAGTGCCTCCACAGTAGGTGAGTTGGGCATGCTCCAAAGACTCTCTTACACAATCATTTAAAGTTTCTTCAGCAGGAACTAGGCAGTCATTGAAAATCGGAACAGATGCTGAGTTTGTCCAGATCTCTGCCTAAGAAAAAGAAATTTGGCATTGATACAAAGAACAGAGTGAAGCAGGAAGGCTATGGAGGGAAGAAGACTATTTAGAAAGCTACTGTAATAGTCCAAGTGGATATTAATGAAGGCCAAGATACAACTGATGACAGTAGTCAATCAATCAATAAACATTAAACACCTACAATATGCCAGGAACTATGAAAAGTGGTAGTGCTATAAGAAGCAGCAAAAGATGGCTCCTGTCCTCAAAAAGATTATAAAGTAACTGGGACAGAGGAAATTTTTGCTTAAGTACTCTTGAAGAGAAAATCCACTTGACTTAGTAGTTAACTGAATATTTGAGAGGGTGCCTCTATTAAAAAAATTCAGAAAAGTATTTTATTTAGGAGAAAATCGCTGCAGTTGGTTGTTTTTCAGTCATGAGGGACTCTTCGTGACCATATTTGGAGTTTTTCCTGGCAGAGATATTGGAGTGGTTTACCACTTTCTTTTCAAGATCACTTTACAGATGAGGAAATTGAAGCAAGCAGGGTTAAATGACTTGCCCAGGGTCACAGCTCTTAAGTGTATGAGGCCAGATTTCTCTTTTAAACGGAGGAAGATGATTCCTTCTGATGAGGCCCCATATTCTATCCACTGTACTACCAAACTTCTTTAGTATGCATATAGTATATAGTATGAATTACGAATGAATTTTCTTAGAGATAGAAGCAATTCCAGAAGACTATAGATGACTGAATATCCTGTTTCTCAAATAACTAGTTGTTATATGCTATAGGTACAGCCAGAGTCTTATTCAAATTTTTAAACTGGACCTTTTGAAAGACAGCTTCCATTATTTTACTTTCAAAATCAATGCAATCTTTTTTTTTCCTTTTTAAGACTTAGATTTAGCTATCAGAAGATGGATAAAGGATCAATTTCAATAAATGGTATTTTGGGATGTTGCTAATGATCACAACTACAGGTTGCTTAAGGCATAGTCCATAGATTTCAGTTGTTAATTGCAATGAAATGCAATGCCTTTTTATGAAAAAAACATCTCATAAATAAGAGAGTCAAGGAGGAAGCAGCCAAAATAGGTAGGAAAAATGAATTATTCTACTAGAGCACAAGGAGCAAATAAACCAGTCATGCATTGTATGAATTTTGTGTGCCATTCTTTCTGAAATGTAAGCAGTGCTACCTATGTGTCCTTAATGCCAAAAACACTTTTGACATTATCACAAGTAGACAAAGCACATTGAAAAGATCCTTCAGGTGAGGCACTCCATTGTGTAATAGATGAGACTTACTGAATGCACTCTTACACTTTTTCTTTATTCAGGCTTCCTGTATTTTTAGAAAAGGATAGAAAACAAAATTCAGTTCTATACTTGTTTTTTTACTTGTGTAAATGTGATTGCTCTTGTTAGATAGAAAATTGACTCATTCCTTAATCGAAACCAGAACTGAAAACAGGAGCCCCAGTGGGAGTAGTTTAGAGAGCTCAGATAGCAAGATTAGTAAAACCCTATTCTGTGAATTATTGTGTGCCTAATTTTTTTTCTAAAATGAAGAAATATTTTTCTTCTTCTACAATGAAATATAATATGGAAAAGAAATACAATTTCCAAAATGCATAGTACATTTGAGTTATTAATTAAATATAGCATGGGACTAAGCCTAAATTATCTCTTGCTATTTTACTAGGTGACAAAATATATTGTCTAAATATTGTTTTATCTTAATTGCAATAACTATATGAAGATTTAACTTCCAAAAATGAGTGTGCATATATATATATACATATATATATATATATATATATTGCTGTACAACTCCATAAGTTCACCTTTGTCAAATGAAAATAACAGATTAGATGAATATATGTGTATGTATATATATTACAAATAATATATATATACAATGTTCTTTATGGTGTCTTACTTTAGAATAAACACAGAGACCTTTCTCAAATAGTTGGATCAATGGTTGACTTTGTTTTGAACTACTTCTTTAATAAGATATTTAAAAACCATGAAGTTCATGCTTTTAACATCCTTAGAAATCTCTCCTCAAAGGCCATTACAGTTCTTGTCAATCCAGCAGACACTGCCAGGTAACAACAACGACCATGAAAGTGGTTTGTAAACAACTCCCTCTGATTTTCTTAGTAGATGAGAACAATAAGAAATATATTTTTAATTTTTTTAAAAAAGGAAATTCTTTTAAAAAAGCTATCTGAATGGTTTTCACTGGTTTCTTTAGCACTCAGTAAAACCTTTCATGTAAATGTCATTAAGCTTCAAGGTCAATGAGAAGAAAGTGGTGGGCATATTCACATTCAGAAAGAATATTGCTGCCTTTAAAACAGATTTGTTTGTGTTTAGCAAATAGTTCTTAATACATATGACTGATTCATTCTTCTTATTTTATTATGCTTTTAATATTTCCTCATTTCTAGTGCTTATGTATCTGATCAAGTCAAGGCCAAAAGAGCTGAAAATTCTCCTTCCTCATTTCCTCGGTAACATATTTTATGTACACTCAGAACTATTTTTGTTTCCATTTTAGCTACAGGATGCCTGCAAATATGCCTAGATAAGAGAATAAACCTGAACTAAATTCATATTTAGATATATTTGTCCTTTATTATGGATACTTTTTTATATAACCAATGAAAACCTACATGCGTAATGTTTTTTTGCCATGAAGTTTGACAAACTATAAACAAACTCGTATTTGGATTTAATTAGGTCTGACTGCGCAAGATTTTCATGTTTTTCTTGAAAAGGAAACAAAAAAGTAGTACCAAAGTAGATTTCTGGCAAGAAAACAGACAACAAGTTCCAAAAACTTTAGAAATATTTTAAGCAATGAATGCTCACAATCTGCATACACTATCTCACAACTTTGAGGAAATGCAAAAATGATAGATTCTCTTAATAGTTCTAATCTGAGTGATAAGCTTATGTGAATAAATTAAAACTAAGTCTTAATTTTGGAAGGTAGTAAGTAAAAATACTGACTGATATTCTGTCTCCGTTGGAAGATATAACCATAAAGTTCTAAAACTACTTGTGAAATTCAAGCAGATGCATATTTCCTGATGACCATTAGAAGAACAACCAGAATGAAAAGAGCTGACTTTTCTTTAAACAAACAATTAGGCTTGACCATAGATGCATAAAGGGACTCTATATAATGAATGTACTAGTTACTTTACTTTACTGAGCCCTGTGACTTTTATATTCAACTTCAGGACATATAAAATCATAGTATCATGGAAGATACCCTAAAGGACATCATTGCTAATCACTATCTTGACAGTTAAAAATAGGCTGAGAGAATATAAGCTCACCCTCACTGTGAGATTTGTCCAAAATCAAACAGCTACTAAATGTGTGAGGCAGGGTTTTAATTCAGGTCTTCTATATTCCAAGACCAGTTTCCTAATATTACATTAGGTAACCTACTTTCTGCTAGACTTCATAGGAAAATAATATTTTTACATAAAGTATAATACACAAGAATAAAATGAATTTTGCTGATATGACATTTTGTTTAGCAGTAGATTATCCAATCAAAATCTCAAATTAGCAGCATAATCTGACACAATATGTGATTAAAAATGAATTCTCTTGTTTTCAGACTTGTGAGAAATTTTTGTAAATTATTTCTTCATAGTTACTCTGTCAGTACAAAAAAGAAGACAGAATAGATAAACTGGAAATTTTTAATAACTTAGATTCATAATTGTGAATACTAATTCTGATTCTAATGCAGATAAGAACTATAGATCAGACTCAATATTTAAGGACACCTAGCATATCATCATACTATAATAATTTCTATAAAAATGCCTCATATAGACTCATTTTATTGTGTCTCTGCTCTTTTTCCTCAGACTTAAAAAACATCCTTAATTTAAACAAGGTCATGTCAAAAACAAGAACAGGTACTGGATCCTTTACTCACAGTGCAATTTTCTTTCTTTTAATGGGTCAGAAATCAGAAGATCTGAGTTACATTTGCCCCTCTTGGCATCATGCTCTGAACGTAGCAGACATTCAATAAAAGTATGATAAATTGTAAGAACATAGCCAGAAACATGACCACTTCACCAATCTCAGTTACCCTTCACTTCTCACTTCATGCTGGGTAGTTAGGTGGAACGACAAATAGAATTCTGGCCTAAAAAGAGTCAGAAAGACCCGAGTTTGAATTCAGATCTAGAAAATTACTAGCTTTATGACTCTATGCAAGTCATTTAACCTGTCTACCTCAGTTTTCTCACATGTAAAATAGTACATGTTTTGGTAGCAAATGAGATAACATTAGTAAAATATTCTGCAAACCTTAAAGTGCTATATAAATTCCTATCATTATCATCATCATAAATTTGTCAAATGAAGGAAATTAACTAAAGAATCTTTAAATTCCCTTTGGATCTCTTCTATGGCTTTCTCTCATACTCCTAATTCCTTGGAGTCTTAGGAATTCATGTTGTACTGAAGAAGATTAGTCAACAACATCTGCTTTGGATAGCATAATATGGCATCTTGATTGAACAGAAAACTTAATAAAGTTTTACTCTCGAAGAAACAGTATTCTCTCTTTTTCTAATCATGCATCATCACTATTTTAATCTATAGCTCTTACGTAGACTTGCTTTTATTATAGGACAAAAGGAAAAGAGAGAAAAAAGCAGAAAAATGAGATAAGAACAATAAGAATGTTTTGGAATTCTAGTTTAAAATTTTATAAGCAAAAGAATGTGTGGGACAAAGAGAGTCCCAAGACTTGAATCTTAGCCCAGAGTCATAATGACATCTATAGCAGATTGCCTTGAAATTATCAAACACATTAAAATAGCATCTTAACGAATGTAGAACATTTTAATAATATAGATAAAGCACACATTACCACCATTTTGGAGTTAAGGCTCAGATAGTTCATAATTATGAAGCTATTAAAAGTTCAGATTTTGATTCAAAGACTAGGACTCTTGCCACTTGAAACCACCTCTCAGAAAGAACTGTATTCAGAGGAAGAACTGTGGGAGTGGAAACACAGAAGAAAAACAACTGCTTGAACACATGGGTTGATGGGGATATGATTGGGGATGTAGACTCGAAACGACCACCCTGGCCTAGTACAATTATAAATAATATGGAAATAGGTCTTGATCAATGATACATGTAAAACCCAATGGAATTGCATGTTGGCTACAGGGTAGAGGGTGATTGCAGGGAGGGTAAGAACAGGAACCATCTAACCATGGGAAAATATTCTAAATTAATAAATTAAACACTTTTCTTCTAAAAAGAAACCACCACTCAGATATTAGCAATGTTTCCCTAGGTTGTTTTCAGCAAGGTTCTGTGCTTTAGCCCAAGGTAAAGAACCACCGGGCTATTTCTGTATTGAGTTTTCTACCAGATTTGGGGCTTGGTGTTGATGTCACTATCACCTCCATTATCTAAAAGTTTTCCTACTGTTTTTCCTATGAGCCACTTAAAACACCACAACAAGATCCTGAAATTTAGTATCCTTATAGTGAATTGTGAATTACATTATTAGCCTAGACATGGAAGAGAAGGTTGAAGTGTGAAGCCACAAATATGTTTCAGAGCAGAAACACCCTAATAACACACAGAGGGAAGTGCTGCATAAATAGCAATGCATTTCTAGGAAGTAATAGATACCTTTACTTCAAATACATAATTCAGACCTTGGACAAGTATTTCATTTGAAGTCAACATAACTAAAAGCCTGAACATGGATACTCAACTGGCAGACAAAGGACAAAGAAAAATTGCCTTCATCATCACAAGTGTGTATTTTAGCTTAGGATATTGCATAACATCTACCCAACATATATAGAAAGATGTTGATGATTCCTTGGGAAGGGAGAGAACAATAAAGAGAAGGAAAATGGTTATATGGGTAGCATTCAGGATTCTTTACTCTGTAACTCTCTTCCATAGCTTGCTCATCATTTTGAGAATTTAGTTTAAAATGACCCAGACCATCACCCAAACTGAATCTCAGCATGTTCTTTCTGCTTCTGTTGATTACTGGCTGTCAAAGCTGATGTCACAGTGCTTTCCAAAACAGCTCAGCATATCTTTGAAATGATTCTATGACACAATTTTCTTTATACCTTATTTCCTTTTTGCTTATATCTTTCCAGGGAAGAATCACAAGCATGAAATAGGAGTTCCTTAATGAATGCCTAAAGAATGTTTCTATATACTTCAGACTTTTCAATGTAAAAGTATCCCAGAAGACTTAAAAGGGTAGTCGGACATGTACATTTAGTTTATTGTTTCATTATCATTTGTGACTGAATGAAATAGAGTAAATCAATGGTTCTCAAATTGTTGGGTCTGGGGACCCTAATTTTTTTAGAATATATCCTCTTCCTGCAGGAGCTCTTATTTATATGAATTCTATCAATATTTACCATATTATAAATGAAAATGCCTTAATATCTGTATTACAAAAACAGTTTTGATGTCATAAACTACTGAAGAACCACTGATCTAGATGGAAGGCAAGTAGTTAAAACTAAAAGGGAACTCACAGGTCATGCAGTCCAACTCACTCATTTTGCAGTTGTGAAAACTGAGACCCATGGAAAATAAGTACTTTGTTCAGGTCACCCAGCAAGTAAATAGCAAAAGGATCATTTGAATCCAGGTCCATACACTATAGAGCCAAAGTCACTATATTATATTACCACAATATGTTGTGAAGTTATATTTATTTCTTTTAAAGCTGACGTGGGTGGGGGGAGAGCAGAATTTATTTATATTAACCCAGCTATTCCAAATTATTCTGTATAGCCTTCCTTGTCCATTCTTGGCCAACATTATGATTCTCTTCTTTGAATTTCTGCATATAATAAACATATCCAATCTATAGTCTCTAAGTTAAATAGGCATATAGTTAAATTCAGTTCTGTGAAAATGTATTATGACTATGCTAGTCAATGAGTATAGAAAGACCAATATATCTACCTCTTTATCTATCATCTGGTTTTATAATCACCATCCATCTATAAAGAATATATGTATATAAAGAGAGAGATTATAGAATAAGCACTGGATCTATGTTAATGTTTGACTATATGCTTTTATTTGAACTACACAGGAATGAGGATTATGATATTTTTGTCTTAGTATCACTGGCATCTACCTCATTGGAGAAGGTGCTTTGTAGAAGTTTTTGACATTGGATTGAATTATACCTAGTAATATGATGCCACATGATAGTTTTAAAATATCAAAATAGAGTTCATGCATTTTCCCTACTAATTGAGTATAATGTGAGTTTCTTGAGGTCAGAGTTTATTTTTGGCTTTTCTGTGTGCCTAGCATATTGCCTTGCACATAGCAGGAGCTTAGTGAATTCATGTTGTTAAATTATAAGGTCCTTATGATTAAAGGTTTTGCCTCATTCCTCTCATTCCTAATCAATACCGAGCACATTATTTTGCAAACAAAAAAATGCCCAGTTTTTGTTGAGTGGCTAACTGATAGTATTGTTATCATGGCTGAGATTCACTATGCTGAATCTTTCCTTACATAGAATATACTAGCCTTAAGTTCCTATATTAAAATTTTTATGTGATCCTAAGCAAGTCCCTTAACCACTATAACTCAATTTCCTCAATTGTAAAATAAGAATAATAGCATAACAGCTCCTCTGTTACACAGTTGTGAGGATCAAAAGAGATAATATTTGTTAAGCTCTTAGCATACTGCTTGGCACATAGTAGGCACTACATAAATGCTTATTTACTTTCCTTCCCCCAAATACCTAACAAAAGTCAAAATAGCAATAGATTTTTCCTGTGTTGAGTTGTTATTTACCTTATTTCTGCTGTTGAAACACATCAATAGATTGCATCTGTATTGAAACATTATTTATCACAAAATTCTTCAAAATATGGCATTGTAGTATATCATGAGGCTATTGCTAATGATCAATACTGCTTAGGTATAAGAAAGAAGCAACAAACACACATGCACATACATATACACACATAGATACATATATATGTATGGATGTATGTATACTTCTACCACAAGCAATAATCTCTATTTTTGTATAATGTCTACCATGTTCATGGTTGCTATGGAAGATAATGAGAACAGCAACAGTGGCAAGAGCTTACCAGCTGAAAGAAATTCAGGGGAAACATGATCAAGCTTAAAAATTGAAATGAGCCCATGATAGAAAGAAGGCAAATTGTCCATTTTACCTCAACAAGACCAAGATTTCTTTTCTCATTTGAATCCTTTGTTTCTGAACTTCAGAAACTCTGACTCTAGCCAACTAGATTTGAGCATATCCTTGCTTTTGATCTGAACTTAGCTTTGAAGAATACTACTGTTTGGGGCCCAATAACCTCCAAAGTGGACAGACTTTGACACTGACCAGAGTTTTTGCTTCAGACTTCACTACCAACTGATTGTCTACATCTCCCTCATGCTATGAACTTGCTCCCATCCTAACCCTATGGCTCAAACTAGAACATCTCACTTGAAACCTGTCCCTTGATCATGCTCTTATAGGAAGGCAAGAGCTGGCACTCTTATGAAGGTTAGTTAATTAGTCAAAATCTTGTGCCTACATTCTTCAATAGGTTGGTTATGAGCACTCATGTACAAATGGATTTGAATGTATAACTTATGTAAAGACTTCCTAGCCATCATCCAGGTATCTCTCTCTTTGGCATTATCTAATTGAATGTGTGATGTGTTGAACACCACAAAATTACATGCGTTGTGTCTGTGCGTGTATGTATGTGAATGTGAACAGTATGAAGGAAAGGAAGGAAAGGAAGGAAAGAAGAAAGAAAGGAAGGAAGGAAGGAAGGAAGGAAGGAAGGAAGGAAGGAAGGAAGGAAGGAAGGAAAAAAGGAAGGAAGGAAAGAGAAAAAGAAAGACATTTCATGAACAATAGCAATCATGCGGATTTTGGAGGAAATTTTACAGTTCAGTTAAAAAAATTGAAAACCCAACAACACTGACTTCTATGAATTAAGAATATAATTTTAACAGTAGCTCAAAAGACATGCAAATATGATAGAAAGGGACTCAACCATTTAGTCCAACTGTTGCCTGACTAAGAGTGCCTTCTAAAATGTCCCCAGAAAAAAACCATTAAGCTTCTGCTTACATATTTGCAATGAGGGCAAACTTAAGAGACAGTCAAGTACCTTCTATAATAGAACTAATGACTGAGATGTTTTTCCTTATGTCCGCTTGATATCTGACTTTCTGCAACTTCCGTATACTGCTCTAGTCTTATCTTCTCAGGGTAAACAAGACGGTATTCTTTTTAAATAATAGTTCTTCAAATATTTGAAAAAAAAACCCAATCATCTTAGATCTTCTGTTCTCCAGGCTATATATGCCTAGTTCATTTGATCCTTCTCCACGTAACGTGTTCCATGGTTCTTTCACTAGCCCATTCACTGTCTTTTTGATAAGTTTAATTTCTTAATATCTTTCCTCAAATGAGGCAGCTATGTTGCTCGTTAGAGATCTGGGCCAAAAGCCCAGAAGACCTGAGTTCAAGTCTTGTATCAAATGCTTATTAGTTGTATGACCTTGAGCAAGTAAATTCACCTCTATTTGCCTTAGTTAATTTATTTTTTTTAAACCCTTGTACTTCGGTGTATTGTCTCATAGGTGGAAGAGTGATAAGGGTGGGCAATGGGGGTCAAGTGACTTGCCCAGGGTCACACAGCTGGGAAGTGGCTGAGGCCGGGTTTGAACCTAGGACCTCCTGTCTCTAGGCCTGACTCTCACTCCATTGAGCTACTCAGCTGCCCCCAGTTAATTTAGTTTTAAAATTGGTATCATAATAGCATCTACTTCACAGGGTAGTTGGGATAATTAAATGTAATATTTGTAAATTCCTTAGTATCATACCTGGTATATAGTAGGCACTAAATAAATGCTTGTTCTTCTTCCCTTAAAATGTGGTATCAAGACTATACAGTACTATAGATGTAACTTGGTCAGGGTCTGGATATAATTCCCTCAATTCAGCTCTGGATAGCATTGGCTTTGAAAGTTGTCATGTCACACTATTGACTTAAATTGAACTTGTAGTCTATTAAAATCCCCAAACATTTTTCATAGGAACTGTTTTGTCTCGCCTATATCATTCTTTTGGGGGAAATGATTTATGAAATCTAAAGAAACATTCATACTTGTGTCTATCGAATCTCATCTTATTAGATTTGGACTTTACTTCTAGATGATCAAAATTCTTTTATGTCCAGGCTCTCATCAAGTTTTTTAGCTATCCTTGTCAGCCTTTTTATCTGAATTAAAAAGAAAAAAACAAGGTGATACTTTTATTCAAGCCACTGATAAAAAATGAAGAAAATTAAATTCATGGATCCTGGCATATTTCGGTAAGACATTTCCTTCCAACTTAACCTCCTCACACTAATAACTCCTCTATGTTTTCAACTGCATCCAAAGCTACTTTACTATGCAATCAATATGCATTTAGTAAACATTTACTATGTGCCAGCTTTCACCCAACTTTTACCTATGGTTCAAGAAGATATAGCATGAGCAACAATCATACTTCCAAAAAGTCATCTTAGTAAATGGGCTAGGCAAGGTTGAGGATAACCAATTAAGGGGATTAAGGGGATATCTTCCCCAAGCATATAAAGGCTCTACTCTGACCCTGGCTGAAATAGGTGAATGAAAACAATTTGTTCCCAGCAGAAAAAGTGACTGAGGCAGGTACTATGGAGGCCTAAAGATTGGTCAGACATCAAAGATGCCAAAATCATTCACTGCATCCCAGGCCATTGTCAGTCTTCCTGACATTTTTCTTGCCTCTGGACATTGATGACTTTGATAAAAAAAAGAATGAAGCTGAAGACTTTGTGCAACTCTATTTCACTTAAATCCAATTAATGAGGGGCAGCTATGTAGTTTAGTGGATAGAAATTCAGACCTAGAGTCAAGAGGACCTAGGTTCAAATCTGGCCTCAGACATTTCTTAGCTATGTGACCTTGGGCAAGTCACTTAAACCCAGTTGCCCAGGTTTTATTACTCTTCTGCTTTGGAACCAATATTCAGTATTGATTCTAAAACAGAAGTAAAGACTTTTAAAAGGTCCAATTCATGTGCAAGTCAAGGTGTCCCAAGATGCCATTGATCATTTTCAAAAACAAAGGACCACCACAAGCATGATTGATTCTCTTACTTTTACTCTGTGTGTGTGTGTTTGTGTGTGTGTGTACTTTAAATGTTTTCCTATAGACTGCATGTATTGTTTTGTTTTTAATCCACTCTACTATCCTTTTCCCTTTTATGAATCAGTTCATTCCATTCACATTCACAGTTAAGATGACTGTGTGTTTCCCTCCATCTTTTTTTCTCCCTGTTAGCCTACCCTGCACCCCCTCTCTCTGTCTACTCTTCCTCTCTCCCTCTGTCCCTCCTTTCAGCTTTCCCCTGTACAAAAATGTTTGGCTTCCAACCACCACCTCTCCCAGTTCACCCACCTTTCTGTCCATCTCCATTTCTTTTACTCCCACAAGGGGGCCCTTTGAGCTGTAGAAACTTCCAGAAAGAGGTATGATACAGCAACAGAAACATGATTTTGACATCTTTTGAAACAAAATTTATACTTCTCTAACCCTTTGACATCTAGAAGAAATTTTCTACATCATGAGGCAATGTAATTAAGTGGAGGATATGGTTTAAGAGAGAAGAATTTTTGATAATGTAGAGTGTGAGATATAAGTAAGTTATATTTATATATGTCACATATTGACATGTTTTCACCTAAGTTAGAATATTTTGAGATATCAAATGAATTTCCTCAATCTTAAGCATTTCCTATTTTTCAGTGATAAAATAAGAGGCAGAACTACATTATATGGGTTTTCAGAATCACTTTTCAGGATTGTTTAGTTTCTCTTACAAACATAAATATACAAGCAATGAACCCAATTCTTACATTTCACTGATGGATAAAATCTGTTTATAGTGCTTCCAGACTTACCCTAACTGGGATCCTGCCAACTTCTGCTCCATAACATCCATCCTGCCACCAAACTTTCACCATGTTGTTACTGTAGTCATATTCCTTAAACCTCCGTTCATTTATTAAGTAAAAATGAACTTCTATTGTGGGCTAGGTTCTCTACAAGGTGTTGTGCAGAACAGAGGAAAGTTATACATGAATACTACCTTCACAGCGTTTGGATTTAGTAGAAAAGATGGAGAAGAGAAATAAGGTAACCACTTAAAATTCCATTCAGTAAGCACTGCCTTATAATGTGCTACATTGTATTTATATTTATTTGTTCTTTTAATATTGACTCTGCTTATGCTTATAAATGTCCTTGTTGTCTCCTCCAATAGGAGGAAAACTTCTTGGGAGGGGATTTTAACTTGTCAGTAGGGATTGTTTGATTCTTTGTATTTGTACCTTTTAGTACCCAGTAGGGTGCCTGAGAAGTAGAATTCACTAAAATAATGTTTGTTGATTGACTGGTGCATCTAGCAGTGTTCTGGGTATTAGAAATCAAAGAATAAAAGTGGGGAAAAAGTCCCTTCCTTCAAAGACTTTATATTGTACTGGAATGGATCTTACATTATCCTGGAATAGAGCTAAATTATATTTGATGCTTTTGAAGAATGAGCATGATTAAATATTCTGATATTTCATCCTTAGGTCAGCACACCTCTAATTGGAGATCACTAATAATAATCCAAAGATGCTGTTGAATTCCAGCTTTAGTGCCACAGGTGGGGCTGTGGGACTGCTGTTTCTCCAGCATGCCAGACTTAGCTGATTTTGTAAGTTTCAAATGATGGAATAGGAGAGTGTAAAGATGACTTGATGTTTTAGGAATCCCTTTGAAAACTCTTATAGAATTTGGATCCTAAAAAGACTCACGCTTCATCTTAAATATAATTTCACAGAGAATACTAAAAGAACGAATAAGAACAATATATTTTTTCTTTTTACATATTTATAAATATTCTCTTATGATTTTTAGAGATCACTGAATGTTACAACTATAAGATACCTCAGAGGGTATCTTTTCCATATTTCATATCAAAACCCCTCATATAAGAGAACACACAAGATCACACTAAGACCTAAAGGATAACTTTGGCTTACCTGAATTTCCACACCTACTAAGTGCATGGTTTTCTGATTTCAAGTGCAGTACACTTTCCACTATCTTATGCTTGCTCATTTGTAATGCGTGGCTGTGGCTCTGCTTCATGAATTGTGTGATTCTTTTGGCTAAAAGGGACTTTTTGATCTCTTTCCTAGACTTGACACAATGCTGGGCACAACAATTAGGCAACACTGCCACATTATTTTTCTCTCATGCAGTATTAATTCCTCTCCATCACAACTCTCAGTCTGTCTCTCAGTCTTTCTTAGGTCTATCTCTCTGTCTCTGTCTCTGTCTGTTTCTTTCTGTCTGTCGCTCTGTGTCTCTGTCTTTCTCTATCTCTTTCTGTCTGTCACTGTCTCTGTCTCTGTCTCTCTGCATCTCTTTCTGTCTGTCTCTCTGTCTCAGTCTCACTGTCCCTCTCTGTCTTTCTGTTTCTCTGACTCTCTCTGTGTGTCTCTCTGTATCTGTCTCTCTGTCTCTGCCTTTCTGTCTCTGTCTCTCTGTCTCTGTCTCTCTGTCTCTCTCTGTCTCTCCCTGTCTCTGTCTCTCTCTCTCTGTTTTTCTGTCTCTCTGTATGTATGTCTCTCTGTCTCTAATTTGGCTTTAGTAACTCTCTGCAATTGTAAATGACATATTTCACTGACAGATAATATTCCGTTGTGTTGTCATTAGGAAAAAAATATATATATAAGGTACCTGAGAAATGAAGTGACATGAAGGAAGACAATCACTACTATGACTAAAAATTATATTTATTAAGTAAAACATCCTGTGTTATAAATTATATATCTTTTTTTTAAATCAGGAAAATTAAAGCTTTCTCAAGCATTCAAGTACAGAGCCCTTCAGGGCAATTTGTGGACTTAGAATTATTTGCCAATCTTTCCCATTATTATTATGATGTTGATATTTATAGAGATTTAGAGCATTTGAAACTTTTAGAATACAATTCCCTTGAATTAATATTCAAAACAACTTTGGAAGGTAGAAACTACAGTTATAATGATTCTCATTTTGACATATGAGGAAACTGAGCCTTGGAACTTTCAAATGATCTGTCCATTTTCACACCAGAAAAAGATTGATTCAATCAATCTTCCATAATTATGATTCAAATTGAAGGCTATACCTAATTTGATACCTAAAGATAGCATCTTCTTTTCATCTTTATGATTAATGAAATTCAGACATAAATTATCTTAGGACAAGTTACTATCCTAGTTTTTTATTTTTCATTTGAATATTTTTCAAATTATTGTGCCGACAGAGAAAATGATAATTATCTTATTCTCATGTTTCTGATCAAGTTCAGATAAGAAAAATCCTTGGCTCAATTCTTACACTACTGTTATGATTTATATGATTAAGTTTCCAGATGTTATGGAACAAGTGAATAAAATAGCTGCTTTTTGAAGTTGAATAAAATATTATATGACTTCATTCTCTGAAGGCTGTGTTTAAGCATCATCATTAAAAAGTGAGCAGAAGATAGGAAAAACCAAAATGATAATATGTACCATAATCTATTTCTACATTATTTTTAAACCTCTTTGGCTAGTTCTCTCTAATTTCAATGTTTTATAGAAAACTTTTTATAATCATTTATTAATGAATATTATGTAACAAAATATCTCACTTTATTACTTATGAAATGTTTCATTTCAATAAAAATTATATTTCAGTGAGGAAAATATGTAAACAATCAGGAAAGTTTATTTGGCAGATTACAAGATTAATCCTTTAATTCACTGATATACCTACTGCTATTTTCAAAAGAATTGAGTATAATATAGTAGAGAAATAATCTTGCTAACTTATCCCAAAAATGAGATTATCAAACTTAGAGGAACATTCAAGACTCTCATAGCAAAGACTGCATTTCTAATTTTTTCTTTAAGCCTCACTATTTCCTTTATTTGCATAAAATGGTGAATAATCATATCTTGGTTTAGGGGGAAAATGAATGATTTATGGTATAAACAAGTCCTTCTATTCTAAATGACCTATTTTGAAGTCTTGAGACATTAATATCCTAAGTTCCATCAAGTTCAGGTCCTCAATATTCTAAATCATATATAATTTCTCAATATTGGATTAATAGTTCAATCTATATCTTCCACATAGATATGTAGTCAAAGTATTAAACCAAAACTTCATCTTCTGTCATTATTATGTTGCCCAAGGTTAATTCTACTCTCCGTATGATTTCCTAAAATATGGTATTTAGTCTTTTGTTTCATTTTTCTTTCTGAGGACAAATTATTTTTTACTGAATTAGAAAAACCTATAACAAATTTCTTTTGGAATAACAAAAGATCAAGAATATCAAGGGAAATAATGAAAAAAAAATGTGAAGGAAGGGGGCCTAGCAGTACCAGATATTAAACTATTCTATAAAGCAGCAGTCATCAAAACAATATGGTACTGGCTAAGAGACAGAAGGGAGGATCAGTGAACTAGACTTGGTGTAAGTGACGTCAGTAAGACAGTGTATGATAAACCCAAAGAGCCCAACTTTTGGGACAAAAGTACACTATTTGACAAAAACTGCTGGGAAAATTGGAAAACTATGGGAGAGATTACGTTTAGATCAACATCTCACACCCTATACCAAGATAAATTCAGAGTGGGTGAATGACTTGAATACGAAGAAGGAAACCATAAGAAAATTAGAGAACACAGAATAGTATACTCCTCAGATCTCTGGGAAAGGAAAGATTTTAAAACGAAGCAAGAGTTAGAAAAAATTACAAATTGTAAAATGAATAATTTTGATTATATTAAATTAAAAAGGTTTTTTGCTAACAAAAACAATGCAACCAAAATCAGAAGGGAATAAACAAACTGAAAAAAAAAATCTTTACAACAAAAATCTCAGACAAAGGCCTAATTACTCACATATACAAGGAGCTAAATCAATTGTAGAAAAAATCAAGCCATTCCCCAATTGATAAATGGACAAGGGACATGAAAAGGCAATTTTCAGATAAAGAAATCAAAACTATCAATAAGCAGATGAGAAAATGTTCTAAATCTCTAATAATTATAGAAATGCAAATCAAAACAACTCTGAGGTATCACCTCACACCTGACAGATTGGCTAAAATGACTGCAGGGGAGAGTAATAAATGTTGGAGGGGATGTAGCAAAATTGGGACATTAATGCATTGCTGGTGGAGTTGTGAACTGATCCACCCATTCTCAATGGCAATTTGGAACTATGCCCAAAAGGCACTAAAAGATTGCCTATCCTTTGATCCAGCCATACCATTTATGGGTTTATACCCCAAAGAGATCAGAGGGGTAAAGACTTGTACAAAAATATTTATAGTCGCACTCTTTGTGGTCCCCAAAAAAAACTGGAAAACGAGTGTATGCCCTTCAATTGGGGAATGGCTGAACAAATTGTGGTATATGCTGGTGATGGAATACTACTCTGATCAAAGGAATAATAAACTGGAGGAACTCCATGTGAACTTTAAAGACCTCCAGGAATTGATGCAGAGGGAAAGGAGCAGAGCCAGAAGAACATTGTACACAGAGACTGATACACTGTGGTAAAATCGAAAGTAATAGACTTCTGTACTAGCAGCAATGCAATGACCCAGGACAATTCTGAAGGACTTATGGAAAAGAAAGCTACCCACATTCAGAGAAAGAGCTACAGGAGAGAAAACACAGAAGAAAAACAGCTGCTTGAACACATGGGTTGATGCAGAAATGATTTGGGCTGTAGATTCTAAATGACCACTCAAGGGCATAGGTCTTGATGGATGATACATCTTAAAACCAGTGGAAATGTTCATAGGCTATTGAGGGGGTTTGGAGGGAGGTGGAGGAGAGTGGTGGATGGGAGAGTAAGAACATGAATCATGTAACCATGGAAAATTTTTCTAAAAAATAAAAATTCAAAGATGTGAAAAAAATCAAAATACCCAACAAGCAAGTATAAGTAATATAATGAAGCCATGCAGACCAGTATATGGTATATGGCTCATCTCATTAAGAGAGAGAGAGAGAGAGAGAGAGAGAGAGAGAGAGAGAGAGAGAGAGAGAGAGAGACAGAGACAGAGACAGAGACAGAGACAGAGAGAGAGAGAGAGAGAGAGAAAGAAAGTGAGATATTGAGACTTGTTCATCATTTTCCAAAAGTACCAATGATATTACCTGGTGATGTCTTGACTTACTCATGAATTGGATTTAAATGAAGAAGACTTGCACAAAGTTGTCAGCCTTACTCTCTCTTACAGACTCATTGAAATCAAATTGTAAGATAAAATCTAAGATGCCTGGTGATGACCTGGGATGCAGTAAATATCTGGCCATCTTCAAACCAGACTGTGAGTATTACATAGTGCTTGCTTCAGCTGCTTTCCTAGCCATTGGAACAAATTGTTCTTATGTGCCCAATTCTTCACATGATTCGAGTCTATGCCTCCTTCACTCACTGAGGAGTTTGTAGCCCATTGGTTATCCTCATCCTTGTTTAGGCCATCTACTGAGATGGTTTTACTGGGATACAGATACTGAATGTACTATAGCTTCTTAGATCTACAAATAAGAGTTGAGTGCCAAATGAACACAAGGTGAGTCAGCTGCCCTGAAAAGGGCTCAGCAAACCATCACACCAGAGACACACCTCAAGAGAAAACACAGAGTATCATATTGCGATGCACTTTGTTATTACTGTATTTAATTTGGTAAGGGTTTTTTTTGCAGATGAAATATTGATTCAATTTTTAATAATCATTTTTTGGCATTTTGTAATCAATGCTCTCTCTCTCCCTTCTACTTTTCCGTCCTTCCCAAGACTGCAGGTAATATGATATTGGTTGAACATGTGTTATATGCAATATATATTTTCATGTTCAACATGTTGTGAAAGAAGACACATAAAATGAATAATAATATGCTTCAATTTGCATTCAGACTCCAGTCATTCCTTCTTAATAAGTGAATAGCCTTTTTCATCATGAGTATCTTCGAGTTATCCTGGATCGGTAATGTCTTGCTGTCTATTTAATTTTTCGATTAATTTTTTTCATAGATGTGTATATGCAAGAAAACCATTTTATATATGGGGCCAGGCAGATGGTCATTTATATTCAAAATTTTGGTCAGCCATGATAGATCTTGGACCATATGCCCTGTGGATACTAGGGTCCTATTATATGTAATGTATACAGTATATACACAGATAGAATCATATGCACACCTAACTATAAATACATAAATATATACAGGAACATACATATAAAGACACCTACATAGACATGGGAGTATTTATATGTATATTAATGTATGTTTTCATCAATCAAGCCAATTATGCAAAAAAAATATCTCTGATTCTATCTGCTTTTTTTTTTTTAAATCCCTTATCTTCTGTCATAAAATCAGTACTCTGTATTGGTTTGAAGGCAGAAAAGGGGTAAAGGCTATGCAATTGGGATTAAGTGACTTGCCCAGTGTCACACAGCTGGGAAGTTTCTGAGGTCCTATTTGAACTTAGGACCTCCCATCTCTAGGCCTGGCTCTCAATCCACTG
This sequence comes from Gracilinanus agilis, assembly GCF_016433145.1. Taxonomy (NCBI): domain Eukaryota; kingdom Metazoa; phylum Chordata; class Mammalia; order Didelphimorphia; family Didelphidae; genus Gracilinanus; species Gracilinanus agilis. Next base: position 83,141,133 of record NC_058135.1, read on the forward strand.
AGCCACTCAGTTGTCCCCATTATTTGCCTTCTTAAGAGCTTTGAATGAATCAAATAAAACCAATCTTAATAGAATAAATTATAAAATAAGTTTTAAAATAATAATAAATCATTTCTTTTTAAAATAAATTTCATCAGAGTGATCAAATATAATATCTTAAACATAGATTTATATACTAAAATTAAGAAAGTAGGTACAAACAAGCAAGTCTTATCTGTTTCCATTAGCAAAAGAACACTATATCTGCTTTAAAGTTGGGCAAATGCAATAGAATTGCACATCAGCTCAGGGACTGGGGAAGGAAAGAATATTAAATATGTAACCATGGAAAAATATTCTAAATGAATGAATTTATTAATTAAAAAATACTTGGTCAAATGAATGAGAGGGGACTCTGTCACATGTATTTGGTTGTCTCTATTTTCCTTCTTTGCCATATTTGACTTTTATTTAAAAAGAATTAACATACCATTTATATCCAGTTTGAAAAAATAGTCTGAACAATATTTTTTACATTAAAATGTTTAATGATTATAGATCTGATTGCCAAAGCCAGATGCAAATCCAATCAATTAAATAATTTATTGTGGAAGTCTTTGTCTTGTAGACCCTTTATCACTATAATAGAAGATTTGAAATGTTTTATGATGGGGAAGACTTTTAAAAATTTGCTTGAAATGCAACCTTTCATAAATTTAATTTTTATGTATCATAAGTATCATCAAGTAAAGATGACTGAATGTTTTCACCATCTGAAGCATTAGATCCAATGATAATGTAAAACTGGGAAATTAAGTTTTAGGAATATTGACAGGTAATTTTATTAAAATCAAAGCTTTGCTAATATTTCTCATCCAGATTCTATAAAATTGTATTGAACATATATGAGAAATTCTGATTCATTAGGTTTTGGACACTGAGTTATATTAGTATTTGACCTTGAACACTTCAGACATATTGTAATTTGCAAGTAGTACCTGATCCACTGTTACTCAGAACTATTGAAAATCCCATTTTGATTAATTGATTTTAAGGGTCACAATTTCAGTGCTGAATGTAATAGATGTGCCATGGAAAAGGATCAGTGAACTTGTTGCATTCTCAGAACATCCAATGTGTGCATATAAATTGGCTAGTTGCAAATTCAGATACAGATACAGCTAGTGATTGAGTTTTTTCAGGTATATAAATAGATTTTTTCAGGTTCAACAACTCTAATTTGTCCCAAAAGACTCGGCTCTCTTATATGTATTGAAACATCAAAGCCATGCAACAGCTTTTAAATTATACTTAAAATGTTTAGCATCTATTTTGCTAACAAATAATTAGAAATGCTAAATTGAAATCTATTTTAAAATCAATTTGTCTCTTGCCAATTTGTCTTTCACCACTATAATCATAGGATTCCTCCATTTATTTCCTACATTTCAAATTGTTTTTAAAGGCTGTGTTTATTATGTAGTCCTTATCCCCTATTTTAATTCAATTACATTCAATAACTATTTATTAAGTGCCTACCATACTAAAAAACATTCTAGGTGCCAAAAATACAAAGATGAAAAATAGCATAATCATTTAAGCATTGAAATGAATTGACAATGTAAACTTTGATGAGAGGAAAAAAAGATATTCAAATTATTCTATAAAAGTTTTCATTATATCTTTTAAAGATGAGAAGAATTAGGAAAACTTCACTAAAATGTGGAAAATGGGCTGGAGGAAAACCACGTCAGCAGGTGAAGATGAGTAGAAAGCAAATCCCAGAAATGTTTATTGATCATATGAATTCCTAGATATGAAGGAATGCAGGACAAGGTGGCTATGTTTTACCTTATATTGGCCAGTACGCATTCATAATCATGAATATTAAATACATGATGAGGATGAGGATGAGGCAAAGTTGGATACAATGTGAAAGGCCTTAAATAAAGAAGACAGGAAGGGAGGCAAGGAAAGAAGAAAAAAGAAAGTGAGGGCAGGAGCATGATAGGAAGAAAGAAAGGGAAGGAGGGAGGGCAGGAGAAAGTAGGAAGAAAAGAAGGAATAAAGGAAAGGAGCAAATAAGCAAATATATATATATATATATGTATATATATATATTAGGCATGTACTATGTGTCAGTCACTTTGGTAATTACTGGAGATATGGCTACAAAGGAAAGACAATACTTAAGTAACACACATAGGAGAATGGCGGATAAAGGGGTATTTTGTTTTTGAAAAATTGCAGGCATAGAATTTGGAATATTTCCAGGTACAATCAGAAAATTAATTTGATTTTTAGATCTGAAATTGCGGGAAAACGTGTTTCAAGAAAGAGAAGATATGTCATGGTAGCTGAAGTAAAACAGTCTAGGAGTTAACATGAAGCTTCTCAGGGCCCTAGCTTTACTAAAGTGGATAATGGAAGCAAGCCCCATTCAGGAAACTGGGGGTTTCAGGTCAAGTATTCTTCACCAGAAGTTATTTAGAGTATTTAATACTCTAAATTTTGGTTTTATGATATGGTAGCATGGTGACTAGAGAGAAGTCCTTTTACTCTTTTTTCCATTTTGAAACATGAAATCATCTTGCTTTTCTTTACTTTTTATTTTAAGTAATTTTTGTTTTGACATGCCACTACTTTATAAACATCTCTCTCATAATATTTTTTTCATTTTTAAAGTGATGTTTAACTTTAGTAATTTAGAATGAATAATGATCATTATATAGCACCTGGATTACACTGACTTAATATTTAACTTGCTTTACATATGTTGTTGTCCTCATTTTGCATGTTATTCTGTGAAAGATTGTCTTCATACGCCATCAGTTAAGTTGTCTTTTTATGTTTCTCTGAATTTGTTTTATTCCGTTTTTGGAATAGATTCATGATTTCATTGCTATAGATAAGCCCTGTCAAGAAAATGAGAAAATTCTCTTGCTAATGTAGATCAACACATGCTTTGGAAATTTTAGTCTTAGTTCCCGAGGCACATGAAGTCATTTTTCCAGTATCAAAGAGCCAGCAGGTATCAGAAGTGGGATGTGAACCCAGGTCTTTTTATCCTGCGGTCAACTCTCTATGGCATGCAAGATGTGCTCTCATATCTGCCTTTATCATGCAATAACCTCCAATTATTTTCTTTTTGTTCAGTATTTCACATTTATTGGACACATACTATGTTTTCATCCTTTTTTCAATCTTGTGGAGTGTTGTCTTGAATTGTTTAGAACATCAGCTAATTTTTCCTTTTTTTAAATTTTTAAAAATTTAATTGAACTTTTACATGTTGACAAAATTTTTAAAAGTTATTTTATGACATTTTGCAATTGATTTTGTCTCCCTCCTTCCTTAAGATGATAGACTATATGGTATAGGTTGTGCATATGCTATAATATTATATATATATGCATATATTGTATATATATATAACATTATATATATGCACATATTGTGAAAGACACATATGCTTACACAAAAGAAAAATTCATGTAGGAAATAAAGTGAAGAATGGTATATTTCAATCTGCATTCAGACTCCATCAGTTCCTTTTATAGCAGTGGATAGATTTTTCATCATGAATCCCTCAGGGTTGTCCTGGATCCCTGCATTGCTGATAATAGTTACTTAAGTCATTCACAGTTGTCATCATACATTATTGCTGTTACACTCTCCTGTTTTTGCTCACTTCACTTTGCATCATTTCATATGAATTTCTGGAATTTTTTGCGATTGTCTTGTTCATCATTTCTTATGGCACAAGAGTATTCCATTACAATTATATACCACGTCTTGTTCAGCCATTGCCCAGCTGATGAACAATTCTTCAGTTTCCAGTTTTTTGCCAACACAAAAAGAATTGCTATAAATATTTTCATACCAATAGGTCCTCTCCTCCTATCTTTGATCTCTTTGGGATATAGACATAGTAGTGGTATTGCTGGATCAAGGCTATTTTTCAATAATCTCCTTTAGGGAAAAACCACAGACTATAATTCAGAAAGTACAATCTATGAAGAAACTATCATTTTCTTCTAGAATTCCAAATTCTCTCCACAATGATTAAATAGCAGAAATTAATTGAGCTCTCTTCCCACAGTCCCTCCAACAATACTTTTCCTTTTTTCCATTTTTCCATCATTGTCAATTTAAGCTTATAAGGTAACACTTATAAATATTTTAATTTGCTTTTATGTGATTACAGAGTTGTCATTTATTTCTTTGAAAATTGTTTATATCATTGGATCACCTGCTATTCTTGTCAATTACATAAAGAATTCAAATCTCAAATTCTTTTAGAGATTATTGTTGCAAAGATTTATCCCAAAATATATCTTATCTTATTCTAGTTGTATTGACACCTCATATAATATTTTTTATAATTTAAATCATGTAAATTGTTTTTGTTTTTTTGTTTTTTTGCCTTTTTTATCTTTATTTTCTACTGTCTGCTTATAAATACTTCCTCTATCTGTAGTTATAAAAATGCAACATTATGTTTTCCTCTATTTTTACTGAGTGCTTTTAAATTTATATTTATTGAAATATTTAATATGAAATGCTGCTTTAAAACTATTTTCTGACAAAATATTTTCCAAGTTTTTCATGTAAAAATCCTCTCTTCAAGGATTGATATAAGTAGAAGGTATGGTGGATTGATCCTGTACATATATGTTTATAACTTAAAACCAAGATATTTTAAATATCTTCTAGTTAGGTTAAAAGGAGATCTTTTATATCTTTTCCTCCTTACTTTTTTGATATAAACATTATTGCTTTGTGGATTTAGCTTTTTTATTGCATTTTTCTGGAAATGTGTCAATTCTTTTTCTTCTTGATTCTTTAAGGTCCCAGCACACTTGAATAAATAAATACACAAGTGAATCAACAATTTCACTAATTTAGGTAATCTCTGTAATGATCTATTCATGCTGACTCATTCTGTATCTTTCTCCTCTATTTGCTCTCATTAGATTTCCAAAATGGATTTACACTATAAATTGTAAGCCTTCTGGATCTAATAGTTCCAGGCAATTTTCTTTCAAAATATTTGAAATATAAAATATCAATCTTTTCTATTTCAAATTTGTTCATTCTTTCCTTTCTTCAATTCTTCCTTCCTGCCTTCCATTATTTTTTTGTCATGGATTTCAGGTGGTCTAATAATATCTGCATTTTATCTTTCCTGCCCACCTAGGTGAGTTGCTTTGTTTTCATGAAATCATTTTTTCTATTTTTCAACACTTTCACTTTGTCATAAGTTTTAAACCCTTACCTTTCATCTTGGTATCAATACTGTATATTGGTTCTAAGGCAAAAGAGTGGCAAGGGCTAGGCAATGGGGGTCCAGTGACTTGCCCAAGGTCAAACAGCTAGGGAGTGTCTGAGGTCAGATTTGAACCCAGGATCTCCCATCTCTAGACCTGGCTCTCAATCCACTGATCTACCCAGCTTCCCTAGTTTTCTTAATTCTTAGAGTTGTTAAATTCTAATTTTGAAGGAGTCTTGTTTCTTGGGTAAGGTTTTTTAAATTCTTATACTAAGCTCTTTATTGTCCTTCCAATTCTTTCGTAATTATTCTTTCTTTTCAAATACTTTTCCATGGTGCTATTATTTCATGTGTGAAACAAATATATATTCTCTTAAAAATCTGTTACTTAATTTGTTTAAGAAATTCTATTTGACCTTGTACCCAGGTCATCTTTGAAGATAGTTCTAGCCAGTGCTAGTTACTATTTATTTCCATCATCTTCATCCTGCCAGCCCATCAATGTCAGTATCAATATTTATCCTGTTGTTGTCAAGATTGTGACATAAGCACATGCTGGTCCACCTCATTTGCCCTGTGGTGTTTACTGATCGTCAACCTTTGACCCATGATATTAATGAATACATAAATAGTTTCAGGCAAGACTAACCCATGCAGAATGGATTTAATTTTTAATCCACACCAGACTCAAGTAGGAAAATCCTTAACTTAGTTTGATAACCATGAAAGAGAAAGAATGAATGATGGACAATTTGAAATTAAATAAATATATTCCTTTGCCTCAAAATAAGTTTCAGCTAAGTCCTTTACCGTCTTGACTATATCAAACTGTTTGCAATTACTTAAAATATTTAAATAATGCTACTGATACTCATTGTATTATTATCATAATCACATAATATATGAGCCCATGTAAAGTTAAATATAAAAGCATAATGATTGGATCACAACATATTTTACATTTTCATATGTGAAAATTCTAATAAAACAGGATAAGAACAAAATGATGGTTAATGCTAATATTTAACCTCCCCAGATTACATTAATATTTTATTATTTTTTAAGATCAAATTTGTCTTCCTTCAAAGAACAGCTCAAGTGCTGCCTCCTACTAAAAAGAGTATCTCTATGTTATAATTTGAAAAGTCCTGCCTACACAAATGATCTTGGAAAAATTTACCTATGTCTCTCCTATGCCTCTATCACATTTCATCTTGTATGATTCCTGTTCATGTAAATGTGTCATAGCCCTCTTATTAAATGAAGACTTCTCAGAGGAAAGGGATTCTTTTATTTCAAGTCTTTCAATTTCCAGTGCCAGGGACAATTCTTCCCCTGATAGTGGATAATTAATTAATGAATGGTGAACTTAATAAAACTGCAGTTTCATTGGTATGTGTCTCTTCCTCCAAATCCAATTTCAAACCTTGCACACCTCTTCAATTTGTTTAAATTGTTTCTATATTTCCTCTGAAATATTCCTGAGAACAAAGGTTTGTAAACTTTTTTGTGTCTTAGAATCTTTTGACAGCCAGGTGAAGCCTATGGCCTTTTTTAAGAATAATGTTTTTAAATCTTTATTGGTATGTATGTATGGGGAAGAGATGTTTATTGGTAGTCTGTTCTATATGTGGACAATCTAGATTAATGTCACCAGAATGTCTTCCATGTGGGAAACTCTATAGATACTTTCATGATCAGCCTAGAAGAATAAGTTATGCACGGATTTGTGCATTGGTCTACATGTATTTTAGAGTGTCCTTTATCAATTGGCTACATAGCTAGAACAGTTATCATCTTTGAAAACAACTTGACTCAGCAATTCTGGAGCTCCTTAGGGCATTGTCATATTAAAGAAGCGATTCCTTTATTCATACCGTACAGTAAAGAGAGGAGGACTTTGATGGATTCCTTAGAACACTTCCCTACTTTTTCCCAATGCCATATGATTCCCCCCAAATAGTTAGATAATTGACACCTAGAGTCACTAGAAAAATACTGATTTTTAAATAGTATTTTTTTAAACCTTTGTACTTCGGTGTATTGTCTCATAGGTGGAAGAGTGGTAAGGGTGGACAATGGGGGTCAAGGGACTTGCCCAGGGTCACACAGCTGGGAAGTGGCTGAGGCCGGGCTTGAACCTAGGACCTCCTGTCTCTAGACCTGACTCTCACTCCACTGAGCTACCCAGCTGCCCCTTTAAATAGTATTTTAAATTAGCAAGTGGCCAAGATTAATTGGATTGCTGAAACAGCTCTTAATTCCAAGTTTATCTCATTGTCCACCTTTAGGGCTTACCCAAGATATGCATGTCTATGACTATATTTATATTATGTATCTCTACTAGTAAATATACTTATTATACTGATAAATTCAATGAACTGACTATCAATTTCTGGTTATAATCTTGGAAATGCATTTTTCATCCACTTAATTTTTCTAATGCTTATAGTTAGACTGATCTTTTTCAAATGGGGTTCATGAACTTCAAATAGTAGTCTTTTGTATTACTATGTGACTTGCTTGAATGAATAAAGTATGATCAAAAAAACATTTGGAACCTCATAACTAAATGGAAACTCATAATTAAAAAGATAACCTTTTCATCTTTAGATTTTAAATGGGTAACATACATCTTGTTATATGCCAATACACAGGGGACTGCTTTTTAACATGTATTACCAAATTTTACCATTTCTATCTCCACAATATCCCTGGCACTGTATTCCTCTCTCCTCACACCAGTACCATCTTAGTTCAGGCCTTCATCATTTTTTACTTAGATGATTGCAAAGCTTTCCTAATTGGATTCTCCACTCAAGTTCATCCACAATACTTTCTATCTGATTTTTTTTCTTAATTGTATATCTGGCCATGTCACTTCAATGATCAATAATAGCTAATAGCTTCTCAAAGACACATTTCAAGATTGGAAGAAAAGCAATCTTTTCTTTAGGGTCCTAGGGGAAACTTGTACTCCCTACAAGATTATTAATTAAGAATCATTTTTTTAAAATTGACTTTAAGTGGCTTTTAGAAAAGAATATTTACTACAACTAGAAGAATAAGAATATCTAGTATAAAATACCCACTCTATGATACAGTCTCTTACAAGTATGTATAGACAATATGGAATAGTGGGGTAATTTTGCAGAACATATGTAGCAAAGGGAGTAATTCAATTAATTTAAATTTAGACTGATTTGTGGAAGTCCCTTTCCTCCTATTTAGTCATTCATCCAAGAAAGTTTTAATAAGCACCTTCTATGTGCCAAGCACTATGGTAAGTACTGCTCATATAAAGAAAGAAAAAGCACAGGCCCTTCTCTCAAAGACCTCACAAACTAATGAAGTAGAGTATAAGCAAACAAAGGGGATACACTGCTTAATTACTTTGGGAGAATACTTCAGAACTAATTTCAGAATGCCTCGATCATTTAAAAGTTATATCCATAGTTTCCTACCGTTCCCATTTTTCTACAGTCATTCCGAACTTGCCAATGCATTTTTTGTTAACTTTTTTAATCTGAACCAGGTGAAGTAGAACTTCAGAATCACTTTGATTTTTTATATTTATCCAATTATTGGTGATTTGAAACATTTTAATGTCACTATTGCTAGTTTGAATTTCTTCTTTGGAAAATGTATTCTTATCATTTGATCATTATGAGACCTTATGAGAATGCCTCTTATTCTTACACATTTGAATCACTTCTTTATATATGTTGGATGTGAAAACTGTTAGAGAAACTTGCTGCATTTTCCCTCAATTACCCAATTCCCTTTTAATTTTAACTCAAAACCCTTTTAATTTTAGGCAGTAGCTAGGTGACTCAGAAGATTGAGAGCCAGACCTAAAGACAGGAGTTCCTAGGTTCCAAATTGGCTTCAGATACTGCCTAACCTCTGTGTGTGTGTGTGTGTGTGTGTGTGTGTGTGTGTGTGTGTGTGTATGTCTACAAGTCTAAATATAAGCAGGCAGAGATTTCGTCTGATCAGAACCATAAGCTGTAGGCCAAACTCTAACACTAACTANGAGAGAGAGAGAGAGAGAGAGAGAGAGAGACAGAGAGAGAGAGAGAGACAGAGAGAGAGACCCTGGGCAAGTCACTTAGGCCCCATTGACTATCCCTTACTGTTTTTCTGCCTTAGAACCAAAACAAAGTATTGATTCTAAGGCAGAAGGTAAGGTTTAAAAAAAAACCTTTTAATTTTGAAGAATCAAAACTGTCCATTTTACATTATGTGATTCTGGTCCTTGTTTGGTCATGACCCCCCTCTTTTCCTTTCCAAAGATATAAAAGGCAATTTCTTCCTTGCTCCTTTAATTTTCTCATAACGTCACCGCCATACTTTGGTGAGTCATTGGAGCAGGACTTTCTTTTTTTCAGATAGTTCAAGAAGGCTTACAATTAGAACATAATTTGGAATACATAGGATAACATGGAGAAATACATTAATTTCTAACTGCTTTATGGGTTTATATTGTTGTGTGACCTATGAACCAAGTTTTTTTCCCTTCCTTTTCATAGTTTTTTTACAAATTCCAAAATGATTAAATATGTAGTTGACTCCTAGCAAACATAAGAATATTATGACTTTTATTCTAAGGTGTCATAAACTTTAACACAAACCTAGCAAAGAAACAATATAAAAGCAAACTGCTTCTTAGCTCAGATGGCCTTCACATCCCTAAGGATCCAGAAAATCATGGGAAGGAAATTCACTTTTCTAGGGACATAGATGGAAGTATAAAAGAGAACCCCAATTCTCAAAACCATTTTGTCTTCCTAAAATGCCTCCTAAGACCTCCGCATAATGAAATATTAAATCCTGTAAACTACTAGAAAAAAAATGTTAAAATAATTTTTGTTGTATGAATGAAAGACACTATAGGACCCTGTTATAATTCCTATTTAATTTTATGATACTGATTGTTCAAGATCTCATTATATTTAATTACCATGTCTATTTAAAGCATGACTTAAAAATAATTAAAGGAAAAATATTGCAATTTGTTTTATACTTTTGCTCTGGTTCGGTTGCCCTTCTAAACATATATAGAATTTGTGAGCTAACAAGCAATATCCTTTGAGAACATTTTCTTTTGTACTTAATGGGCATACAATAAATATATCTTAATGGCTACTTGGTTTATAAATGCCTCACATTTAGATATATTACTAGAATTTATATAGAGGTATCAACAGAATTTCTACAAAACTGAGCTGAATCCTATTTGATATTTTTATTTCTAAACTGATCTAGGCAGTATCGGCAAACTTGTAGTTTGGTATTTAATATAATTCAGGAAAAGGAAACTAATATGGTAATAGTGCATAATAACTTTAGGCTGAATTTTAAATTACCTCCTCCTCTTTGGTCTTAGTAGATATTCTGACTGATTATTTTATTCAAGATGGCAAATATTCAGCTATTACATTCTTCTTCATTCTACTTTTGACAATGTACTTTTCATATTGTCAAATTATAAAGAAAATAATTGTCACAAAAATTCAGAAGATGATAGCGATACGAAAACTTCAAAATCCCACTTTGTGGCAATGTGTATATAGCTTATTAAACTGAATTACTGTGACATATATATATATATACATATATATATATATATATATATCTTAATTAGGAATTTCCAGGTACTGCAATGATATAAGTAGACTTGTTTGAAAATATGAATGTCACCAAAATATAGAAAATGAAAAGATAATTTGTTATAGATGAGAAAATACTTACATGGATTTTCTATTCTTTCTTTCAAATACAAGCCACTTTGAACTGCCCCAGAACTAACTTTATAATAGACAATCTTTAGAAGCTCAACTAAAATAGTCCACTTGGGAAAAAAATGGTCTAATGAAAATAAAGCTATTGGTGACCTCACCTTATGATTTTTGTCTATCACTCATTGTTTGTTTTTATTAAGCTGTTTCCAGTTGCAGCTTACATTTCTATGAGAATTGATTTTTTCTCCTGTTTTATTACTTGAGTGTTTCAAGCATCTGTGATTTCATCAATGTAGGTACTCTTATCACTGAAGAAAGTAATTACTCCCTCTGAGCCTTAGCAGCAACAGGAGTAGCAGCAGCAGTAGTTCTAATAGGAGGAGGAAGGAGAAGGAGGAGTAGCAATAGTAGTAATAGCAATACCAACCATATATAGAAGTCTTCAAGGTTTGAACAACACTTCATAAATATTATATATCATTTTATCCTCACAACAACTCTGGAAGTTTAGTATTGGTACTTCTTCCCATTTCAGAAACAATGTAACTGGGGCCAACAGAGGTTGAGTGATTTGGATAAAGTCAAACAGCCAGTTGATTTCTCAGGCAAATTTGAACTCAAATCTTTCTGACTCAAGGTTGTATGATCTATCTACTATGTCATCTGCCCTTAGTAGGTTGTTGTTGTTAGTTATTATGAGTAAATCTTTGAGGATCTAGTAGATAAGTCTTTGGTGATGAGCTTCTATGAGGTTAGCTAATTTGGGCAAAGGGACAATGCTTCAGTTAAACCCTAATATTTTACTGTTCATAAATTAATGCCCAACAATGTTAATAATTTATTAATGAGTATTAAATATTACATCTCAAATAAAATGTCATATGGTACATAATGAATGATTCTGGGAAATATATAGAGTTTGTTTTATAGTGTAAGGATAAGTGATAAGGGATAAAGAAAAATTCATAGGTTGTCTTTAAGAGGAAAGGAGGAAAATTTAAATACAAACCTTGGGAGAAGATTCTGGAAGGAGAGGAGGATCTTGGGAGTTGACATATATATATATATGTAATTTGATGTAATTTGGGCAAATCACTTAGTTTCAGTTGTCCTTAGTTGCCTCATCTGTGAAATAGGTATAAAATCTAAATAGTTATAGGTACTCTAGAGTTTTATTTATGTCACATATACACACATGTGTGTACATATACTTACATACACATATACTTGATTAAAAAGCATCAAGAACCTAACATCATTAACATGTCATGTTGAGGCACTGTTGTGTGGAGATGGAAAGCATGGAATCCCTGCAAAGGTACAGGGACAGCCTCACCCAGAATTCCAGGGGACCCCCCTGGAGAACTTTGGGTGAGGGGGCAGCTGAGAGGAATTGGCAGTTACTTTGTGGAGGTTGAAGTGAGCAGACACCCTGCTTACTACTCCACACTTGGGGGTTCGCTTGAGAGGCCATAGTGGCATAGCCAGTGTGGTGACTACATAAGGATTAGCCTGTTTAGTAGGGTTAGTTTATATCAACTTCAATACAACAAATATTTAGTGATTAGAGAGTAAAGATATTCATTAATAGCAAGAGAGCCAGTTTTAGTTAAGTGTCTCATCCCCTCTATCTTTACTCTTTATGGCAAAAGGGATTGAGACATATACCAAAAATGAACTGTAACTGCTGTCACCAAAGTTCAATTTGGAATTTGCTGAATTCCAAGAATTTCATCCCCAGAAATGATACTTTGTAACCATATAAAATTATGGAAAGTAGAAGGAAGGGGCAAGGGATCTGTGATCTCTTTCAGTGAAGAGAATTGCCCCCAACTGTGGAAATCACAATTAATATGATTAAATGTGGAAGTAAATAAAATAGAGGAAATAAATATTCATAGGAATATAAGTCAGAAATGAAAACTGCTTTATAACAAATATTTGTTCTGATATGTGATTTGCTGGGTGCAGAGAAACATGGGGGAAAGAACTTCTCTCCCTTCAGGTTGGCATCTGTTCTACCATTCATAATTTTAAGGAATTATCTGGGGGCAGTGAGATAGTAAGTGACATGCTTAATGACACACAATCAGTTTATATCAGAGGAGGAAGTTGAATCCATATCCAGACTCCATGCTCTCCCCCCTCAAAAAATGTTTCTTCTTTGCGTGTGTATGTGTGTGTGCTGCATCTCTTTCTCTCCATCCATCTATAATCACTTTTCTATCTCTCGTTTACCTATCACCTATTATCTATCTACCTACCTATTAATATGATCTAGCTATATTTTAATCTATTGCTACCATCTATATGTCTTTTATCTATCTCTACACATATGTATGCATTTCTACTTAAAAGCTTAATTTTTTTCTTCAATTGATTCCAATGAATTCACCCACTGCTACCATCTGGTAGCAATAGAAACTTAAGTGTTGAATCTTCCTTGTGTACTATGGAACAACTACTTGTGATTTCAGAAATGGTTTTTACTTCTGGTACGGAGTAAGCAGGAAGGCTGAGAAAACCCACTAGAATATATAAGCAGATTTTCTTATCTGTATAGCAGTGGAAAATAATACTGATGCATATGAATCATGGAATGACAGAACTAGATCATCTAGTCTAACTCCCACAATAAATAAATGAGAAAACCAAGATATAGGGAGGTTGAGAGACATGTCCAAGGTCACATAAAATTTAATGATAAACTTAGATGACAATCCAGATCATCTATCTCTTTCTTTTACACCTGTTTTACATTACCAGGAACATACAAAACGCATCCAGAATCCCAGTAGTTATCTTTTGTGTCAAATCATTTCAGTAATGTCCAAAATGTCATGACCCCATTTGAAGTTTTCTTGGAAAAGATATGGGAATGACTTGCCATTTCCTTCTCCAGCTAATTTTTTTAAACCCTTACCTTCTGTCTTGGAGCCAATACTGTGTATTGGCTCCAAGGCAGAAGAGTGGTAAGGGTAGGCAATGGGGGTCAAGTGACTTGCCCAGGGTCACACAGCTGGGAAGTGTCTGAGGCCAGCTTTGAACCTAGGACCTCCCGTCTCTAGGCCTGGCTCTCAATCCACTGGGCTACCCAGCTGCCCCCCTTCTCCAGCTAATTTTGTAGATATTAAGTGACTTGCCCAGGGTCACACAGCTAGTAAATGACTGAGACCAGATTTGAACTCAGTTATTCCTGAGTCCAAGCCCAGCCCTCTAGACACTCTACTGCTTAATTCTCCAAGGACTGATATTTGCTCAAATTCTGGGAATTTTTGGCATTATACCCTCAAATCTCTGAATATCTAGAAATGAATATTTATTTTTCTTTACATATGTTAAGAAATTTTTTCTGTCAGATTTCTTTACTCTGTCCTTTTTTGTCTATTTCTTATATATGAAAAATGATTTCTTAACCTAGTCCTAGGCAGCTGGGTGGAACTGTGGTTAGAGCACTGGACATGAGGGCAAGAAGACATAACTTCAAATCTAGCCTCAGATATTTCCTAACTGTGCAACCATTGGTAAGTCATCTAATCCTGTTTGCCTCAGTTTCCTCATCTATAAAATGAGCTGCTGAAGGAAATAGCAAACTGCTCTTGTATCTTTGCCAAGAAAACCTCAAATGGCATTATAAAGAGTCAGACACAACTAATAACTTGCAAGGACAACAAAAAACAATGTCGCACCCTTTCCATTAAAAATGTAGTGATACAATCAAATGTAATGGACTTCTCTACTAGCAGCAATGCAATGATCCAGGGCAATCCAGAGGAATTTAAGAGAAAGAACACTATCCACATCCACAGAATGAACTGTGGGATTAGAAACAGAAGAAAAACATATGATGGATCACGTAGTTTGATGGGGATATGATTCAGGTTTTGATGTTAAAAGATCACTCTACTACAAATATGAATAGCATGGAAATAGATTTTGAACAATCATACATGTATAACCCAGTGGAATTGCTTGTCATCTCTGGGAGGGAGGATGAAAGAGTGGTGGGAAAATCATGAATCATGTAACCGTGGAAAAATATTGTAAATTTTAAAAAAAGATAAAAAATTAGTGATAAAGAAATCACTTAGAAAGAATTACAACTAAATAAGTGAATTACAATTAATGATATGGGAATAACTGAGAAATAGTTACAAATTCTACTTTTATTGTATTTTAATGTTCAAAAATGAATATAAAACGAAGTGAGCAGAACCAAGAGAACAATGTACACAATAACAATAATGTTTGATGATCCATTGGGAATGTCAAAAAGACAAAGATTCAAGACAGCTCTAGTAGACTCATCCCAAAAAAGGCTATCTACTGCCATAGAAGGAACAGATGGAGTCCAAATGCAAATTGAAAGATACCATTCTTTATTTCTTTCATGAATTTTTCTCTAGTGTAAACAATATGGGTTTTTTCAAAATGACAAATGTTGAAACATATATGATTATAGATATATGTATATAATCCATATCACATTATCTGCCTTTTTAGGGAAAGGGGAGGGATGGGAGGGAGGAAGAGAACATGGATTGCAAAATATCAAAAAAATTTATATTAAGAAGTTGCATTAACATGCAACATGGACAAATTATAAAAATGAATGAATGTAATAATAAAAGAAAAGAAAACTAGCTATCAAAAATAAATATAAATGTATTCTTGTTAATTATACAAGGAACATACTCTTCTTCTGTAAATAAGGAAGGGAGTGATCAGTGAAGTCAAATTTACTTGTAAAAGGTGATGTAGCTGGAAAATAAGTATATTTGGATCTAAATTCTGGCTACTCAGTTTTCTAATTATGGAACTTGGGGTAAGTTATTTAACTTCTCTAAACCTTGCTTCTCTAATCTACTAAAAAGTGAACTAAATAATCTACTAAAAACTTGAACTAAATAAACTCTTAGTTTCTCTCTCACTTCTGCTCTTATGATCTTATATTGACCTGACATTTTATGTTACCAAATCCAACTTTCCCATCATTAATCCATGCTCCCAAGTAAGAGAAAAATTTTTCATCTGATGAAATTATTTACATTTAAAATTGTTTAAAAAGTTTAGGTCCCTTTAAAAAGCCATTGACAACATCATAGACTTAAAACAGGCAGGTATCTCAGAGATCATTCATGAAGTGCAGCTTCCTTATTTTATAGATGAGAAAATTAAGGAGTAGAAAGCCTAAATTCTTGGCTCAGGCTTTTGTTGATCCTATTCTTGTACAAATGTGAAGTCACCTATCCCACATGATGGTGACACTTTCAAAAAGGAAAAGGTGTAGGGATAAAATTATTCTAATGGAAATTTGATTCAGTGGCAGAGGAAAGAGGCTCACCAATTCTTTTAAGACATAGGAGAACCTTGTAGGAGATAAACCATTGCAGGCCTAGCCCTCATAAAGTAGTACATTAGGTAATGAATGTCTTTAAAAAAAAAAAAACAACAAAAAACTGAAAGTGACCAGGTTGGTGAATACACTTGTTATAATAATATAGGAGGATCAACTGAAAAATTCAAAGCTATTCATAGGGCAGAATCGAAACATTTAAAGTTATTGTCCTTTGGGTGAGGAGGGGAGGAAATATCAGATTCATGGAAAATGGTATTAGGAGAGTATAAATCTTCCGGATTTGGGAGAATTTCAGTATTTGGGCCATAGTTGATTACATGTGGATTATTTACTTTAAAAGTCCCTTGTCACCTCCTTTGGTGGTTTAAATTGTTTCTTTCTGATTGAATACAAAAATCACTGCAATGCTCATTATACCTCTTGCCCTCATGCCATCATCTTTTTAAAAATTGTATTTCTTTCCTCTCATTTTTGCTCTGCTTGGCCCCAAATTTTGCTCTTCTTTTATTATATCCAGTCTTCCATTTCATAACTTGAACTGTCATGAAGATGAAAGGAGAGAAACAAATATGGGGAGTAAAACAAAAGGTGCCTATTTCAAATTTCTTTCTTCTTTAAGCATTGTTCTCCACTTATGTCATATAGCTCTCTAGTCCTGTCTTGAAAGCACACTTTGATTGAGATTTGTATATAACTGGTAAAGACCTTAAGTTGTCTTCTAATCCATTTAATCCCTTTGACTTTAGTCCTGTGTTAAACCTAATTACCTTCCTTTCCCCTGGTTTCCTCAACCTTAAGGGAGGTTAAGTAGCAAAGAATAGTTTTCCCTGGCTTCAATATGTCAAAAAGACTTGATTAGTCTATAAAGAAAATTGAGGAGAGAGCAAGGGAAGGGAAAAAGCCCAGGAGTGAAATCTAGATTAAAAAAATAGTTTTCAGTAGATTTTGGCATTCTATAGAAATACCATATTCTCTTTCATATTTTACCCTTGCAATATTTTTGTCTATAACAGATTTTAAATGAAAATCAAGGCAAATGTTTTCGTCTCTAACCCCGATTGCCAATTTAAAAAAATTCACTGTAACGGAATATATTGCTGTCAACTGAGAATTTTTTAACGGAAATGTTTTGGGTTTTATATCCTCCCCTTCCCCCTTTTCCAAAAGGTAGGCATAACATTGAAATGAATGAGGGTTTGGAGACTCTTTTCAATTCCTTAAGGTTTCAAATTTTGTTGAATAAAGGGTATAGTTCATTTAACTGAGTAATTTACAAAAAGGAATTTGGGATGGAGAAAACTGGTGAAATGGTAAAGGACTGATTTTTTTCTTGGCTTTGAAATTTTCTAGACTTATGACCCCAAGTGTATCATGTTCTTTCTGGGTCTCAGTTTTCTCATCTATGAGATGGGACAGTGACATTGATAGTACTCAAATTATTGGTAGTATACAGATTTATTGTGAGGAAATTACACTGAAAATCTTAAAAAACAACTAAATGTGAGTTAAGATATTTTTGTGCCTTGGGATGAGCCTTATTAATTATCTATTACAATCTCCTCAATTTAAAGACACAGAAAATGAAACCCAGGCATATTAAATGACATGTTTGTAGTCCTAAAGCTAACCAACAATGAAGGTATGATCATTTCTTTTAAAAGTAAAAAAATGGGACTCTAACTCATGAAGGCTAAACACATAGTGATTTCAATTTGCCCCACATGGGAAACCTATACCCACACTTATGATGAAATAGATGTTTGAATAATTGCTGCATAATAACAGCCTGTTTCGTTTTACAAAGTTCACTGTATTAATAAATCTATAAAGAAATTATAGCATTTTGGACTGGGAAAGAATTTTGTACATTCTCTAGTTATAACTCTGTATTTTATATACAGTGAAAAAATATCTGAAGAAAGAGAGAGGGTAAATTTAATTGTGGGAGGTCACAGACAGTGACATAGTTTAGGTGAGAAGCTGTTTCTTCTACCCTACAATACAGGACTCTTTCCACTAGATTATAGTAATTACCACAATTATCTAGGAAATTTAACAAAGAACTCTAAGTATCAAGTCCTACCTCTGAGCAAACTATTGGCTATTAGTGATCATGTTCAATGTAACCTAGATCCACCAACGTAACAGTAAATGTTGAGCAGCTGTTCTGAAAAAAAAAAATGTTGTTCATCCTTCATTTACAAAGAGGACTAATGGCATCACAGGTGATATCTTGACTTGTATCTGTATTGGATTTAAGTGAGACAGGGTTGAATAATCTTTGCTCTCTCTCTTCAAGTGCAATTGAAGTCCAGTGGCAGGGCAATTCATGATGACTGGCAATGGCCTAGCATCCAACGGATGCCGTGGACAACTTTGATGCCTGACCAAGCTCCAAAGCACCTGCTTCAGCTGCCTTCAAGGTGTTGTGAGGAAGATTAGTTAGTAATTAATTAAGAATTAAGGTTCATCTAGCAGGAAGGGCTGGAGCTAGAGAATTCCAAGATGTAATGAAGGAGCAGGAAGGAGGTGCGTGTGCCCTGAGAGGGACTCCATTAGGGGTTGGCACAAACTGTTGTTAGCCCTGGGAGATCTCAGAGTAAAGGACACCCTGCTTCCTGATTTCCCTGGGATCCTGTGTGGTGGTGGCATCTAGCAAAGAGGACAAGAACAACAGAGCAGCACCAAGAAGAGGAGAAGTTTGGGATCTGGAGGACAGCATCTCAAGCACACCCTCTCTACTTGGATTCCTTGGCTTTTGACATCCAGAGAACATTGGTGGATTATTGTGAGAAACCCCAAAGCCACCCTCAGCCCTTAGCTGTGCTAATCAAGCCTGGTAGGAGCCAGGTTTGATGCAGGCTCCCAGAGTCTCCATTACTGCTCCTTTGGCCCTGTCTGTTTAGATCACTATGATTAAAGTAGAGAAGTCCTCCCCTTGCCCTGTGGTTTTGTCATTAGGTTTTAAGTATAGAAATCCCTTTCCCACCTTTTAGCTAAAAATAATTAAAACAGAGTTCCCACTTTGAACTTGGTGCTGAAGGAACTCCTGAGACCTCAGGCTGCTTCCACTCTGAATGGTCATGTGGTCTTCCTTTGGCAGAATTGTTGCAGGAGCAGCTTGAGTTCAGATGGGATGGACAGCAATGGACTTTCTTGGACCTACCCAAGGAATGTATAAATAGCCCAGATGGATGCTCTGGTCGAACCATGTCACTTCTTTGTTCAATAAGTAATCTGGTACTGGACAAGAAACAGAGTGATGTATCAATGGAATAAATCAGATATATTATGTCTAGTAATAAATGATCATAGTAATTTAGTGTTTGATAAATCAAAAGATCTAAGCTTTTGGGACAAGGACTCACAATTTGACAAAAATTGCTGAGAAACTTGGAAAATGGTATGGCAAAGCCTGGGAAAAGACCAACATCTCAAACAGTATACCAAGACAATGTCAATATGAGTACATGATTCACACATAAAAGATAATATCATAAGGAAATTAGGGGATCTTTGAATAATTTACCTGACAAATCTATAGAGAAAAAAGAATTTATGACCAAACATGAAATAGAGAGAATCATAAGATGTAAAATGGATAATTTTGATTATATTAAATTTAAAAAGGATTATAAAAACAAAACCAATGCAATCAAGATTAGAAAGAAAGCAGAAAGCCAGGACAAGTTTACACATCAAGTGTCTCTGATAAAGGCATTTATTGGAGCTCTTCATTTATTGGCAAATAATTGGAAATTGAAAGGACACCCTCAGTTGGAGAGTGGCAGAACAAGTTGTAGTATATGATTATGATGGAGTGTTATTGTGTTATAAGCAATGATGAGCAGGATGATTTCAGAAAAAAAACCTGGGAAGACTTACATGAACTGATGCAAAGTGAAGTGAGCAGAATCAGAACCTTGTACAAAGTATGACCAACTGTGAATAACTTAGCTATTCTAAGCAATACAATCCAAGGCAATTTTGAAGAATTTAAGATGGAAAAATACTATCCACTTCTGAGAAAGAACTAATGGAGTCTGAGTACATGTCAAAGCATAATTTATTTTACATTCTTTATTTTTCTTGGTTTTTTTTGTGTTTGTTTTTTGGCCTGTTTTTTCTTTCACAAAACAACATGGAAATATGTTCTGTGTGAGTGTACATGTGTAATCTATAATTAAATTTTGGATCTTAACATTAAAAAAATAATTAAACCAGTTAAACCCTTTTACCTTGACTGCTTGTTTCTGGACTCTGGCCTAGGGGAAGCTGGGCGATAGTTAAGACCAACTGCCATTTCTGTGTTAATCCAGTAAACTTTGGCCTTTCCATCCTGGTCCAGTCTCTCCTGTAACCCAGTGTGTGTACCCACTACTATTTAGATTTATTGTAACATCCCTGGTGCCCTCCATTACCTATTTTCACAAAGGTCACTTAATCAAATTCTTTTTACCTTCCCATTTTACAGAGAAGTTTTTGTTACTTGCAGTAGACATCCCCTTAAATCACCAATGAGTTTGAAGACTGTCAGTTATCCTCAACCTGGTTTAGCCTGCCTTGCAAAATATTATTCCTTAGATGTAGACACTGAGCGTTCAATAGCTTCTAGGAGCCATATGTGAGAATTGTATGTCAGGTGGACATAAAACATAAATAAGCAGCCCTGAAAAGGAGGTGGCAAGATCTCATACCAAGGTGCTAGTCCTCTCTGAACATCTCCATAAACCCCTCTGGACAAAATAAACCTGTGCTAGACATAGCGTTAGACTTAATGAGATACATCCTTGCTTTCTTGAGACTTTTAATTTCATTGCAAAACTAAGATATATACATATAAAGGGATAACTAACAAACCAGGTAGCATATCTGATGGAGTGGTATAAGGAAAAGCAATGTAATGAAAATAAGAGTAGTCTAGGAAGTTTTCAGGTTGGAAGTAGAATTTGAGGACATATCACTGAAATATAACTGAAATGTAAATGTTGCCAAAACTTTAAGCCTTTTTGTTCAAGCAGAATGTTGACCTTCCCTTCTGGCCTCACCTAAAAGTTCCAACTTCACTCCTACCATCAAAGTCATTCCTTACTTCCTAATGGTAGTGGAATGGTATTAGCTACTCCCTCTTCCATCTCCTGGAGAGTCTTAGCTACTTAATATGTTTTGAGCAAGAAGTATACCAAATAGAGTCCTTCTGGTAAGATGGAGAAGCACCAGGCCTTCACCTATCTTCCAGGATTGTTGTCAGGATCAAATGACAATATTTGTAAAGTATTTAGCACAGTGTTTTGACATGTGGTAGGCCATTTATAGAGGTCTGATACTTTTCCTTCTTACCATTCACATAAATCTTCATTCTCTATATCCTAGAATACTAGATCTACCTGGATTAATTAGAGGATCGTAGTAATTTACCTACTGTGTTAGATTTTTCATCTCTATATCCTACCTGACAGTCTACACCAAAGATGTTTGGACTTTGGACACCATAATGCAGGTACAAAAGAAATATTACCGGGTTCTTTTTTCCAACTTCCTGGTATGTGTGCCTTTTCATGTGAGTCATCTTCCCTAGTTGAGATATGAGTTCCTTTAGAGCAACAATTATCATATTTTGATATTTTCATTCCTAGTGTTTACAGTACTACCCTTGACATATATATACATATATATGTATATTTCTTTTTCATTTCATCCTTTATAGCAAATCATAGTTAGACCAGGTTTAATATTGAGGAAAATAGGGTACTCAAAAGCCATTCAACTATTAACAAAAATATATTGACTTACTCATAGTAAAGAAATAATATTCAGTAAGGATACTCGAGCACTTAACTCAAATAGATACTTCCCTTCTCTCACTCTGAACTCAATATGCTAATTTGCTAAACCCAACAGTGGCCAATGGATTGGGAAAAGATCAGTTTACATCCCATTCCTAAAGAAGGGCAATGCCAAAAAGCATTCATATTGTTCCCATTTCACATGCCAACAAGGTAATGTTTAAGATTCTGCACACTATGATTCATTAATTTATGAAAGAGAATTACCAGAAGAGCAGGCTAGTTTTCAATGAGACAGAAGAACCAAAATACCAACATTTACTTGATTATGGAGAAAACAAGGGACTTCCAGAAAACAAACTAACCTCTACTTCTGCTTCATTGACCACACTAAAGCCTATAATTGTGTGGATCGCAACAAAATATGGCAAATCCTCCAAAAATGTGTGTACCTAATCAGTTGACTTCTCTCCTGAGGAACCTATGTATGTAGGCCAAGAAACAACAGTTAGAACTGAAACTGGAACTGATTGATTTAAGTTTGGAAAAGGAGTATGCCAAGGTTATATATTATCATTTTATTTAACTTATTTGCAAAGTAATTCATTCAAAATAACAAAATGGATTAAACAAAAGTCAGATTTAAGATTACTAGGATTATCAACAATTTCATATATGCAAATGATACTACTCTGATAGCATAAAGTGAAGGAGAATTAAGAGTCTTGTTGATGTTGATGAAAGAGGAGAGTGTAAAAGGTGGGTTAAAGGTTAACATTAAAAATCTCAGATCTTGGCAACTGATCCAATCACTTAGGTTTTTTTGAAAATAAAAAGAGAAGAAATGGAATCAGTGTTAGATTTTATATTCTAGGGCTCAAAGATCACTGCAGACAACTGCTGTAGCCATGAAATTAAAAGACATTTGCTCCATGGAAGGAAAGCTATAGCAAAACTGGACAGCATACTAAAAAGCAGAGACATCACCTTGCAGATAAAGGATTTTCAAGTAGCAATGCATGACTATGAGAGTTGAATTATAAGGAAACCTGAGCACCATAGAATTGACAGTTCCAAATTGTGGGTCTGGAGAAGATTTTTTAGAGTTCCTGGGTTAGCAAGGGATTCAAATCAGTCAATATTTAAAGAAAATAATTCAAACTATTTATTGGAAAGTCAAATCCTGAAACTGAAGCTTAAATACTTTGGCCATATAATGAAAAGATGGGACTTACTGGAAAATATTCTGATTTGGGGAAATTGAAGGCAAAAGGAAAAGGGACAACAGAGTATGAGATGGCGTGACACTATCCTGGCAACAATGAATAAGATCTTGGACAAACTTTGGTAGATAATGAAGGATAATTGGGCTTAGCATGCTATATAATCCATGGAGTCATGAATAGCAGACACAACTAAAGGACTACAGAACTAAACCACCCTAATCTCTACTCCATATGGAAATGGATCTGATCAGAAAGACTAGGTGAAGTGAATGATGTTCCCTAAAGACATTTGCTAAGTCTGAAAGGCTCTGACTCCAACATTTGTGATCCTTTTTATGCCATTGTTGTTGCTGCATTTCACTTAGTTCTGACTTTTCATAAGCCCATTTGGGGCTTTCATGGCAAAGATAATGGTATAGCTTGCCATTTCCTCCTCTAGCTCATTTTACAGATGAAGAACTGAGGAAAACAAGGCTAAGCAAATTGTGCTGTATCATACAGCTAGTAAGTGTCTGAGGCTGAATTTGAACTCATAAAGATGAATCTTCCCAATTCTAAGATCAGTACTCTATCCACTGTGCTACCCTTGTTGCCCTTTTATGCCCTTAGGTGAGAGGGTACTAGACATCTGTATCAAAGAAGTCAAAATTTGAGCCTTGGCCCAATTGGCCAATCAATTCCTATGTATGTATGTATATATATACACATATGTATATATATCTTTTTTCAGGGAAAAGGTAGTTTTTAAAGGATTTTTTGGGGGGCAAGGGGGTGGTAAAAAGAAGAGCCCTGGTGGATATTGGTCCTGGCACACATAGATTATCCTTTCATCAATGCAGTTCATACAAAATATACAAAACACATACAATTAAAATGGAAATAAATTGAGTTATTAAAATATTTTTAAAATAAGTTTATGGCCCCAAGATTAACAATGCTTATATTATACATTGCATTGTGCATATCTTTTATATCATAATATAATTCTATATATTGGATAAATCCTTTACCTCAAAAACATATTGAATTTCTGAAAAGTCATGGCACTTACAATAGATACGTTTTTAGATTTTGTGTGAAATTACAAAGGAGACAAAAAATTTGAAAACAATGAAAAGATTTTATTTTTGAATATCATTTCTGATTTCAGGTTTGTGGTATAAGTACCATTGGTCTGGAGGAGAAGGACCAATATAGTTGATTAAGACCCATCTCATCACAATAATTGCACATCTAGGGGTGATATACAATGGATAAGATGATTTTGAATCTTCAGTCTTAGAGTAGTAAGAGATGTGAGGGGGTGAGGTAGGAAGTTAGGAAGGTGGAATGGATGGGAGAAAGGAGAGAGGAAGGTAGAGGAAGGGAAAGGAAAGTATCACCATTATTTATTGATCAAAACATTTAAAGAAATCATATAGAAAACTTCAGAAAAACAGATTTGTTTCTTGAAGGCCACTAAGGAATAATGTTAAGGAATCAGTTGTTAAGCCACTATGATAGTTGCAGGGCAGGGACTGAGCAGGGAAATTGGAGTAAAGCAAAGAAGCAGGAAAGGTTTTAGCAATAAGGGGTGACCCTGTCCAGGTTTATTAAAGGAGTTCCTTTAGGAAAATTTGCTTTTACTTTTCTATTTGACTTTGAGCAAATCACTTAATCATCATGGTCTTCCATTTCTCCAACTTTAAAGAGTGTGTGTATATGAGGAGGGGTTGGGCTAAATGATCTCTAAGTTTCCTTTCAGCTATATTCTTTATTCCTATTAATCTTAAAAGTGGAAACAGACATGCAAAATGATAATGGTTGGGAATGAAAATGTTTTATTGAAATATAACCAGCCACAGTTATTTCATACTTGCTATATTGTTCTATCCAACTATTTTAGACCAACTGATCAATCAATCAATATTTATTAATCATTTACCATATGCAAAGTACTGTGCCAAGTGCTGGGCATACAAAAAGTGGCAAAAGACAGTCTCTGTTCTGAAGGATTTATATTACCAAGAGAAGAAACAACATGCAAATAAATAGACACAAAGTTGCATACAGGATTAATAGGAAATAATTAGCAGAGACTAAGCACAAGAATTAAGAGGGGTGGGGAAAGGCTTTCAATAAAAGAAAGGATTTTAGGACTTAAAGGACTGGGGCTGAAAGGAATCAGGGAAGTCAGTAGGTGAAGCAGAGGAAGGAGAACATTCCAGGAATGGGGGGAAGTTAGAGGAAATTCCTAGAGCAGGAAGATGGTAGGTCTTGTTCTTGGAAGAGCCAGAAGGCCAATGTCACTGAATGGAAGAATACTGTATGGGTTGAGGAACAAGGTATAAGAAATCTGGCAAGGTGGTGGTGGGGCAACATTGTTTGGCTTCTGTGTAGTCATAGTTCAGGATTATTTAACACAAGATTTGGGCTTCCAAGGGAACTATATGAAACTTCCATTTCACTATGGCTTAAGCAAAGAGGAAAGTTTTTTAATTTGCTTGGGAGAATTGTGTGATATTACCCAAGGGTGGTGGGGAGGAATGGACAGGATGACCTTTTCAGATGACTTCAATTCCAACAATATTGCCAGATTTTATGACAAGTACTCTTATGCAAAACACCACCTGCTAACCCCACCCCCTCCCCAAGTGAGAAAACAAGAAAATAAACACTACTTCAGAATAAAGTATGTCCTTTGCAGCGGCTGCTCTATCATTCCAATGTTTTCTTACTTGACAGTCCTTGGCACAAGGCAATTAAAGGCTTTGTTTGAATTTGAGATTGTGTTGTGTGCATGTTTATATTTTAATCAAAGCCATTTCATTTAGAAACACTTTGGAATCAACAGTATCTTTGGCCTTCAAGTAGAGGAAGTTTTAGCTTTAGCAAGGCCATTTGAACTAGAAAAGAGAGTGAATCAAATTCATTGCTATTAATTGGTCATCACTGTTCTATCACCTTCTACTAACACATGCATGTGTGTGTGTGTGTGTGTTCTACAGAAAATGTAAAATAAACCTGTTTCCTGAATAAAGTAGGAAATTGGACTGGATAATCTCTTAGGTCTCTTATAATTGTATGACTCTGTGATTATTGTTTTTTTTAAGAGTAGTATAAAAATCTTCCTAAAATTGAAAAGCTGAATTATTAAAGTCTAATTTATTTTGAATAAAAAGTTCACTTCATATGGGAGTTCTCCCCCCCTTCTTTCTTCTCCTAAAATCAAGCCAATTCAGGTCCAAGGAAATTTTGGGACAGTTATCCTTAGGTCAACATATAAGCCCATACTCATGAGGTATACACTAAATATTAGCTGGATGTGTCAAATTGGGACACAGATCACAACAAAATGGTCTCATGCTGTCTTTAAAAAGAAGGCAGCTTCCATGTCAAATTACAGCTGCAGGTGGGAAGAAATTCTGATTGCTCGCCCACTGACCTAACTCAAATTTCTGGTTGTGAATCAAAAAGTTTTGCTGTATGCTATGTGTTAGGAAATCTATTGTGATAAGTGTCAGGTATTTAAGAGTAAAATAATTACTTATCATTCCAAAGTTCACATTTTAATGAAGGATGCAAGAGGTAAATAATATGGAAGATAACCTTAGAAGAGATGACTCTCGAAGTTGAAGGAATAGAAAAGACTTCTTGCAGAAGATAGGGGTTTAGGTCATTCTTGAAGGAACTCATAGATCCTATGGAGTAGATGTTAGGAAGGATCACATCCTGGGAATGGAGAACTGCCAATACAAAGGTATGAGGATGGAGGGGGAGAATTATATGCACTAATTAAGCCAATGTAGCTGAATCAGCAACCAGAGAGACAGGCAAAGAGAACTGGAAGAGAAAGGTAAACAAGGAAAAAAATAATTTAAGCAGAATTTATTCATTTTTTTACTGCTTCATCATGGGCCACTTACTTTACCTATTAAATTGCTTTTATTTCTTTTAAATAGAAAAACACTTGGAAGCTACTCATAAAATTCAAATTTGAGACCTTTAGCTGCAGTAATTTTAAAGAGTCTTCATTAAGATATTTTTTCTCCATTGAGTATACAGAGGGGGAAACACTTTTTTGGACCATTATCTGATCCAATTCAATTAAACATAATGACAATGACGAAGATGATGACAACCACAATTTTTAAGTAGAATTGACAGAAGGCTTTAAACCTAACTAAAAGTCACATATATAATCTCTAATTTGAGTCTTGCAAAAAACTGAAATTGATTTTCCATTACAGGTCTCATCCCCTCTAATAGAAATCGAGACTTAAAGACTTAAAGATCAGCCACTTGTTTGTGTTCATGTAGCTATTAAATTTCAGGGGTAGGTTTTGGTCTCTCTCTTTTTTTTGGTTTATTTTTTTTTCTAAATCTCACTAGTCTTTTTTATGACTCCAAAACAATAGTTCTTACTAATTTGTCAGTATGTTTATATAACATCCACAGGGTATAAAGGAAGTTTCAATTATTTCTCTAGGAGAGAAAATAAAGAGGTGACTTAGCATTTTCCAGATCAAATTTTTGCATAGTACACATCAAGTATGTCATTTCTAACTTTTACAATTTATATTATCTGTGAAAGAAAGAGTTTATAGGTTGGTTATTCTGTCACGGCTCTAACTATTCTTTGGACTTTGCCCACCTGCCTGTCAGGATTCTAGGGATGGCTAATTGTTTGGTCTGTATATTTTCATTGAATCACACAGATGCCAATCCCTCACACATTACCTCTATATATGCATATATGTATGTATGAGTGTTTGTAGGAGTACATACATATTTGACAAACACATATTTCTATATTATATATTTAATATATGCACACAAACCAAACATGTATACATTTATATAAACACATGCATATATAACTATAGACATTTATATGCATTCATATCTGTACAAATACATTTTATATGGCACGTGTATGTATTACATGTGTATATGAATCATATGTATGTATGTGTTAACCAACCATCTGCAAAATAAAAGTGAGAGGTTAAAGTTAAGTGGATATGGGTTAGCAAAACTCTGGTTTAGAGTGTGTTCCTGACCATTCCACCAATGTTAACGTGACAAAAAGGATAATTAAATAAATATAGAAAACAAATGGAATAAGATCAAGCATTTGCCAACTACACTGAAAATGTTTTCTTGTCTTGGGAAAAATAAGGGCAGCTAGGTGGTGCAATGAGTAGGGTGTCAGGCCTGGATTCAGGATTACATGAGTTCAAATCTGGCCTCAGACCCTTACTAAATATGTGACTCGGGATATAACATAACCTTATTTGCCTCAGTTTCTTCTTTTTTAAGATGAGTTGGAGAAGGAAATAGCTTTTTTGCCAAGAAAACTCCAAATGTGATCTCAAAAAGTCAGACATGACTGAAGCAAATAAACATTTTTTTAAAAAGCTCTGTCTAATTGGTAAATTTGTAAGAAACTAAAGAGCAAGCGTGCATGTAAATTTGAAATGCCTGCCACTAATTTTTGTTTTCCCCTTTCATTCCCAATGAAGTTTATGATATCTGGGCATAACTTTAGAATATTTACAAAATGATTACATCCAAAATTAATAAAAAAAAATGATACATTAGCAATTGCACTTGGTCTTTGATTACTTACATTGTGCTAAATGCTAGATAGTAGCTCCCCAATTTATTTTGTTAAAATAACCAGAATCAAACCTTAATATATACACTTTATAATGAAAATGAGAGTTGTTGGGGGTAAAACATTCACTGATATACCTAGAAACCAGCTACTTCCTCCATTCTATAAGTATTTTTTTTCTAATTTCTTCCCTTGAGGATAAAAGTAATTCAGTCTTTGAATCAGAAATGATTCCTTTCCTTAGCTCTTCTCGAGCTCTTTGACCCTCTACACTCCAGTGCTCTATAGTTAATACTGAACAGCTGAAGCACAATTGCACATACAGGTCCCTGAGTGGATATGAAAATTGCTGGATTTCTAGTGAATAATATTTATCTCACTGGATGTGGTACTTTAAAAAAAATCATAAAGCATGCACGCCTCACCTATCTTTTGAAATGAGTCTTCCGAGACTTGTCAGTAGAGTACTGTTATCTTGTTGTTATTGAACACGAATTCTCCTCTGTGTTTTTAGAGGAAAGTTTTACCCTGTCAACCATTAGCTGGTGAACTGGCGTGACAGCTTACAGAACATAAGGTGACTTCTAGATCTTCTTTATCCTATCTTTTTTTATTAGTTTAAACAAATATTACTGAGAAAACCATCTGGCATTTAAGTGGGAACAAGTTATTTTCTACTCGTTTTGTGTGACCATGCTAAGTATTTTAGCTAGGGCTATAGAAGTTAGAATGTTCCAAGAACTGGAATAGGCCTATGGGGCCATATGGGCTATTTATTCTTATTTTATGAATGAGGACACTGAGCCTCAAAGAATTTAAGTGCTCTGTCCAAAGTTATATAGGTGGCAAGTAAGGGTGATAGGATTTGTATCCAGATTAATATATTAAGGGACCTTATTAACATTTTAAAAATATACCATAAAGGTTTCAAAAATAGTGGTGCATTATATATATGCACATATCCATGTACCTATATAAATGCACACATATGTATGCATATGTATAGACACATATATGAATATAAATTAGCTGGATGGGGAAGGGATGAGAGAGAGAGAGAGGCAATTCCTAAATGTTAAAGGTACAAATATAGATTTTGAGTAATAAACTTTCTAAAGAATGATCTAACTGTTGTGTCCTGCAGTTATACTTTTATTATCAAATTGATTCCTTTCATATAATTTTTGCTTCACTAATATCTACATTTAAAAGACAGCAGTTTAATTGGGATTTTAATTTTTTGGCTGTTTTGTATTTAAATTGTCTTTATTGAATTCATCTATACTTCCTCTTTCATTGATATGAACATTTGGAAACATAACTTTTCTCATAAATACTGCTTAATGAGAATATTATAAGTTTTTGTATTTTGTCTCATTGTTCTCATTATCACAAATGAAATTATTGATTTATATATATATATATATTGTTCTTTGGGATTCATTAGGACTAGCTTGGTAAGTTTCTAATTAATTTTTATTATAGATTACAGAAACCCTTAATTGAATGATATTTTATTGCATTGTGGTCAGAAAAATGCCTTTATTATTTCTTCTTTTATTTCTGAAGTTTTTACGTTGTAATACATGTTAATTTTTGTGAAGGTGCCACATACATGTGAGAAAGAACTATACTTGTGTTTATATCCATAAAATATTTTCCAGAGATCAGTTACATCAAACTTTTCTAAAATTCTATTCATTACCTTAAATCAATTCTTGTTAATTTGTGGTGAGATTCATCTAGGTCTAATAGGGTTAAATTGAGGTCCCCATACTATTATAGTTTTACTGTCTTTTTCCATCTATTACTCATTTAACTTTTCCTTCAAGAATTTGGTTACTATTACATTTGCCACACGAATAGATGCATATTTTTGTGTATGAATATATATATACATACATATGTATGTATATGTGTATAAATACATTGTGCAAATAGAATTAGCTCTAGCCCATTCCTAGTTAAACTCGTATTCAACCTAGACATAGAAATCCTTAGTGGGGAGTGGAGATGAGTTACCCACACGTGACAATAAGTAACAAATTAAGTACAAGGGACTACCCTTTGGGCAGTCCAAATCAATGTAGAGACTGCCATTTGTCCGCTTGAATTAGAGGTGGACCCACGGGAAGTGACGAAAGACACCATCTCTTTAAGTATGTTGGTTACTTCCTGTGGAGGCAGTTCCTGCCTTGAACTTGGTGCTGACGGACCTCCCTTGAGACCTCAGACAGCTTCTACTCTGAATGATCACGTGGGTAAGTTAGGCTGACTTCCTTGGCCTACCTAGGCCGCTTCTAAACTCTGCTTTAAGTAGGCACTAGCCTATCTGGTTGTTAGGCCTTGAGGCTTGCAGCTTCATTTATTTAGCCTTTTAAGCTTCTCTCTAGTCCAGGCATTTGCAGGCCTGGACTAGCCTCTCCCTTTCTCTTTATTCCTATACTTTTACCTTCCTTAATTGTAAATAAAACTGCCTTAACTCAATACTGACTTGGGTCTGATTTAATTACGGAATCAATCTGAACTGTTGATTCCTGGCGGCCATGTTTTAAATATATATCTATAAAATACCTAAATTTCCCTCTTACAACATACATATTCTGTATTGATATCAATTCATTGACTTTGGCCTAATATTTATTAAGTTGTCGAGAACTGTCTATAATTGTAAAATGTGTTTAGCAGATCTGCAACCATTTATTAAAATGTAGTTTTACACATTAGCTCTTTTTATTAAGGCTGTCTTTGTTCTTGTTTTATCTGAGATTATGATTGTTATTCCTGATGTTTTTACTTTAGTTGGAATATAATAGATTCTGCTCCAGTCCCTTATTTTTTTTTAATATTCTGTAGCTTTCTATTTCAAGTATATTTTTTGTAAACAACATATTTTTGAATTATAGTTTCTAATCCATTCTGCCATCTTTTTCCTTTTTATGGGTGAGATCATCCCATTCACATTTGTAGTTATGGTTGCTACCTGGGAATTTTCATCCATCTTATTTATTCTTTCTTATTTTTATCTCTCTTTATCCTGTCCCTCCTAGAGTATGTTTTGTTTCTAATAGTGCTTCCATTAATTTACCCTCCTTTTAATCCCCTTTCCCTTTCCTCTTAACACTTTTCTCTCTTATTTCCCTGTTTTATAAGATGAATTTCTATATCCAACAATATGTATGAATGTCCTTCCCAACTTGACCAAGTTCAGATGAGAGTGAGATTAGAATATTGCTGCTTTCCCTCTCCCATTCTTCCCTCCATTACATTAACTCTTCCTAGTCTTCTCCAATTATGTGAATTTTCTCCATTTTATACACCCTTTTTATACTCACCCTTCCTTTCTTATTTTGAGATTGTTCCCACAAAATAGAATCATACTAATGCCCTTTGTCTAAGCAGAATCCTTTTAACAGCCCAATTTATTGTAAAGTCTGAAGGGGTTATGTGTATCATTTTCCCATATAGAGATATACACAATTTAACATTCTTTAGTCCCTTATGATTTCTCACTCATGTTTACTTTTTTATGATTCTCTTGAGTCTTGTTTTTGAATATAAAATTTTCTACTCAGCTCTCTTATTTTCATTGGGGATACTTAAAAGTCTTCTCTTTTATTAAATATGTATATATCCCTTGGTAGGATTATTCTCAGTTTTGCTGGGTAGGTTGTTCTTGAATATAATTCTAATTCCTTTGCCTTCCACACTACCTCATTTCAAGTCTTCTACTCTCTTATAATGGTAGCTTCTAAATCCTTAGCAGCTTGTGATCTTTATTATGGCTTGATGTTATTTGAATTCTTTTTTTTTACCTACTTGGAATACTTTCTCTTTGACCTAAGAGTTATAGATTTTTAGTTATGAAATGCCTGGGAGTTCCCATTTTGTGAATTTTTCAGGTGGTGACTGGTAGGCCCTTTAAGTTTCTTTTTTTTAAACCCTTAACTTCTGTGTATTGGCTCATAGGTGGAAGTAAGGGTGGCCTCTTAAGTTTCTACCTTGCCCCCTCTTCTAGGATTTATAGACAGTTTTCCTTTACAACTTCTAGAAATTTGACTTCTAGGGATTTTTTGTGCATACATATGTTTTCAGACAGGTGAGTGATTCTTAAATCATTTCTATTTAGGCACATAGATGGCTCAGTGAACTGAAAGTCAGAGCTAGAGACAGGAAGCCCTGGGTTCAAATCTGGCATTAGATACCTACTAGTTGTGTGACCCTGGTCAATTCACTTAATGCCCATTGTCTAGCCCTTGGAACCAGTATTGGTTCTAAGATGGAAAGTAAGGATTTTTAAGAAGGGAAATCACCTTCCTGCCAAATCATCTGTATTGAATTTATTTTCCTAGGACAGTTATTTTTTTCTTTTCTTCCATCAGATATTTCACATTTTCTACCCATTTTTAGTCTTTTGATTTTTATTAATTCTTGATTTCTCATGAGATAATTACCTTGAACTTGACCAGTTCTAAATATTGAGTTATTATCTTCAGTGTAGTTTCAACGTCTTTTATCATTTGTCCAATTCTGATTTTAAGTATGCATTTTCTTCCATATCTTTTTGTACCACCTTTAACATGCTATCAATTCTTTTTAAAAATGTTATTCATTTATTTTTATAAAATTTATTTTTATAAAAAAAGTTCTCAATTCTCTCCCTCACTCTGATTCATCCACAACCCAGTGAGAAAGAAAACAATATTATATCAATTCTACTTGCGAAATAATGAAAAACATGTTCATATTGGCAATCTTACCACAAAAAAGCAAGAAAAATAAAGTGAAAAAAAATATACTTCAATCTGCCTTCAAAGTTCATATATTCTCTCTCTAGAAGTGGATATAGCATTCTTCATCATGGATCACTTGGAAATTTCTTCTTTTACAACTGATGATCAATATTGTTGTGACCGTGGCTTTTTCAATTTCTTTCCCTAAGATAGGGTAATTTAATTATTTCATTTCCCCTTTTGTTCTGAGCAATTTATATTTTTCTAACCATTCATTTTACTTAGATTGTCAGACTTATGGGCATATAATTGATTAAATTATTGTTCTGAAGAATTACTTTAATTTCATTTTCATTGGTAGTGAATTCACTTTTTCATTTTTATACTGGTAATTTTTGTTTCATTTTGTTTCATGAAATTTCATTTCATACTGGTACTTTTTTCATCATTTAAAAAATCAAACTAATCAGTTTTTTCACAAAAACAACTTCTAATTTTATTTATCAGTTCAATTTTTTTCTAACTTTTCAGTTTTATTAATATCCTCTTTTATATTTAGAATTTTTATTTTGGTATTTATTTGAGCATTTTTAATTCCTTTTTTCTCTAGCTTTTTTTTTAATTTCATGCTCAGTTTATTGGTCTCTTTCTCTTTTTTATTGATGTGTTTAGAGATGCATATTTTCTTCAAATACTCTGTTGGCTTCATTCCCATAAATTTTTGTATGTTGCATCATAATTGACATTATCTCTTATGAACTGAAGTTGTTTCTGTGACTTATTCTTTGACTGATTCTTTGGAATTAGATTGTTTTGTTTCCTATTAATTAAAAAAAACTTAGCTTCCATCTTAGGATCAATATTGTATATTGTTTCTAAGGCAGGAGAGAAATAAAAGGTTTAAGTAATTGGGCCTGTGTCACACAAATAAAAAGTGTTTGAGGCCAAATTTGAAGCCAGGACCTCCTGGCTAAAGCTCTCAATCCACTGAGCCATCTAGCTGACCCTTTCCAATTAATTTTCAATCTATGCTTCCTTTCACTGACAGTACTAGATTCCTTTAACTATTACTTCCTCTTTAGGAATTTATATGCTATGACATTTGGTGAATATATGTTTAGCACTTCTAATGCTAATTCTCTTTCATTTTGGGGTGAGTTCATCTTGTTCATATTCACATTTATGATTAATAACTCTATTCCCCACCTTACTTTTCCCCTCTTGTTTTTCTCTTCCTCTCCTTTTAGCCTTTCCTTTTCAAAAATGTTTTTTTTTTTTACACTTTACTATTGCCTCCTGGGTTCACCCTCCCTTTTGACCATTTTCCCTTTTCTCATTCCTTCTCTCTCCTATTATATCCTTATAAGGTAAGAAGTTTTTATAACCGAGTGTGGATGTCATTCTCACTTTTTTCTGAATCGTAGAAGAGGAAGGTTCAAGCACTGAGCATCAAACCTCCAGCTTTCTTCTACTGTATTAATTCTTACATGCCTTCTCATGTAAGATAGTTTACTTTTATCTCCTTTCCTCTTTTCGCATTGTATTTCTTTTTATTATCCCTTGATTATTTTTATTATCCTATGTTTTCTTATTAATATTTTTATCATTTCCTCCTATTTGACTTACTCCCTGCTCTCTATGTATGCTCCTATTCACTTCCCTAATAGTGATAATGTCCTTAAGTATCTTCAGTATCTTAAATATCCTAAGTTCTTTAGGTACCTTAGATACTTCAAGTTCACAGATATCTTAAAAGTCTTAGTTATCACCTTCTTCTGTATTAACATTATCAATTTAACCCCATTGTTCCCTTGATTATCTTAAAGACTGTAAGTATCTCTTATATCATAGACATCTTAACTATCCTATTAATTACTTTTCCATAAAGAAATGTAATTAGTTTAGCCCCATGAGTACCTTGATTTTTTTCTCTTTATTTTTAATGCTTGAATGTCAGATTTGATCATTAATTTTTTTTCAGTTCTGATCATTTTGTCAGGAGTGTCTGGATATTCTCTATTAATTGAGCATCCCTTCCCATGGAATATTATACTCAGTTTTGCTGAGTAGATAATTCTTGGTTGTAGTCCTAGATCCTTTGCCTTCTACAATACTACATTTACCACATTTAATATAGAAGCTGCTAGGTCCTGTGTAATCCTGACTGTGGCTCCATGATATTTGATTTAGTTTTATTGTTGTTGGTTACTAACAGTATATTTTCTTTGATCTGGGAGTTTTAGGATCTGGCTATCAGAGTGCTGGAATTTTTAACTTGGGATCTCTTTCAGGAGATAATTTGGTGGGATCTTTCAATTTCTAGTTTCCTCTCTTTCTTAATAATAACTGGGGAGTTCTACCCACTAATTTAATAAGTTTTATATGATAATACTTTTAATGGTTTTTTATACTAATAATCCTCCCAGGTTTTTTCTCTGTCCTCTAAGGGCTTAAATGATGATTCTTTGTCTCTGAATTTGGTTTAGAAATTCAGCTAGTCTGCAAAGAGTTTAGTTTAGAAATCCAGCTTTCCTGCTAATGATTATTCTATTCTTTCCTTAAGAAAATCTCCTATCCTTGAGGAATGCAGGTAAACACCATGGGGTCTTGACTATTATTTTATACCACAATGCTATTCTTAGAGGATGTCTGGTTTATTATCAAAAGAAGTCTAGTCAACAATCTCTAACATAGCAAGTAGATAAAAACAATCAATGTTTCTTAGTCACAGAAAGGAATGAGGGGGTTGTTGCTAGCCCCTCTTTCCCAACTTCAAACCAATCTTATGTTCCAACTCTACAATCATAATATTCTTTACCTTCAAAGTCCTGCTCTTTGTCTTCTACTCCCCCAAAACTATAAAAAGGAGCATAGTTTCCTCTTCTGGGTCTCTGGCTAAAAATTAGAGACCCATTGACTCATTTTATTAGCATGTTTATGCCCTGCTAACTAATTGTTATTTTGCTTGGAGAATATGTGCCTTCCTACCTTTATTGAATTCCACTCACAACAAGGCCAATTTTTATTTTAAGGAGTTATTTTGTTCAGTATTTTGTACATTTTTCTAAGCTATTAATATTCTTTTCACAATTTTTTACCATATTTATTTTCCCCATTTTTTTCTTCTACCACTCTTATCTCTTCAGTTCTTCCAGTTCTTGTTTGTCTTGAATGTAATTTGCAAGGTTTTGTTTTTAATCTAAGGTTTCATTAGTAGTTATTGTCACATTGTTGTCTAATGATTTTGTGTCTTCATCTCAACTATCAGCATAAATTTTTTTTTTATAATCAGGTCCCTTTTTTTGTTGTTTTTTCATTTTTTTCAACCTATTCTTTGGCTTTATACTTTATGTTAAAGTTGGGATCTGGCATGGTGAGTCACTATCCTAAGTTTCAGAATTTTTTTTATAATGCTGTTTATAGAGCTTGTTCCAGGGATCTGGAAGTTTTTCAGTACGTCCAGAGTAGTCCTATCCAATGAGAAGCATGGTCATTATTCTTCTCCTGGCCTATGTTCTGATCTTTAGTCAGAAAGAACTGCTGCTCTCCTATAGCTCTAATTACTGGTGCTACTTTGGGCCCTGGAACTGTGTCTAGAGTCCCTCGTCCCTTGAGGCCACAAATTCTAGTGTTTGTGTTTGTTCTGTAACAGCAACCAAGAACTTCCTATTGGCAATACAACCTTATCCTACATTCAGTACCAGCTCAAGATTCCCTGTAATCTATGAGTTTTGTACATTGGGCTGAGAGCTCCTCAACATATCACTGTGGTTGTCACAGCCCCCTCAAAGACCCACCTTTAGTTTTCAGTTCAAGTTTTCTTGGCCTGGAAAAATAACCTACTCTGACCTTTTGTTGTCTCATCTATACCAGAATTAATTTTCTTGCCTTGTTTTAAAGTTGCTTGGAACTAAATATTGGGAGGTTTTGCCTTTGTGGCTGATTCTACATGCCATTTCAGTTCAGCTTTAATTCCATTTTCATAATTTTCTTGCATTCTCTCATTCATTTTCCTAATTTTTCTTTGATTGCTCTTGCTACAGGTACGAGGACAGAAATACCTTGGAATCTCTTTCTTCTCAGATGTTAAGACTCCTTACCAGCTGTAGGTGCTGGAGTGCTTGTTGACATGGCTATCATCA
The DNA here is from genome assembly GCF_016433145.1 of Gracilinanus agilis. NCBI lineage: Eukaryota > Metazoa > Chordata > Mammalia > Didelphimorphia > Didelphidae > Gracilinanus > Gracilinanus agilis. The sequence goes on from NC_058135.1 coordinate 83,178,973, forward strand.
CCACAGTCAACTGCCTCTTAGCTTCTGCCCTATGGTACTGGCCAGCTCTATTACCATGCCCACTGACCTCCCTGTATATCATTGTAAGCATCCATAGGCTGGAAAAAAATGACTCATTGTGACTTTCCTTTCCTGATCAGAATTTTTACTTCCATGCTTTATAGGGAATTATCTAGGAGGTTGTAAAGAAATAAGGCAAAATTTTGACCTATCATTCTGCCATTTTGATTATAGTTTCAGGGCAGAGAGAAACAATTGCTTTTGTGAGCGAAAGAGGCTCTATCTATGGAAGAAGCAAGGAAAAACGTCCATGAACATAGCTGCATGGCTCTGAGAGTTTAAGAGCAGAAAGGGAACTCAATTCTAATGTTTAGTCCTCTATATAAGGCTGCAGTGGAAGAAACAAGGTCAGGAGACTGAAAACAAGCAGGAGGCAGTAATTTATCTACTCAGAAACTGCAGAACAAGGACACATTCTGTAGGCAGGAAAGACGCAGTATTCACTTTAGACATATACTTATATAATAGACAAATAGATATACATACACACCCAAATATAAATGTAGAAAACTTTCATTATATATTCAAAAGTATGGTTTTATACATATAGGCATGTATATATTCCTGTATGTGTAAGTCAGTTATAGTTTATATGAACACACATAAAATATCTACATATAGATTTGCATGCATACAAACATGGTGATAAATGATATATTAGTATTCCAAGAACAAACCTGGCTTAGTTCAAAGGTGTTTATCCTCAGGTTAACTAGAGAGTGCCAACATCTGTCATTCTATCCTCCACGCCATGCTGGCCCCAATATTCCTACAACTAGATTCATATACGTATTTATTATGGGGTGTATATATAGTATTTAGAGAGGGCTAGCAGCTCTGGAGTGAGAGCTTGCCAAGGCCTTTCCAGGGCTGTTCATGCATTGGTAACCTCCTTTCACCTCTCCCTCATCTGTGGTTTAAAGAAGCTGTAGCAGTTTTAGTAGCCACAGTCAGGTAAACTGGCAGCAGCTACATGCCAGGAAACTGTCTTAGTAACCAGGCTAAACCATGTTAAGGTGAACTAACAAGGCATCTGTGAGTTAAGAAGATGTCTTCCTCTTCCCCTGGTGGAATGGGCACATGAGAACAATTTGCTCCAACAAACAGGAAGCCAGTAGAAGCAGGTGCTTTCAAACACTTGGAGCTTGATGAAACATCGAAGATGCCAAGGTCATCACTGTATCTTGGACCATTTCCAGTCATCATGACTTCTGCCTTGCCACTATATGCTGATTTTTCTGGAAGTGTGAAGTTGATGATTTTAATCAACTCTGCCTCACTTAAATCCATTTCACAAAGGAATCAGGACATCACCCTTTAATATCATTGTTCCTCTCAACTCACAGGATGGACAACAATAGTATATATACACAAGTGTACGTACATACATATACAATGTATGACACACAAATTAACATTTTACACATTTATATATTCCTTACATGCATATTTCTACGTGAATTCATTGGACATATACATACATATAGATAGATAAGTATGAATGAAGTATTGTATTTAGGTATATATAATGACAGCATGACATAGAATATAAAAAATATCAACCTTGGTTGCAAATATTTTTTTTACTGACACATACTGTTCACTATGTGATTTTGGGAAAAAAATTGAGTTTTGAGTGCCTCAGGAAACTGAAAGACAGTAATTACAGGTGAATTATAGACCTAAAGTTGCAAGAATATTTACAAATGGTGAATTTCTTCATATGTTATAAGCACAGAAATAATGCCCTCCACAATGTGTTTAATATATATTACCTTTTTGTATATGATTATTGCATATATATTTAATATACATGTATGTACATTTTATCATGACTCATATGGATTATATCACCAGGAAGCATCATGGGAGTAACTACCAAGGAATATTTGATTTCTCTATGTGAAGAACTTCCTTGTAAGGAAATTTTCATAGCTTACAATATCTCTAAGATTTCTCTAAGGTGTTACATAACACATATAAACATTAAGTATTTGTTCCCACTATTACATAGCTGGGAAGAATCTGAGGCAGGACTTGAATCCAAGTCATAGGAATAGAGGTATAGGATTGAAATGTTCCTAAAAACTCATATTTGGCCTCACTTATTATCTAGTCTAACTGTCTCAATATAGAGATGAGGAAAATGACTCCCAGTGAAGTTAAGAGATTTGCCCAGGAACAGGAAGTAATAAATGTTAGAGTGAGGATTTGAATTCTTTTTCTCTGACTTTAGAGTCAGTATTCTTCCCACTGTACCATTACAGCCTTCCTGACTCCAAGCCTAGTACTCTTTCCATTCTGTTGTATTTTCTTCCAGAAACATAGAAATACCGCAAAGATTTACCTTTCCTCATAAATTCAGCAGAAAAATCTGCTTCAAACTATTATCTTTGCACAGTTCCCTGTGGGGAAAGATATAGACTGTTTTAGAACTGGTGAAGAAGGGAATTCCAAAAGTGAGTTAGAGCATTTCTCTCTGGGAATACTGCAGTTGCATTTTGGTAGTAGAAAAGCTGTCTGTAGGTCATGTTTCCTGCATGTGTATGAGTGTTCAATAAATAAAGCATCTTTACTTTCTCTTCTGCTTTAAGAGTAAGATGAATATCTGTGCAATGGCAACTGCTACACATTTTTCCTTTCTGTTTACCAACACAGCGATAATCTCTTATGTGCAATTCTAAATTTATTAAGCATTTATAACTTGCAAGACATTGTATTAGACACCTTATCAAGACAAAAATGTAGTAATCTCTTTTATGAAGCTTGCTTTCTACTCCCCTGAACTTGTTCATAAGACTATTTATTATTCTCCTCCCTCCTCCAAACCTCCCAGTCTTCCTAACTTCCTAATTTTTGTGGATGTTTCCACTTCTCTTCTGTTTCATCTAGGTTTACTATCTTGATTTTGTCCTTGCCACTTCTCTATTCAACAATTAGTTGACAATTCTTGTTTATTCTCCTTCCTTTTCATATCTGTCTCATCTCCACTTACATAGCCACTATCTTTTAGGTCTTTCTTTTCTCTTACATGGTCTATTACATTCCTCAGTACAGAATGCTAATGTCCAACCATATCACTCTCATACTCAAAAATCTAGCTCCCTATCATGCCTAGGATAAAATTTTTAAACATATCTCTAAGTATTCAAAGTCCTTCATAACCAACTCCATCCACTTCTTTTCAGTATTCTTAGATTGAAAACCACTCCACACAATCTCTGATCCAGGCACACTGATGTCCATGGCCTTTTACAAATAAGACACTTCATCTCTTGAATTCAGGCATTTTTGGCTATCCTTCATATCAAAAATGTTTTTCCTCCTCATCTCTATTTTTTGATTCATGGCTTTCTTCAAGACCCATTATTAAATAGTAAATCTTGCTTCTAGTACCTTTGTTTAATTAGTTATTTCCTATTTACTCTCTATATAACTTGTTTGTGCACATTTCCTACTTGTTTCCCTCATTAGATTGTGAACTCTTTAAGATCATCTTTTCACCATTTTTGTCTCTTTGACACTTAGCTCATAAGGTGCCTGGCATATAGTAGACTGATAAGGAATGCTTAGTAACTGACTGACAATACTTCAGACACTTTCTGTAAATTATAGGTGAAATGCTTATCTTCATTGGAAAAGGGAATTTCCATATGAGAAGTCCCTACGCTTATAGCATCAAACATCTGTATGAAAACAAATATAGTATACAATTATAATGATAAATATAGGATTCTTTTTTCTAATTAGTATCTGGATGAATATTATTTACAAGTCACTGACCTTCTCTAGAACTCCAGTGGGCCTTTATCTGTAAAATGAACAGGTTGTTTTGAATGATACCTAAGCCTAAATCTGTGTTTCTTTGACCTTATTCTTATGAAACTTCTTGTTTACGGGAGCAGAGATATTTACAGGATTATAAGCTTATCATATACAATATTTCCAAAAAATCAACTGAATCAATCAACTGAAAACATTTACTATGCACTTCTGTGTGGAAGGCAGCATGTTAACATTGGTGAATACCAAGAAAGATAACAATTCTTCCCTAAAGAATATTCTAATGGGCAAGAAAAATGTGTAAATAACTAGGCTGATGAAGATACATCAAAATGATGGGAGGTAACCCTAAAAGGGAAGTCATTGCTGGATACTGGGAGAGGGCTTAAAGAGTACTGGGACAGGACTTAAACAGAAGGTGGGTCCTTAGCTGAGATGTAAAATATGACTAGGAAATGGAAAGATAGAAGTGAGAGGAGATATCTTTGAAGGTGGGGCAGATAATGCAATGTCAATGAGACAAGAAATGGAGTTGATGTGTGCAAAGAACAAGAAGTAGGCTAGCACAGTTGGAGTGCAGTATGTATGGTAGAGAAGAAAGTGTAAGAGGACTAGAAAGATGAAGAGAGGTAAAGTTGCAAATGGCATTGAATGTCAAAGAGAAGACTTTCTATTTGTTCCCAGATTTAATAGGAATTTGGAATTTATTTAATAGGGAGAGAGAGGGAAGTTAACATGGGCAGAATTGCAGTTCAAGAAAATCCCTTTGGCAGTTGAGTGGAGAAGAGATTGAAGTAAGGAGAGACTTGAGTTAGGTAGACCAACTTGAAGGTTATTGAAAGAATCCAAAGGAGATGTGATTGGGCTATGTAATAAGATGGTGGTTGCATGAATAGAGAGAAGAAAAAGCATATAAGAGAGAAATTGAGATTATCGAAATAACATGATTTGACAAAAGCTTTGGATAGGTATATCAAGTTACCTATCCAATGATGTGTAGAAGATGGCTTGGAGGCTGTGAATCTGGGTGATCTCAAAAAAAAATGGGGAGTTAGAAAGAGTGAAGGAGAGATTTTGAGGGTTTGTTTGTTTTTGTTTTTTGCAGTGACAAATAACAATGAATTATGTTTTGGAAATATAGATTTTTGAGTTGCCTAAATGAAGTCCAATTTGGAATATCTAAAAAGGGTTTGGTCAACTGAGATTGTAGCTCAGATACAAAATAAGCGCTAGATATGAAGAAATATTGCATAGTTAATAATTAAACCAATGGGAGCAGATAAGATCAACCAAAGTAGTATAGAAATAAAAGAAAAAGAAAAGGATAGAGTGGGTTACTTACAATTTTTAATTGTGACAGAGATTTTGAATTAGTAAATACAATGGGAAAGGGCAGCAGAGAAGTAGGAGCAGAACTAGGGAAGAATAATGTGACAAAAACTTTGAAAGCAAAAAGTAAAGGGAAGGAAGGGTTGATCAAAAAATCCAAATCCTATAGAGAAGTCAGGAATGAGAAAAGGCTTGCTAAATTTGGAGAAATCAATCACATTTGAATGAAAAGGTTAGAAGTCATATCTCAGAGAGTTTAGATGTAAGAAGAGAATTAGTGGAGACACTAAATAGAGTGGAGTTTTCTCAAGGACTCAAGGACAAGCTACGAAGGTGGGGAGGAGGACAAACAGGGGCAAATACTATAAGAATAATAGGAATATGCCATTTTTTTAAAAGTGGGATAGATATAGGCTAGTTTGTAGTCATCAAGGAAGAAACTAGATGACAGTAGGCATTTCATAGATGTTTGTTGATTATTTAATGGATAGATAGATGGAAGGTTAGAGGTTGAAGGAAATATGTACAATCTACTGGACAAGATGGAATGGGATGGGACCAATGGTTCATGTATAAAGAATCTGACTCTACACCACTTTTTATTCTTTTTTCACATCATTATCTATCATGTAATTGTCCTTCTAGGCAAACAAGTCTATAACCATATTTTGTTTAATATAATATTCCATTTCTGACCTCTGGATTCATGCAAGGTCTCTTCAGTGCCTAGAATCCATTCTTTCTTCAACTCTGCCTATCAGAATTCTTGCTTTTTTCCCCCTGATTCCACTCAATTATTACTAACTTCCTGAAGAATTTTTGATTCCCCTTTTTGTCAGCATTCCATTCTTCTACAAATTATCTCTTTATTTTTTACATAAATCACAGTCACAATATTGGAATGTGGGCTCCCTGAGGTCAGGAACCATTTTAAATGAAAATTTTAGCTGCAGAATTTACCCTAATACCTTGCAAATACTAAGCATTTAAAATATGTCCATGTAAATCACATCATTAAGGGAAATGGATAACTAATATTTACATAGCATTTTGAGGTAGGTGAGGCATTTTACATATATTATTTTATTTGATTTTTACATTAACTCTAGGAAGTAGGTGCTATCATTCTTGTTTTACAGATTGGGAAAATGAGGCAGATAGAAGTTAACTAATTTACTCATTGTCAGACATCTAGTCAGAGGCAGTATTTGTACTAAAATCTTCCAAGGCTAGGGTACTGTAGGTACAATCTAGCAAACAGAAGACGTATCTGCTAGTATTGAACCGGATAATTTCTTCACTGAAGCCCTGAATTTAGCTATTAATATAATGGTAGTAGCTCTTTGTTGCCAATAGGATGGAATGTAAAATCTTCTGCATGACATTTAGAAACCTCCATAATCTGTTCACCTCTTATCTTTCTAGAAATTTAATATTACTCTGCTTCATACAAACTACATTCCTATTTATGAAAAAACAGCTGTATAGAGTCTCGTTTTCTATCTCCCATCTTTCTCTTTTTACACATCTTGGTTTCCAGATCCAAAACACACTTCTTGCTTATCTATTCCTTTTAAGATCCATATCTTACAGGGCAACTGGGTAGCTCAGTGGAATGAGAACCAGGCCTAGAGATGGGAGGTCCTAGGTTCAAATCTGGCCTCAGCCACTTCCCAGCTGTGTGACCCTGGGCAAGTCACTTAACCCCCATTGCCTAGCCCTTACTGTTCTTCTGCCTTGGAACCGATACACAGTATTGATTCCAAGATGGAAGGTAAGGGTTTTAAAAAAATCCATAACTTATTTTGAGGTCCAGCTCAGATGGTATGCACTACAGAAGATTGTTTTTTTTTTCTGGTCCCCAACTTTCTATTGACTTCTGCCTCATGATATTATCTTGTATTTCTCATATCTTCCTTAAACACAAGTTTTTTTTAAAAGTACTTGAAGTTGGGGACATTGTAAATTTTTGACTTTGTATACTCAGCACCTAAGGTGATACCTTATATAAAATTGGTACTCAATATATGATTCCTGTATCACCTTCCTGAATCAAGAACTCTGCAACGAGTTTCATATCATCCATGTGAAAATGTTAAAGATGCTCTTCCAAAATCACATTTTTCTTGAATAATCCACTATGGGATGCCTATGGGATTTTATATAAAACTTTCATAAACCTTGCACTATGTTTGAATTACATATACTTCCTACTGACTTAATATAACATTTACTAACAAAGAATTAGAAAACTTCCAAATCACATTTTAATGAAGTATTACTGAATTAAATTAAATTACTAAAATCTTGAATAACTAAGAACTAGGAGCACTTAGATTTTGATCCCAGGTACTATTCCTGCTTTCTGTGAAATATAATCATGTATATTTTGGCTAAGAGCTAAGTGGCAAAATGGAGAGAGTGCCAGCTCTGGAGTAAGGAGAACTTGAGTTCAAACCCAGCCTTTGACACTTATTAGCTGTGTGACTCTGGGCAAGTCACTTAAGCCTTTTTGCTTCAGTTCCCTTATCTCTAAAATGAACTGAAGAATGAAATGGCAAATATCTGAAAAATCTTTGCAAAGAAAACTCCAAATGGAATCATAAAAAAGTCTTATATGACTAAAAACAACAAGAGGATGAATCCTCTAGTTAATGCAATTACTGGACATTTTGTATAAAGAGAACTTTTAACTATGATGACAATAAAATATAATCTCCAATAATCTAAGTTCCAATTTGAGGTAGGGACCAGCCCTATAAGTCCTGGTAGAGTGAACCACTAGGTGAATAAAATTCCTTCTTCTAAAGATGGTTGGAATTTTCTCTATAACATTTAGCCTTTAGTGTGCTTTCCAGTACAGTAAGAGGTGAAATGACTTGTCAAGCTAGGGTCATGCAATCAGTGAATGTCAGAGGTGAGAATGAGAACCCAGGTCTTACTGGCTTCAAAGCCAATTTGCTATACATTGCCTCTCATAGTATATTCATCAATATTGTGTAATATTGAAAAAATGAATCATACTTGTATTTCCTCTCTTCAGATTTTGAATTCCTTTTAGGTTACAATCAAGAAAATTTAAAAGAATATTAAAGTATCATTTTATAACCTTATCAATTAGTCATCCATTAATGGGTTAATGGAATAAGAGAGAAGAAAAATATTTAAATACATTTAACTTCGATATTTCCACTCATTGAAAAACTTAGAGAAATTCTCTCTAGGAAACAAACATCATGAGTTTTTATATCTGTCACTGTTATTTAATATGCTACACCTTACTGGGGATTAGTAACCATTTCAATACAAAAATAAAACAAAAATACCACTGGGATATTTTGAAACTTCTCTCTGCCAAATATTATTTTGCCCTGGTCATATTTAGGGCATTATCATTAGTGTTTTGCTGTAGTTGTATTTTACATTTTTTTTACCTTTGTTATGACCTTGGGCCTGAATAAGCTCATTAAAAATTAAATTGGTTATTATACTCTGGCATCACTTTCCACTTTGATCAGAAAGCACAATAGGTTCCTTAAGTGGATTTACCTATAAAATATTCTAGTAATGAGAACAGAAAAGGCAAGTTTAATAACCTTAATGCTGAAACAAGAGCTCCAGAAACACCACCAAGGGGGCAGTTGCAAACATTTTATAGAGAAAAAATAAAGTATTTCCTTGTGATATTAAAATTTTCTTTTTTAGCTTTTAAACGGATGTCACTTAGAACTTGAAAACTCAAATGTTTCTCATTTCATGCTTACATTACTATGTTCTGCCACCATAATTGATATTCCCTCCCAACCTTGATGGTGCTATAAGCAAATTTTGAATAATTCTACTCAAAGAAGTGATTTTCTTAATGGGTAATATAAAAATAGTTTCTAAATTAGGTACCTCAGGTAAGCTGAAAGCTTTATTCTTCTTTCTTACATGCCTAGGCTGTTATTTCATGGTTCTGATAGTGCTATAAACAACTTAGGTTTGTGGCACTCACTTCCTAGAGTACAAGTATAATTTATTGTTTCCTACCTTTTCAGCATATGTGCATAGTAATAAAGGATAAAGAGAATGGATTATTGGAAAGTTTTACAACAATCACACTTGTGTGTGCACATGTGTGTGCCGTTTGTGTGTGTGTGTGTATGAGTGTGTGTGTCCTGTGCATGTTCTCTCTAGAATCTTTTGGAAACTTTTATTCCTGTGGATGTTCTCTCCAATTTACAGTACACAAATCCATTTGCATTTGAATCCTGAAGCCTTTGCACTTGGAATTCTGTTGTAACAATGAATAGGAAAATAACCAGTAACAAAACAAATTAGACTTAATTTCACATGATATCTTTCAAAGTAGTTATACCAATATAGGGAGAATTTAAAAATTTTTCTCTTCTTTCCCCTCCGGATGTTTGAACAAAATGCATACAAAGATATATTGATAAACTGAAAGATTCCCATTAAATATGTGTAATTCTTTTCAAACTCATTTACTACTACTAATAATAGATTTCTAAAAACCACAAATATACCAATAGCAAAAAAATCCCACAAAAATAATAAATATTGTTATGATACAACTGATATCAACCATTTTGATAAGGTTAATTAAATGAATCCAGAAGACATATTTCTTGAGTGTTTACTGTGTGCTCAGCTCTATATCCAGCATTGTGTTATCAATGTCAATAATATGTATATATGTATACATATACATATGTTTCTATCTATAATTACACACATATAAACATATATGAGAATATATACTTCTTAATCTCTGATAAGATACTTCTTTTTTTAAAAAAATTTTGATGGGGGGCAGCTAGGTAGCTCAGTGGATTGAGAGCCAGGTCTAGAGAAGAGAGGTCATGGGCTCAAATCTGGTCACAGACACCGCCCAGCTGTGTGACCTTGGGCAAGTTACTTAACCCCCATTGCCTAGCCCTTACTACTCTTCGGTCTTTAAACTAATACCCAGTATTGATTCTAAGGCAGAAGGTAAGGATTTTTTTAAAAAATTGATGAAAGAATCAAAGCAATGGTCATTTATTATGCACCTATTAAGTGCCAGAAACTGTGCTAGTCACTGGGAATATAAATATGAAAGTAAAACAGTTTTTAACCTCAAGAAGATTACATTCTAATAGCAAAAGGATGTTCAAATCTAAATTGGAAGAAGGAACCAAGGAAGTTGACTGAGGAATCACTGGGATATGAATAAATCAGTTGATGGTTACAATCTTTCCTGGAGTAATGGAAATGTTGAAATAGAAAGCAGCCCAAAGTCCTCAGCCAGAGTTCCTCCAGGGTCCAGTTCAAAGGGAAAAAAAAAAGACCTCACAGGAAGTTCTGATCACTTTTAAAAACCATTCCTTTCATCACTTCCTGTGCCTTCCTTCCACTTTACCTGTACCATTTACAGCTGAAGCTTTGCTTAGGACTGCCCAGAGGGCAGTCAGTCTATTCTGATTCTTCATCCACTTTCACACACGTGGGTTACAGACCTCCCCAACTCAAGTGTAAATGGGGTGTATATGTTTCTGGTGATTAAATCTAAAAATGGGCAGAGTAGAGTTAATCCCATCTTCACACTTCTAATCCTTTAGAAGGCATGGAATATGCAATGTGGAAATTGCTATGTCCTGTATGATCCTAATTGTAGTTTAATGGTGTCTGAATTTCTTTCTCTCTGTTTACAGTATTTTCTCCTTGGCTTGGGGGCTTTTCAATTTAGTTATATTACTGGGAGTTGTCAATTGAGGATTTCTTTCTGGAGGTGATCTGTGTATTCTTTCAATTTCTATTTTATTTTCTTGTTCAAGACTATTAAGGCAGCTTTCTTTGAAGATTTCTTGCATTATCATGTCCAGGCTTTTTGTTTTGTTTTGGTTTTCATCATATCTTTCAGGTAGTCCCATAATTCTTAAATTGTCTCTGGGACGTATTTTATAGGTCCAGCTGTTTTCTCAGTGAGATAGTTTGTGTTTTCTACGTTTTTTTCCATTTATCTGTTTGTTTTTTGTTTTATTGTTTACTGATGTCTCATGAAGGCATTCACTTCTAGTTGCCCAATTCTAATTTTTAAGAAATTATTTTCTTCCACCAGCTTTTGAGGCTCCTTTGTCATTTCATCCATTTCTTCTTGAATTGCTTTCATTTCTCTTACCCATTTTTTCCCTCTTCCTCTCTTAATTGATTTTTGAAATCCTTTCTGAGTCCCAGAATCTTCCAGAATCTGAGTTTAATTCATATTTTTCTTTTGGACTTTGCACATGTTTGCTTTGTTTTCATTGTCTACTTCTGTGTCTGTGCCTTAGGTGTTTTTCCCCAATGTTTACTCATTTCCCCAGCCTTTTGAAAGGTAGGCTCTGTTTTCAGGAGTTTAGGGTACCCTCTTAAACTTCAGTCCTTCCTTGATGTACCCTTAACCTAATTTATGGGTTTCTGAAAGTTTCAGTTCTTCCAAATTCTTCCAAGATGATATGATGGCCTGTGGGCTGGGAACTCTGAGAGTCACCTTCCACTGTTGATTCAATTACTCCCTAAGATTGCTAATACCTTAATTCTAGACTCAAGTTTGGGCATAGGATTTTGGTCTCACTCTGGGTTTGATCAGGTCAGTTGTACAGCACATACCAGACTTCCCTGCCCTGGGCTCCACCTTTAGTTTTGGCAAAGGTCAACCAGTCTCCCTCAAGTCAGCACTCTGGGGACTGCCCTTCCCAGGGACAGAGGGGCCCAGCTCCATGTGAACTGACTGCCTGAAACTGGCATCACAATCCCTGGCTAAGATTCCTGGCCTTGCTCTAGACCAGTGATTCCCAAAGTGGGTGCTACCACACCCCTGGTGGGTGCTGCAGCAATCCAGGGAGGCAGTGATGGCCACAGGTGCATTTATCTTTTCTATTAATTGCTATTAAAATTTAAAAAAAAAATTTAATTTCCAGGGGCCTAAGTAATATTTTTTCTGGAAAGGGGGTGGTAGGCCAAAAAAGTTTGGGAACCACTGCTCTAGACCCACACAGATAATGCTATGCAGCACAGAATGCCTTGGGCTCAAATTCTGGACCTCATAGCAGGTTTGTTTGGAACTTTAAGGGGTGTGTGTTGGGTTTGAATGCTATTGGCCCAGTCAGGGCCTCAGGGTCTGGATGTTGGCTTACACCCAGCTTCTGAATCTGGAACAGTAGATGTGGAGTGGGGTGGGGGTGTTGTTGGCTTGCTCCTTACTCCTTGCTGTAGTCCCATGCTGGCTGTGCTCCTCTCTTACCCAGTGCCCCAGTTGTTCTCTTCCTAAGTTTCAAGTTGTTCTCTTCATGAAAGCTGCTTCACTCTGTCTCCTTTTTTGTTCTTTCATTCCTGTATTCATTTTGCAGCATTAAGATTAGTTGGAGAGGATTCTCCAAGCTGCTTCACTCTGTCTCCTTTTTTGTTCTTTCATTCCTGTATTCATTTTGCAGCATTAAGATTAGTTGGAGAGGATTCTCATAGTAGTTTCAAACTTCCATGTTCTACTCCACCATCTCGACTCTGGAACTGGAAATCAAAGAACTGCCTTTCTCGAATCTTACTTGTACTTTACTTTGAAGGAAGTTAAACACTGCTCTTATAGAGGATGAACTTTCTAATGGGTAAACCCTAAAGATTTCTCACTTTTATTTAGTAGCTTCTGAATTTCCCCATCATCATCATCAAACCAATCATTAGGTTTGTGAGTGTTCATGGCCCAGATGAATAAATGTGGTACTATTCATGAAATTCTGGAAGCTGCCCACTACTTTTCTCTTCTACTGTCACCAGCTCTATCTTGGCTCAGTTTTCCCTCCAAGTCAGCAACAGATTGTTCCAGAACTGAGAGGTACACAAATCCATGCACATTACATCTTCTAGTAGTTATCTTCCCTAGAAACAGCTACTTTTTTCAATGTGAATGTTTTTCTTGAAGAGAATAAGTTTATGATGGGTTCAGCACTCTGAACTACACATTACCTTTGTTATGCTCTCATCCTGTCACTTATCTGCAGCATGAAATAGTCTATTAAATGCCATAATCTGCTGTGAGGATGCATGCATGAAGTTTCCTTGCCTTTAGGTAAAAGTAAGACAGTGTTGATAAGAAAGTCATGAGACTCACAAGTCTTCAATAGTAAGTGTTGTTGCTGTTTCCAACTCCATTGCTCTCAATAACATTGTGCTTTCTCTGATAGTCTGAGCCTACTCTGGCATTAAAGTCACCCAAAATTATAAGCTTGTCATCTTTCAAGCACATTGATAATGAGGGTCTCCAGATAGACATACATTTTTCTTGGACCTCATTAGAGTTCTTTACACACACACCAATAATAGTAGTGGGGCACTTTCCTGCAAGAGGCAATTGAATTTGCATGAGCCTATTGTCACTTCTTTTGGTAGTTATACAAGATTTTTAATAGATTATATCTGGTTGTAAATCTGATGCTAGCTTCAAGTTATTCCTCATCATGGTAAAAACACCAAAAGAATGTGTATCCAGTTCCAACTTCTTTAAGTTGGAATTAATTTGGTAGCCTTGTTTCCCTCAGGGCTACTCTTTGGATGTGACACTTTGCTAGTTCTCTCACAACAAGGGCAGTTCATCTTTCAGTTGTCCATTATCACACACATATTCCATTTTCCAATAGTGAGTGGAATCATCAGCAATGTTTTTCTATTTTTTTTTAATTTGGATCACAAGGTAGGATCTTTACCTGTTGTCATAAGCAGGCTAGTGTTGGGTGAAGCAGACAATTTTAGGGCACCTTTTCTATCTCCTTCTTCTTACAAGGAAGTGAGCAGCACAGTTCTTTAAAAAGGCTGCTCAGATATCAAGAGGGATTCTGAATTCCACTGATGCTTCACTCTAGTGAAAAGATAACAGTGTGCCCTGGGTTACCTACATGCAGGTTTGTATAAATACAAGTATATACATATACATATAAAGTATAGCTGCCAATGTATCCCCAGTAGCAGTTTATTCACTTGGATATAGCCATAAGACTTTGAAATAGATAAAAATAGTAAGACAGTAACATAAAATAATAAGACAGTTAAATTGTAAGAATAATAAAAATAGCAAATAGCTAAGTAATACATTTTTTGCATTTAATTTTAATATTAATTATTTTCACACAAATTTACCAAAAAAATAGGGAGTGGAGGTTAGAGCCTCTGTTCTGGGACAGAGTACCAGTGCAGTAAAGCATGGCAAGGAGGGATGGGAAGGCCCTTTAAGCCAGAAAATAAAAGAAGAAACAGCAAAAAAACTAAAACAAGACTCCAGTAGACAACCACAAGGAGGTTATCATTCTCACTTCCCTATATGCTGTTTCATTTTAACGTTCATATTTTAAAACTGGTGCCAGAAGGGGCATGGCCCAGAGGTCTTCCTTTTTGTCCATTCTTTTTTGTTACCTGTAAAATAATAAGTAACATTATTTGATCTCTTATGATTTCTCTTTTCAGTTTACATTTTTAAAACTTCCCTTGAATTTTGTCTTTGAGAATCAAATTTTCTATTCAACTCTGGTCTTTTTATCAGAAATATTTAAAAGTATTCTGACTTTTGCTGGGTAGGCAATTCTCCGTTTTAGCTCTAGCTCCTTTGCCTTCCAGAACATAATATCCCAGGCCCTCTGATCCTTTTATTTAGAAGCTGTTAAATATTTTGTTATCCTGACTATGGTTCCACAATATTTGAGTTGTTGCTTTTTTACTTTCAGTATTTTCTCTTTGACCTTGGAGTTCTAGAATTTGGCTAAAATATTTCTGGGAGTTTTCTTTTGGAGATCTCTTTCAGGAAGTTATCAGTGGATTCTTTCAATTTCTATTTTACTATCTGGTTGTAAGCTATCAGGACAGATTTTCTTGATAATTTCTTGAAAGATCATGTCCAAGCTCTTTTTTTTAATCATGGTTTTTTGATAGTCCAATTATTTGAAAGTAATATGAATGTTTCCAGGTCAGTTGTTGAGATATATCACATTTTCTTCCATTTTTCATTTTTACTTTATTTTATTGTTTCTTAGTGTCTCATAGATTTATTAACTTTTACTTGCACAATTAGTTTTTAAGACATAATTTTCTTCAGTGAACTGTTGCCCCTCCTTTTCCATTTGGCTTATTCTTTTTTTTAAGAATTTCTTTTTCTTCAGTGGTTTTTTGTACTTTTTCCATTGGCCAGTCCTGCTTTTTGAGGAGTCTTCTCTTCAGAGGATTTTGTGCCCTTTTTTTTAAATCAATTGGCCAACCCTGCATTTAAGATGCTATTTTCTTTAATATTTGTGCTTCTTTTACCAAACTGTTGACTCTTTTTCATGATTTTCCTGCATCACTCTCATTTCTTTTCCCAATTTTTCTTCTGCCTCTTTTATGTGATTTTTAAAAATTCTTTTTGAGCTCCTTCAGGAATTCTTTTTAGGCTTGAAACCATTTTTTTCTGGGAAGTTTTGGATGCAGATGCAGCAATTTTTGACTTTGTTGTCTTCTTTTGAGTTGTTGAATTGGTCTTCCCTGTAGCCAAAATAATTTTCCATTGTTTTCTTTGTTTGATTTTGCTGATTTCCAGTCTTTTTTCTCATTTTATAACTTAAATAGCTGTTACAGATGGGCTCCATTCCTTTAGGGAAAGGAGGAATATTCCAAGTTTCAGATTTTTTGTGAAGCTACCTTCAGAATTAGCTATTGAATTGATAATTTTTCAAGAATTTCAATGTGGTATTAGGTAAGGAGAGGGGTGTTTAATACTCTCTGAGCCTGTACTCTGGTCTGTGAGGGACAATAAGAAATCTTTTCTACCCTGGAATTGTGCCCAAGGTTCCCTGCTCCCTGCAGCTACAGGGGCAAGTTTGCTTATGCTCTTCCTCATCCTGGATTACCACCTGGACAGGAACCTGGATCTATGTATGGACATTACTTACCCAGAGCCAAAAAAGTCACCCATGTAATTTCCTTCTGACCAGTTGTTCTACCCTCCTTACTGTCTGTGACTGAGAGTTCTAAAAGCCTTGGCTACTGATTCAGCTGCCTCCACGGACTGTGCTGGCTCCACAAGATGGGTTCTTTCTTGGCATGCTAGTCTTTGCACTACTCCCACTTCAATGTAACTGATACCTCCTTAGGACTAAGTTAGCTTGGCCTGAAAAATCATTTTACCCTGTTCCTTTGCGGGTTTTGCCACTCCAGAATTTATTTTGAGATATTATATCAAAGTTGTTTAGAGTGAAATTTGGTAGAGATCAGGTGGGTCTGTGAACCTTCTCTGCTATCTTAGCTCTTGTTCCACTAGAAGCACTTTGAAAACTATAAAGTGCTCTAAAAATGTTATGTATATCCCAAATGAATATATTTCAAGCATATGTTACTAATTTATATGGATAAGAACACATTGTAGTTGGGGCAAAAATTTTAAATCAATGACAATAAAAATAACCATATTGTGTGGTAATTGTGAAATCTTATGAATTGTAGCATTTCTCACCTTTGTTTAGAAATGTAATTCTGCCTACACAGAACAAGACAGAGGAGAGAAATCTGGCTTTGTTGACATAAACTCTAAGTGTTCCTAGGTATGTTATAAGTTCTTCTGACTCTAAGTTCAACACTATACACTGGGTCATCTAGGGTTCAATGAAGAAAACATTTTGGGAAATGACTGATACATAATAAAAAAAAATAGCAGGTATAAAACTTGGTATTGTATCCTCAGAGTTGAATTAAAAAGGCAACTTCAATTAATGGAGAAGGTTTATTAGAAGATGATTGAAGATTTACCTGCTAAAGATGTAAGAGGAAATAGCTAGATGGCAGTTTCGAGTGTTATTAGATTATATTTTCTAATTATATTATGTGGTTGTCTTCCACTTTATGAGTGATTTTAGCTTACCTGTGTTCACATCTATGGTTGTTAACTCTATATTTCATGCCATCCTGCTGTCTTATTTTCCTCTTTGCCCCTGCTCCCTTCTTCACAAATAAGAAGGTAATTAAAAAGTGGACATTTGTCTTACACCAGTGATCTATAAATGATTATGTAACCCTTTTCTACTCTATCATTCTTCTTTTCTTCCCCCTTGCCTCACATTTGAACAAATATTTCTTACTCTTTCATCCTTTCATCCTGCCCCTCTTCTAGTTCCTCTCTGATATCTGAGTCCTTTTTACTTAAGGTGATTCCCTCATGTATCTAGCTCTCCCTATAACTCTCCCTCCTTGTGTCCTCTTCTATTTGCCTTTGTGTTCATGTACATGTCTATGTCTGAGTGTGTTCAAACTTCCTTTACTGGTGCAGATGAAAGAGAGTTTCATAGTATGCTTCTTCCCTTGATACTTTCCTCTGTATATCCATGTCTTTCACCTCATGAACCCCTAGTATGTGAAATAGTGAGTTCTCTTCTTTTCTACCTCTTTTTCTCAATTGTATAGTCCCATATTTCTTGCAATCTTTATTTTCCTCAAAATAGAAAACAAAGCAAAAACAAGCAAGAACAAAACAAAACAAAAAAACACTCCAGGCCCTCTACCGATCTTATTTTACTTTCTCTAGGAACTTTAAAAGATGCTAAATTTATGAGAAACATTTATGTCTTCTTTCCAAATAATGTGTAATATTTCATTCACACATGATCCCTTTCAATTTATAATATGCATATATATCTTCCCACATTTCCCTTTATTTCTGGGTTTCCATTCCAAATTGTCTACTTACTTTTCTATTTTCTATCAGGAAAGAATGCTTCAAAATTCTTTTTTATTAAAAGTCAATTTTATCCTATAGGATTATGCTCAATTTTACTCACTATGTTATCGTAAAATATAAATCCTTATCTTTTGCTTTTCATAATATTGAATTTCAAGCTCTCTTCTTTAAAATGGCTTCTACTAACTTTTATGTGATTCTGTCTTTATATTTACTCATATCTTCAGCCTCAGCTTCTGAGTTGAGGCTTATGCTTAAATGAAAATCCTCTCTCATATTCTCCTGGGTGATGTGGGCTAGACTCTGTTTGTGTTTTATAGATAAGTATAGATAAGGATAAGCCCTACTTCCTGCAATAATTCTTTAATCTTGTCTCCTGCTTTAGTTCTGGTCTTGTTGCCTAGATGTTGGTTCGAGTGGAGTTACCTGGATATTGTGTTGGGAACAACCTGCCTGGGTTTATATGATCTTATGAACTACCTAGAAACTGCTCCAAGATTGTATCAGGGCCATTCTATTCTGAGTATTGGTCAAGGCCTTTCTCTTGCTAGGCCCTGTGTTGGGCACTATTCAAAGATTGTCTCCTTTTAGGGCTTTAAGGCTAAAATGAGGATAATGCCAGATTGCCTAGGACTAGCTTACACAAATCCATTCAGGGATAGGTCAGGATTTTGCAGTCATTTGTGCAATTCAGGAGTGAATGGAAAGAATACAGTGAATTGTCATGGATTCTTTTTATCATTTTTAAAAAAATTTTGGCACATTTGGGGAGTTCTTCTTGGAGGTTTCTGGGGATTCTGGGCTCTAAAAATGGTCTGACCCTCACTTAACCCTTAGTTATATGATTTCCAAACTTATCACTTAAATGGAATTAAATTCTCTAAAATTACCAATGAAATCTTAATTGCCAGATCTAATGACCCTTTGCTGAACCTCATGCTTGTTGACCACTGAAACTTTTGACATTGCTGTTCATCTCCCTCTCCCTATTCATTGTTCTCAAACTATGGACAGACACCAAAGGAATCCCTTAAAATCTTTTGGAGGGTTAGTGGGCAAATTATTGTCATATTAATTCTAGAACATTATTAGCCTTTAAAATATTATTTCTTCTTCCCACAACATTATCTGTATGAGGCCAAATTTCATGATATATTTCCACAAAAATAATATATAGGAAGAGACTAAACGTAGGAACAGATAGGAGAATCTAGCCTTTTGCTATTAAGCCAAACATTAAAGGGATTTGTGAAAAATATATATACATATATAATGGCAATCCTCTCATTATTTTTAAGGAGGGAATTTAATTATATTTGACTAAAATAGTTATTTTAATATCTGATCTCTGTTATTTTAAGTTAATTTTTAAAATTATATATTTTGATTTCTAATGTGGTAAATATTGCTAGCTACAACCCACATTGAAAAGAAAGTAAAACTATTTAAGATCTTTGTGGATCTCAATATTATTTAATATATAACATTTCATGTTCATTTCTGAATCTATCCCTTCTCTGCCTTACAGGCTGTGCCTTATGACAGTAGCTTAAGAAGAGCAGCTCAGAATGCTAAATGATATATCAACTTAGAATGGCAAGATATGCAATGTTCTATTAGAGTAGTCCCCCACTTCTATAAAGAAGGCAGTGCTTTTTCTTTTAGGGGTTAGTTTCAGTATATATTCATGAGCCAAAATTTAACTTGTTATTTGCCTAGTTCCTCTTCATACTTCTTACATCATGGTCAATAGCCACTGGAAATATATTTGCCAAGACTGGTTCATTCAAAGGCAAACTCAAAAATGTTTTTATGTTTTACAGAAATAATTCTTCATTACTAATGTTGTCTATTAGGATTTTTATAAAATTAATTGCAATTCAACAATGTAGACTAATAGACAATAATAACCACTGACTCTTGACTTAGCCACTTTTTCCTTTGGTCAATGGTATGAAACAATATTCTATCGAGGATAAAAATTATATCAGAATGAACTTTGTGAATATATGTCACAAATGAGTATGGAAATAAAAGGATGTTAATCCCCCTCCCCCACAAAAAGCAACTCACAGTGTGACAGAAAGCCACTTCATTCTTTGAAGTAATCATGCAGACATGTAATGTTTCTTTTTTTAACATTTATGGGAAATTTTATTTTTCATTTTTTTCTTTCCCCCTCACTTTCAGAAATTTTAACAATTATTTCAATTTCTCTCTGCTCACTTTTCTCAAGACCTGTAATTTTATTTGCAATAGTACTGAATATTTTTGAAGTTTAGCAAATTTTTGAACTCATTTTCATGTTTTCTCAATTTTTGCTGTCATTCTGACTACTACTAATAACAATTCTGTTTTCCATTGAATTTTTGTTTTGCTTACAATCATATACATTTCCTTCTTTAACTTCTTTTGATAGGATGGGATAAGAATCTGTAATTTCATTGCTATATAGAACTGAGTGAACAAAACTTCTACTGATGAGGATCAGCATCATTTTTGCAACTTCTTAGCCTTAGAGAATTGCAGAAGATGTCTAACATCTGGCCAATAGCATTCCCATGTTTGACCAGAAGCAGATTAAAATGTAGTTCCTTTCTAATTTTTCTATGCTGTTGTACTAATATAGAGATATACAAACATGTGTGGTTTTCTAAATTGATATATGAACTGCAGAAATCCTTTTGTATGATCTAGTTGTATGCATTCTATTTGAATTTGAAGACATTGACCTATGCACTAAGAGCTTAAATGAGTTGTTAAGATTCACATTGAATGTTAGGTTCACTTACCAATATATCTCAAAAGATAGAACTTGAACTTAGTTCTTCCTAACTTCAGGGCTGACTCTCTCTCCATTATATGCCATGATACTTTTCACCTAATGATATTTGTTCTAACTTGCTTCTGTTAGTGATTTTATTAATTTATTTTTTTAATTACAGCAGTTTTGCTTCTATTTAATACATCATTTAAAATATCCTGAAATTTCATGTGATTTCCTTTAAAAGAATATTCTTTTAAGAGTTACCATTATTCTTAATATTCTTATGTGTTCTCATATTTTTTCTTTTACTGGAGGATATTTATTCTGGAAGAACTAGACTGTTTTGAAACCCTTCATTTCTCTGAATTCAATTTCTAGGCAACAAAGAAAAAATATTAAAGAAAGTATTCATAATATACAAGCATGAAGACTCCTAATAATCTGAGAGACTTTAGTTTCTTTTGTTTTAGATAATTATTATTAATATATTTTTAATGCCATCACAAGACAAGGTTTTACAATGAATTCACCACGAATATTGATATGTTTGAGAGGATTGTGTCAGAGTCCTTATAACAGATATTACTGTGACAGCTTCAAATAGCTTTATGATGATGCCTTTTAATGGACTCGTGATGTTGCTTCTAGACCTTTTCATTATGGATTTATGTGTTTAATAATAATTATAATAACTAACAATTATATAGTTCTTTAAGACCCCGTGAAGTACTTAATGAATTTTATCATATTTTATCCTAACACTGAGAGGCATATTCTACTCTTTTCCCCTTATTAGAGATAAGGAAACTGAGAGACAAATGTTAAGTGACTTGCCCAGGATTTCCTAGGCAGTAAATGAAAGAAGTGGAATTGGAACTTATGTATTTCTGATTCTAACATTCTATTTACTACAATACACCCTAAAATACCTCTTATTCCTTGCCTAGAGAATGGGATTCTTTCCCTTCTTCCATTGTAAGCTACACAGAAGATGATAATTTCCTTGAGGACAAGTACATCTTTCACATCTTTGTATTCCCAGAACTTAGCTCAGTGTCTGGCATTAGTAGGTACTTAACAAATATTTATTTATTGATTGTATTTCTAGTGTTCTTTTTATCCAAAACACTTAAGTCGTTATGCATTCATTCATTCATTCATTCATTTATATTCCCTAGAGGAAGAAGAACATGGGGCAATTTTTTGGCACTTTTGGTCTTCAAATATTCAAAATAAAAAATTATTTTCAACAAACTGCTAACTTTAAATTTACATGATCCAATGATAATATTTCTATGGGATATTTAATGTGAATTTTGGACATCTGCCTTAAAGCTAATCTTCTCTTTTATTTTCTGCCTGTTGTTTTGCTGATCCCATTTCCTTCCCTCTGTTTCTATTATTTATTATTTCTTGAATTTATTCTTTAGTGTATTTTCATTACTATTAGTTTACTAGATAGCTAAAAAGTCAATACTTTTAATTGTTAAGCAAGAAGACATAGAGGCTACTACAAAGGGCTACTTTTTTATTATTAATACTTATTAAACTGTAAGAGAGGCAGTATGCCATAATAACTAGTGAGCCAGTTATAAAACCAGGGCAAATTAGTTTCATCCTATTTTTGACATATACTAAGACTATATGACCCTGGGAAAATCATTTAACATTTCAATCCTCTAAGCTGATAAACAGTAGAGAAGACACCCATGAATTGCTTATGGTGACCATCACCTATAATGCTGGCTACTAGGAAACTGAGGCTTGCAGATTAGTAGAGCTCAGACATCATAGGTCAGATTAATATGATGATTCCTTGGTATTGGAGAAAGAATACCTTGACTAATATTACAGTTTTCTCCTTTTGCACCTATAGCATTATTATTATGAACAATATTTTTCTTTTTCTACAATATAATATTTAAACTGAAGTTTTGGTTTTTTGTTTGTTGTAACACTTAGAATGATTTTATCACTATGTTAGGGTTATTTGATGTGAGTTTATTTTCAACTCAATTAAATGAATGTACGAAGGACATTATAATATAGAGGTGCAGCTCTTCCAGATAGTTTATTTGATTTTTTAATTAAAAATTAATTATTTTCTATTTGTCCAAGTATTTAAATTTAAAAGATAAAATAAAAACAAAACCCTTATAACAAATATACATAGTCAAGCAACATTAATTCTCATCAACACTGACCATGTACAAAATTGTATGTATTTTCAAACTTTTTCATTAGATGGTGGATAGCATAGTGTATCTATGTAATCCTCTGTAATCTTGGTTGGTCTTTTCATTCATCAAAATTGTTAATTTTTTCAAAATTATTTGCTTTTACAGTGATGTTATATAAAATATTTTCTTTGTTTTTTTTCATATTTCTCTGCAGAAGTTCATAGAAGTCTTCCCAAATTTCTCTGAACATATCATCCCTTTTGACAATTCTTATGGCACATCTGAACCCCACCAAAATCATTATTTCCTATATTCTAAACTTCCTTCTCCTGATGTGCAATACAATAAGGGTTAAAGGGGATTTTGATTTTTTTTTCTTGGCCTTAGAAGCAAAACTTGGAGCAATAGATGAAAGTTGCAAAGAAGTAGATTTAAATGTGAGTCAATAAAAACAATTCTGTACTAGCTGAGCTATCTAAAAGTAGAATGGGTTGCCTTGGGAAATAGTTGTTCTCAGTATTTTGAGATTTCCAGTCAAGGATAGCTAACCTTTTGTTAAGTGTGTTATATAGTACATTCTTGTTTAATTCTAAGTTAATCTATAATGACACCTGAAGTTCTTTTCAACTCTAATATGTTCTTATATTGATCTAAAGATATATAGATTTTTTTCAAACATTTATTAATATTCATTTTTAACATGGTTACATGATTCATGCTCCTCCTTTCCCCTTCTCCCCCCGCAATCCCCCCACCCATGACCAATGCACATTTCCACTAGTTTTGTCATGTGTCCTTGATCAAGACCAATTTCCAAATTGTTGGTAGTTGCATTGGTGTGGTAGTTTCGAGTCCACACCCTCAATCATGTCCACCCCGACCCATGCTTTCAAGCAGTTGTTTTTCTTATATGTTTCCTCTCCTGCAGTCCTTCCTCTGAATGTGGGAAGCATTCTTTACCATAAATCCCTCAGAATTGTCCTGGGTCATTGTATTGCTGCTGATACAGAGGTCCATTACATTCAATTTTACCACAGTATATCAGTCTCTGTGTACAATGTTCTTCTGGCTCTGCTCCTTTCGCTCTGCATCTGTTCCCGGAGGTCTTTCCAGTTCGCCTGGAACTCCTCCAGTTTATTATTCCTTTTAGCACAATAGTATTCCATCACCCGCATATACCACAGTTTGTTCAACCATTCCCCAATTGAAGGACATACCATCCTTTTCCAATTTGTTGCCACCACAAAAAGAGCAGCTATAAATATTTTCGTACAAGTCTGTTTATCTATGATCTCTTTGGGGTACAAACCCAGCAATGGTATGGCTGAATCAAAGGGCAGGGATTCTTTTATAGCCCTTTGAGCATGATTCCAAATTGCCAGCCAGAATGGCTGGATCAGTTCACAGCTCCACCAGCAATGCATTAATGTCCCAATTTTGCCACATCCCCTCCAACATTCATTACTCTCCCCTTCTTTCATTTTAGCCAATCTGCTAGGTATGAGGTGATACCTCAGAGTTGTTTTGATTTGCATTTCTCTAATTATTAGAGATTTGGAACACTTTCTCATGTGCTTATTGATACTTTTGATTTCCTTACCTGAAAATTGCCTATTCATGTCTCTTGCCCATTTATCAATTGGGGAATGGCTTGATTTTTTATACAATTGCTTTAACTCCTTGTATATTTGAGTGATTAGACCCCTGTCAGAGTTTTTCGTTACAAAGATTTTTTCCCAATTTGTTGTTTCCCTTCTGATTTTGACTACATTGTTTTTGTTTGTACAAAAACTTTTTAGTATAATATAATCAAAACCATTTAATTTACATTTTGCAATTTTCTCTAACTCTTTCTTGGTGTTAAAATCTTTCCTTTCCACAGATCTGACAAGTAAACTATTCTGTCTTCACTTAACTTGCTTATAGTTTCCCTATTTATATTCAAGTCGTTCACCCATTCTGAATTTATCTTGGTGTAGGGTGTGAAATGTTGATCTAGACCTAATCTCTCCCATATTGTTTTCCAAATTTCCCAGCAGTTTTTGTCAAATAGTGGATTCATGTCCCAAAAGTTGGGCTCTTTGGGTTTATCATACACTGTCTTGCTGATGTCATTACCCCCAAGTCTATTCCA
>NC_058135.1:83204333-83284806 GCF_016433145.1 Gracilinanus agilis
TTATTATTTTTATTGCATTATGATCTGAGAAGGTTACATTTATTATTTCTGCTCTTTTGCATTTGTTTGCAATGATTCTATGCCCTATAACATGGTCAATCTTTGTGAATGTGCCATGTACAGCTGAAAAGAAGGTGTATTCCTTTTTGTCCCTATTTATTTTTCTCCACATATCAACTAAATCTAATTTTTCTAGGACTTCATTCACCTCTCTTACCTCTTTCTTATTTATTTTTCGGTTTGATTTATCTAGATCTGACAGAGGAATATTTAGATCTCCCACTAGTATGGTTTTACTATCTATTTCCTTCTTGAGCTCTGCCAGTTTCTACTTTATGAATTTGGGTGCTATGCCACTTGGTGCATACATATTGAGCAGTGTTATTTCCTCATTGTTTATACTGCCTTTAATCAGGATGTAATGACCTTCCCTGTCTTTTTTAATCATATCTATTTTTACGTTGGCTTTGTCAGAAATCATAATAGCTACTCCTGCCTTATTTTTCTCATTTGACGCCCAAAAGATTTTGCTCAAACCCTGAACCTTAAACTTGTGTATGTCCACCCGCCTCATATGTGTTTCTTGTAGACAACATATGGTGGGATTTTGGTTTCTAATCCACTCTGCTATTTGCTTCCTTTTTATGAGGGAGTTAATCCCATTCACATTCAGAGTTATAATCATCATTTGGGCATTTGCTGACATTTTAAAATCCTCCCCTCTTCCTATCCCCTTTTCCCTTATACTTTTTCCTTTTAAATCAGTGGTTTGCTATTGAGCTCCTATCCCTTATCCCCTCCCTTGATTCACTTCCCTTTCTACCCCCTCCCTTATTTTTCCCCCTCTTTTTGTTTTTAAAGGCCTTATTATTTCCCTCCCTCTTCTCCTCTCCCTTTTTTTGACCTCCCCACTCCCCTGTTCCCCTTGGTGTATCCCTTCTAACTTTCTCAGAATGGTTAGATAAGAGTTTTATGTCCCAATGGATAGTATAGCTACTCTTCCCTCTTCGGGTTGATTACACTAAGAGTAAGGTTTGATTATTACCTCTTAATGCTCTCTTCCTCTCCTTCTTATAATAGTATTTGTATCCTCTCCTTCACATGCCCTCTTTGTGTGTAATAGAATATTCTATTTTTCTTATTCACTCAAGTTTCTCTTGGTGTCCCCTACTATTCACCCCCTCTTTCCCATCCCCCATGTCATCTTAGATTATTTAGTGTTCCACCCTCACCCTCTGAATTATTCTTCTGATTACTATAATAGTGAATACTATAATAGTGAATAGAGTTCACTACAGAGAATTATACATAACATTTCTCTACATAGGAATACAGATAATTAGATCTCACTAAGGCCCTTCAAAAGGCAAATTTAAAAATTATAAGTTTTCTTTTTTTCCCCTCTGTTTCTTATTTACCTTTTCATGTTTCTCTTAAATTTTGTGGTTGGATATCAAACTTTCCATTTAGCACTGGTCTTTTCTGTGCAAATACCTGGAATTCTTCAATTTTGTTGAATGCCCATACTTTCCCCTGGAAATATATAGTCAATTTGATGGGTAGTTGATCCGTGGTTGCAGGCCCAGCTCTCTTGCCTTTCTGAATATCGTATTCCAAGCCTTGAGATCTTTTAGCATGGAGGCTTTCAGATCCTGTGTGCTCCTTGATATTTGAATTGTCTCTTTCTGGCTTCTTGTAAGATTTTTTCTTTTGCTTGGAAACTCTTGAATTTGGCAATTATATTTCTGGGCGTTTTCTTATCTGGATCGAATGTCACAGTTGTCCTATGAATCCTTTCAATGTCTATATTGCCCTCTTGTTGTAGGACTTCAGGGCAATTTTGCTGAATAATTTCTGTTAGTATGGAGTCCAGGTTTCTATTAATTTCTGTTTTTTCTGGAAGACCAATTATTCTCAAATTGTCTCTTCTAGACCAGTTTTCTTGGTCTGTTACCCTCTCATTGAGATATTTCATGTTTCCTTCTATTTTGTCAGTCTTTTGACTTTGTTTTATTTGTTCTTGTTGTCTTGTGAGATCATTAGCTTCTAATTGCTCAATTCTAGCTTATAGGGATTGGTTTTCGGCTATAATCTTCTTGTTTTCAGCTATAATCTTCTGGTATTCCTTTTCAATCTGGTCATTTCTGGTGTTCAATTTGCTTATCAGTTCATTTGGTTTCTGAGCCTCACTTTCCAATTGCAAGATTCTACCTTTTAAACTGTTATTTTCTTATCAGATCTCTTCCATTTTCCTCAAAATCTCAGTTTTGAAGTCTTCCATAGCTTGTGAGGAGTTTTCCTTATTTGAGGAGGGTCCAGATGCTTGTTTGTTCTCCTCCTCTGTTTGCTTGGTTGTCTGGATTTTCTCTGTGTAAAAGTTGTCGAGTGTTAAAGACTTCTTTTACTTGTTGTTAATCTTTCTCTTCTGAACTTCCTGAGACTGGGTAGCCATCGTTAGCCCAGCAGCTTCTCAGGTTTATCCTCACGCTCATGGTCTGTCCGCGGTCAAGCCCCTGGTGGACCCCCTTGCTTGATCGTCTGCTGGAGGTTTCTTTACAAGTCTCAGTGCGCTGCTTCCACAATCCTATACCCATCTGCACTGGTTCCCCACTCAGGGTTTCAGAGTTTTAGCTTGTGGCTGTGTCTGCCTCCACCCACGCCTCTGCCCGTGCCTGGGCTCTGAGCCTGAGCTCTGTGCCCTGCGTCCGCTCTCGGTGCCCTGCTCCCGGGCTCAAATTTTGTGTGCGTTTGTTAGCTTTTTGGGGTCCTAAATCTTGCTGCTCTCAGGAACAGGCCCCAGAGCTGCCAATGACTCGATGGGTGCCCCAAACTTGCTCTATTTCTTTTTAGGTGGCTTCTGAGCTATAGGTGTTGTGTGTAGAGTGGGTGGGGGTGGAGTGGTTGCTCAGCCTGTGATTTAGTGAGAGCTGTTTCACCCCTTTATAGCATGAAATGCCCCGATTCTACTTACCTTCCATGCTCTGCACTGTTGTGGGGTTCTTCCGTTCATCTGGACTTGTTTTTATGTCCCCTTGAGGAGTTTTGTGTGTTTTGGTCAGGAGAGGTTAAGAGCTGCTTCTTACTCTGCCGCCATCTCAACCCAGAACTCCTAAAGATATATGGATTTTGAACACACCCATCTTTGAACCCCCTCATTGGAAAAGAAATAGTTTCCCTTCGGAATTTGATATTTTTGTATGGAGTTGAGTATAAATTCTTAAAAAATTAATTTTTCATATCATTTTCACACTTTAAGTCATTTCAATTATGGTATTCATTTTATCTATATTTCTAGTAAAGCATGGTCACTTTTTTTGGGAAGAAAGTTCTGTAAAATCATTTGAATCTTACTAGTTATTTTTTCCTCTTCAGGTTAAATAATATAAAAATGATTACATGTTCATTTTTCAAATTCTTTAAAGTTTTCTAAAATAGATGTTTTACTATCTTTCATAGGGTCATAGGACCATAGACTTATTAGAGTACAGGGTTTAATTTTATAAGGTATCTTAAAGAACATACAGATATTTTTAACTTAGAACTTCGGTACTTTATAAAAATATATTGATTGTTGTCTTTAACATATTTTTCCCATTTAATTTATATTCAGATGGTAATCCGTATAGGAGGTGCTTTTGCTGTTGGGTCCAATGATAAATTTCAGGAAAATAAGTAATTTGAATGGGAAGGGAAAAAATTGTACATGTATCCTTAGAATGTGACCATGGACAGAAATGGACTCTATTAAAGGAAAAATAAGTGTTAAGAATACCTATTATATAGTGATTCAAGGGAAGGATAAAACATTAATACTTTTTATCAGAAACTCCATAATATCTTAATGAGTCTTGATTTCAAGGACGTACCTATTTCAGGGACAGACATCGATTTATAACTACGTGATTCACTTGGAGTTAATTCAGGAGACCTGGTAGTAAAATATCAAGGCTCACAACCTATATGAATTTCCAGTGCTTGGAGCACCACTCTATGGATTTCTTCCTCTTGGGCTCTTATTACACCTTAGGAGGCAGAGTTGGGACTTCATGTTATTCACTCACAGTACAGTGGTATAGAATAAAAACCAGAATGAATGGTATTATTTTTCATAGTCTCTATGAAGTAGTTTGTCAACTGGAATAAAAAAACCAGGAAAGAATAAAACAAATACTCTAATTGTGACATAACAATGTATATATTGCATTTGTTCCTCTCTAAAATAATTTTCTACTGATGCACTTTACTTTTAAGGTAAATATTTTTGAACATGTGTATATTATGATCAACTGTGAATGACTTAACTAAAAGGATACAAGACAACTTCAAGGGATTCATGATGAAAAGGCTATCCACTGCCACTGAAGGATCTAATTGAGTCTGAATATAGATTGAAGCATACAATTTTTCACTTTAATTAATGAGTTTTTTATTATGTAAATAATATGTGTCTTCTTTCACAACATGATGAACATGGAGTATATACTGTATGACAATACATGTATAACCTATATCATGTTAACTGCCATTTGGGGAGTGGGGAAGGATAGAAGCTAGAGAGAGAATATAGATCACAAAATTTCAGAAAAAGATTATTAGAAATTGTATCTACATGTAAATGTGGAAAACATAATACAAAAATCCACTTCTAATGCATGGGTTATGATAATCAATTTTAAAAAAAGATATATGTGTGCTTCAAATCTTGAAAGGAAGATTAGCCCTTGTTCTTTACACAGTTTACATTTCTGGGTGTTCAATCTAAAGAATAAAGAATTAGACTTCTTCAGTGTTTTCCAAGAAGAAAAAGAATCTTTCTTCCATTCTCTGGACTACCCAAACCATCTTCCACAGAGTTATGAAATTAAATTTCTAAAAATTTCTAAAGAAGAAATCTGATCATGCTACTCAAAATCTTTTCAATAGCTCCCTATTGCTTTTCAGGTAAAAGACAATCTTCTTAGTTTAGTGCTTAAAGTCCCTCATAATCTACTTCTAACCTAACTTTCCAAATTTATTTTACCTTAAATTTTTGACCCATAAAGGAGAGAGTTAGCTGTACTGAGGAAGGTAGAGACTTGACCTTGGTGTCAGGAAGGTCTGAGAGGAATCTCACATCTGAACCAATATAGTCTGAATTACTCTGAATAAATTGCTCAACTTTTCAATATGCTCCACCCCAGAAACTCTTTAGATTACAGATTGTTCTGTTTTGATATTGATAGTTTCCTCCTTGGAGTTCATCATAACAATAAATTCACAGGTCTATTTCAAATGCCAATCTATCTTCATCTTCCCCCTACCTTCCTACCTAAAATTCCTCCACCTATGAGTAAAACAAAATTTCAACCCTCTCTTTCATATCTTCTATTTTACATCCAGATTTATCAATTTGCTTGTACCCAATCTCAGTATTTTATTGCTTGGGTCTTTTTGATGCCCTTGAATGAACTAGAATGCACTCCATGTCTTAGAATCCTCAGTTTCCTCTAAGTCCATGTTTAGCAAAATCCACTAAGGGAAGCATTTTTGAAGTCTGCTTAGTTACTCATATTCTCTCTCATTCCTCATAGTATCCTGAATTTATTTACCTGAGTATTTGTTCTATCCCCTTACTTTTGCTATAGACTCCTCGAGGACAAAGGTTATTTCTCATTTTTACTACCTATTATTGAGACCTACCACAATGCCCTACATAAAGTGGTCACTAAAGAAAGGTTCTTGAATTGAATTGACATGAATCCTCCAAGGTACACTAGTCCTGAATTATAGTGCCTAGCAATTTTGAATTAAAAAGGGTATTTTGAATGACAGAAATATTTACAGACAACAAATTAAGAAGGATTGAGGTAAGGCCTAATATCATGTGATCTTGAATAATGGAAAGACATATCTTGTCTTATGAATAAAGATAGCATACTTCACAAAATATGTAATATCATTTATGATTCTAGGCATATGCTCTAGTAGTTGAATACTTTAAGAGTACCCTATGAAAGCTGCTGTTAATGGGAAAAAGAAGTTCATTATTTTACTCTAGCAATTAAAATTAGAGAAATAAAATTTTTAACAAGTTCTATAAAATTCAGGGGTGCTGTAATTCTATTTTCCTAAAGTAGGTGCCTTTGGTCTAATTTCCTTATTGGAGCATCAGTAGCAACCAAAAATCACCTTAAGACTCATTTAGAGCAGTAGTTCCCAAACTTTTTTGGCCTACAGCCCCCTTTCCAGAAAAAATATTACTTTGTGCCGCCTGTCACATACTATCACCGCCCCCTTACAGTTATTCACCACCCGCAAATGCACCTGTGGCCATCACCTCTCTCCTGGATTGCTGTAGCACCCACCAGGGAGCTGTGGTGCCCACTTTGGGAATCACTGATTTAGAGGAAGGTATATGGGTATTTCTCTAGTTCTTTCTAATGATTTTTTATTAATAAAATAAATTTTATTTTGATATTGCTATTTCCTATGGTAAATCTTATTTATAGTATACACACACCTGTACATTTTAATTTTTGTAATTGTTGTATTGTGAACAATGTGAATTCTTTTCATTGAACCTGATGAAAAGTTTTCTAGAATTTCGAGAGAATCTTGCTAATGAATAGTCTGGAATCTTTATTTGAAATCTGGAAAATATAGTTCCTAAATAAACATTGTTTCTTTTGAATAGTGTGATATTGGAAATGTGGGAGTCTTTGAACTAATTCGAGGTCTCTGTCCTGTGGACATTTAGATGAATTTCAAACTATATTACACGTAATTCCTCTTGTGTAATGAGGTGAGCAGGAAGCATAATAATGTAAACAGAAGTATAAAGACTGAGGACGGGATTGGTACTTCCTCTTTTCTGCCTCTGGAGCAGGAGCCAGGATGGGAGGAGGATGCAAGAGGGCCTGCATATTTTAAAATAACTCAACAGGCACGTGGCTTCATTTTTCTAAATGGTTACAATAAACCCTTTGAAACCATGATATTTTAAATTTTATCATTCTATATTAATTTTATTTCTTATAATAGTTAGCATTTATTAAAAAAATCATTTCTTGAAACTTGAAAAGATCTTTCATTTCAAATACTATTGTTTTAACTCTGGAGTACCACCTCACATCTAGCAGATTGGCTAACATGACAACAAAGGAATGTAATAAATGTTGGAAGGGATGTGGCAAAATTGGGACATTAATGCATTTCTGAATTGATCCAACCATTCTGGAGGGCAATTTGGAACTATGCTCAAAGGCTAAAAGACTGCCTGCCCTTTGATCCAACCATATCACTGCTGGGTTTATACCCAAAAAGGTTTAATAGGAAAAAGACTTGCATAAAAATATTTATAGCTGCACTTTTTGTGGTGGCAAAAAATTGGACAATAAAGGGATGCCCTTCAATTGGGGAATGGCTAAACAAAGTGTGATATCTATTGGTGATAGACTTCAATTGTGCTAAAAGGAATAATGAACTAGAGGAATTCCATGTGAACTGGAACAACCTCCAGGAATTGAGGCAGACTAAAAGGAGCAGAATCAGGAGAACTCTATACACAGAGATGGATACACTGTGGCACAATTGATTGTAATGGACTTCTCCATTAGCAGCAATGCAATGATCCAAAACATTTCTGAGGAACTTATGAGAAAGAAGGCTATCAATTTCCAGAGAAAGAACTGTGGGAGTAGAAACACAGAAGAAAAACAACTGCTTGACCACATGGGTCGATGGGGATATGACTGGGGATGTAGACTCTAAATGATCACCCTATTGCAAATATCAATAATATGGAAATAGGTCTTGATCAATGTCACATGTAATTTCACAGTGGAATTGCATGTTGGCTATGGGAGCAGGGAGGAAGGAGGGGAGGGAAAGAATATGAATCATGTAATCATGGAAAATTTTTCATAATTAATCAATAAAAATCAACAAGATAAATACTTTTGTTTTTAAACTATTCATTTAAAAACCCTCTTCATTTCAGTTGACTCATGAAATGCAAATTATATAACCTGATACATGTGGTTTCTAAACTTTTAGGTGTAATTTTCAATATTTAATATAATTTTGTTTTTTTTAACCTTCTTATATTATGAACTCAGAGAATCTTTTGCCAGGCACTGATTTTGCAGAGCTTTTCTCAGTCAAAATGGTTCAATTCCCTCTTAAGTCCCATGAAACATTCATAAACAGGGAAAGAGATATGGCAATCCATGCACTTTTGGCCTATGGCTTTGTACTAAGCAGCTTGTGAATTTCTATCCTAGTACTGGTTGCACCACCGTTTATATCAGTTGCCTTAGACTTAACCTCTTTGCTTCCCAATTTTTCATCTGTAAAGTGGAGATAACAATGCTTACCTGATTCACAAACATTATGTGAAAATGAACCATGCTTGTGTTCTTAAAATGTTCAAAAGATTTAGTCTGTAGTAACGTTAAGTCAAGGAATTCTACAAATCACAGGGTCTCCTTTCCCATACATATACTTGGAACCTCAGATTCTGTGATCCCCGAAATCCATAAAAAAGATTTTTGAAAGAAGGATCATGTGTCTTTCTTGTGATCTGCCAGGCCCCCTTCCTTGCTCATAAAATGCTTTATTTAAAATGCGGGGCCTATGTACATATCATCTGTTGGCTATATGTTAGAGAAAGATGTATAATTACATTTTTAGGGAGGAGTCAACCTGTAAGCATCTTTCAGGTTTTAAACTGAATAATGAGTATGAGCTAAGTTCAATATCTAACTTTTGCTTTTTAATCAAGGAGTTACATGAAGCCGCCAAAAATTATATTATTTACAAAACTTTAAAGATGTCTAAAATTTCTCTCTGACAGACTAAAATCACAATATATTCTTATATATATCTCCTACTCACAAGGCATGCTTTATCACAATAAAAATAACCCAAACTGAGTCCAGTCATACATTCATTCATAGATTTAATGCTAGAAGGAAATGTAGATGTTATCTGGTCCATCTCCCTCATTATGAAGATGAGGAAACTATGGCCACAAGAGATTCAGGCTCATAGAAGCAGAGTTTTGATTTTATCTGAAATCCTCTGATACCAGAATCATTGCTTTTTAATAATATCACCTCATTTGTCATATCAAATCTCTTAGGAAATTAAGAATATGTAATGCGTATAGACATGTGTATACATGGACATATATATTCATATCCTTTTATGATTGTTTAGTCATATTCATCCATGTCTAACTGTGATTCCATTTGGGGTTTTCTTGATAAAGATACTGGAGTGGCATAAATATAAATATATGTATATGTATATATAGGTTTATATGTATGCATATTATATATACATTCATAAGTTTGTATATATAGAGTTTGAAATGAAATAAAAGTATGAAAGGAACATGATGTTTCTGTGTATATATGAAATTTGAAACAAAATAATATATATAATATGTATCTGTGTTTATATATAGTTTGAAATAAAATGATGATGAGTATGTTTATTAAAAATTATTGATAACAACAATAAAATACCTTAATTTTAGTCTTTAATAATAATTTCACAAAGCCATATACACGTTTTAGTCAATTCTGTTGATTTCATCTGATTTCATTCACAACCTCTGATGTGAAAAAAATCTCTCTAAGAACATGGCTCAGTAACTTAGCGATGTTATAGAGGGTGCTTTGGGGACACTGAAATGGTAAGTAAGTTGCTTATAGTCACACAAACAGTATGTGGTTAAGGATGGACTTGATCCCAGCTTTCTCTGATTTTATGTTTGACCTTCTATTAAGCATACCAGGAGATGCTTCACTGTACATAAAAATATAATTTGCACAGTCAAACTTATGTATAAGATATCTGATGATACAGTTTATTTACAGAAGAGCAAGAAACATGAGAAGCTAGCTCTCCTTTTATTCTACAAATGCCACACAATAGTTCTGGTTGATTGATACCAACAGCTAATTGTAATAGCTGCTCAAATTTCTATGAGAGCAGCTTCTCTGAGTGCTCCATGCCAAACCCCTTTCCATTGTCTTTATCTGTTTAACCTTCTGCTATTCCCTTTCTGAATTATAGGCAAGGCTAGCATCTACTTCTGTACAATCTGATCTTTTGATGAAAGTAACGTCTTAGTGCCCTCGTTGTAGATACCTCCATTTCTTCTGAGATCTTTCAAGGACAGTGATTAAACCTGATACAAATCCCTGGTGGGTTTCTCACAACTCTACTCTGTATAATAGCAATAAAAATCAAGATTAAAAAGATATGGCACATATTTACAGCTGTACTTAAAACATTCTGTCAAGAGCATCTTGACATTGAGCATTAGCAGCAAATTACCCAGGGGTTGAACAAAGTACATCATGTGCAATAGATCCCTAACCCTGTTACTCTAAAGCACTTTGTGCCATCTCCATCCCTGCAATCTCTGGTCAGAAGGGCACCTGTTTTAATTCAGATACTCATGAAAGCTGCTTTTAGTATGCAGTTTTTAAATGAGATTCTGCTTAGTTTCTTCCCTGGTTTTATACTTGGCCATGTGAAGTCCAACTTTTGCAACACAAGAAAAGAAGAGATCAGCTGGGATTTGAATCAAGAAATCCAGCATGCCCTGGTACTCAACCTTTTCTTTTAACCATACAGATGACACTAGCCTATTAATTTAAATTCTGTACCCTAGTTTAAGCATAGGTGAAAATAAAAGTTTAGCTCAGGGGGACTGGCTTAGTTTAGTTGAGTTTCCCTTATAGTTCATGCTCACTTTGAGAAATGGATGCAGTAATAATAATTTTGTTATCACAAATATTATATGCAGCTCAATGAAATACTTCAAAGACAAGTATTCTCAAGGTAATATATATTGAAATGCTGCAATAATAGTCTTTCTTGATTTTTTTAGATAGAAGAATAGGGAGGTTCAACTAAAAATACACCCAGTAAGGCATTTTTTTTCAGTTTGAAAAATGTACTTAATTATCTTTAGGATATTTCTTTTCATATGTTCTCCCTGAGGTTTATCTGCTCATGCTGTACTTGTCACAGAAAGGCCATGTCTCCCCTGTGTTTGTAGTCACAGAGTAAAAGGAAAATGGCAATTACATTTCTTAAAAAAAATTAAAGTAACTCCTGTAGTCTTTTCTCCACCATCCAAAATAAATTAGCTACAAAATAGAGAAACAAATTGTAGTTTTGTGTTTTCTCTATTTTGTAGGATGAACTTATAGCCATTGAGATAAACAAAAAGTATTTTCCAAATCTAGGCAAATGAAATCAAGAGTAATTGTTAGTGCCTGAGAAAACTTGAGAATAGCCAACTGTGCTTTGAGAAACAGATGCCAGATGCTTTTATTTTGAAAAAAATCACTAGAAAGCAAGCACAAAAGAATATAACTACAATAATTTGTGAAATCTATTTGGGGTCCAAGTTAGAATTTCAAAGCATGGACTACCTCAGAGGTGAAATAAGAGTTAATCGGACTAATCACTGTATTGTAGAGTTTTTGTGGAATGATAGAACTCATAGTAGAATCCTAGTAAATAACTGACTCGTATAATATTGAGTTTATTAGAGCAAATTTCCTTTAGTGCCCTAAACAGATTATAATTGTAGCTGCCCTGCAAAAAACACAGTGGATATGAAGACATAAGTTCAGTTATATTGATAAATGTAGACTGGCAAAAATGGTGGAATTGTCCTAGTTCCTTCCTTCCTCCAAGACAATGTGGGCAATTATTTCTTAAAAACTGAAATGTAAGTAAATAAGAGCAATTTGGTAGAACAGTAGAAAGAGTACTGGGCTGGAGTCAGGAAGACTGGAATTCAAAATTGGCCCCAGACCCTTACTAGCTGTGTGACCCTGGGAAAACACTTGACCCAGTTTCCTTGGGGAGAAGGAAGAAACAAACTACTCCAGTATCACTGGCAAAAAAAAAAATCACAAGTGGGTTGATGAAGAGTTAGACATGATTAAAATGATTGAAAATAACAAAGTATATGAATTAACAAATAAATAATTGCATCATTTCCTATTATATTAGATCCATTAAAAGGCTTCCCACCACTTGTTGAACTGGATTTATTTAAAGAGAAAATAAGGTACATGAGTCTGTGCAAGAAAAATAAGAAAGAATACCTGTGATATTCAAGTCTCCTATACCTTTAATTAGCTTGTAAATTTTGACTTTCCATACTCCCTTGCTTTTAAATGGTGGCAATTTCAATTAAAAGTGTCTATTATTTTAAGAAAGTGGCCGCTGAGTGGCTCAGTGGATTGAGAGCCAGGCCTAGAGACTGGAGGTCCTAGGTTCAAGTCCGGCCTCGGACACTTCCAGCTGTGTGACCTTGGGCAAGTCACTTGACCCCCACTGACCCCTTACCACTCCTAGGCCAAGGATGGTCCCTAGCCCGGATGAAAAAAGGAGGAGGGTTGGGCGTGGGGCTAGCAACCCCACCCTGTAAAAAACTGCATCTGCTAAAGAAACTGCAACCTAAAGTAGGGGCAGCTGGGCTAGCTCAGTGGATTGAGAGACAGGCCTAGAGACGAAAGGTCCTAGGTTCAAGTCCGGGCTCAGACACTTTCCAGCTGGGTGACCCTGAGCGAGTGTGTGTCCCATTGCCTACTGGTTGTGGCCCTATGCTCCTAGAATGGAGTCCCAGGATAAAAAAAAATTATTTTAAGAAGGCACATCAAGTTTCATAGTTTCTAATTGATAGATGATACTGATTTGCTCCATTCACTTTCTTTATTTTCCTGTAAGATTTGGTGCTGAAGTGCCTTAACTCTTTATGACAATCTAGGTGACTAAAAGATAGTTTATTGGAAATGACTTTCAGCCAACTTAAAAACCCATTCGTATCATGAAACCAAGTGAAACATTCCCACCAATTCTGAGCAACTGGAATAACATTTATTTTGTGCCAACCTCATGTCTCCTTTTCCCAAGTCACCATCCTGAACCATCAATAAAGGTATATTATTTTTTTTTACTTTTCTGATGCTTTACAAAGCTAACTAAAAGTTAATAGAGTCCTTGTTTTCCACATAATCATGAAAATAATATAAGAGTTTCACAGCTCTCAGCATCTTATACTGATTTTAGTTCATATGTAATTGCCATCTCTATCAGAAAATATCTTGAGCACAATGTTAAATGTTCTAAGAGCTGGTTTTATCATTCAATGGAATCAAAATACCCTCTGAAAATAATACCCCATACAAAACTTATATGTAATTTTGTACTAGATAGATTAGAATTTCTGCAAGAGCAACACCTTTTAAAACTGCCAAGATGAAGGGAAAAGCATCTCCAGCTGAATTGCTGGAGAGTACATTCAACTTCAAATAAAAATCTATTGACTTAGCTACCCTCTCAAGGACATTTTTTTCTAATGACCTCTAGGGAGAAAAAAATCAAACTGGGTTTCAGAGTTTGTGGGGGGATCTTTCTCATACCTCAACTCCATTAGGATTAAAAAGTCAAACAAAAATATTTTTTATCCTACAATAGCAAAATCATATGAATCAAAGATTAGAACAAACTATTTCTTAGCCTACTATTCATTTCTTACAAGATCAGTGCCTGTTTCAGTCAATTTCAAGGGAACCAAATGACTTCAGTCATATATCTTTAGGTCATTTTAGGTATGATAGATAATTCATGTGAGTAGGTATGATCCAAACAAAATTATTCAATGTCTGAAATATTGGTTCTAGGTAGAGAAGGCAATATCTTTTTGATGTTGTTTAAATCATTATATAAGATAATAGATAGATAGATAAACAGATAGATGAATAGATAGGTAACTTAATAGATAGATAATTCCTTTCTTTCCTACATTATACAGACAGCAAATACCTATATACAAATTCTAGAGATGCATTTTTATGCAATAACTTCTCTTGTAACTATTGATCTGATATCATAATGTATATTTCCCCTTTATATGTTAAGAATTATACACACAGATGCAGATACATGTACATTATATTAATATACATAGATAGACAAACACATATAGAATGGTATGCACATAATATAGAAATGAGGATGGGGATGAATAAGAAAGACTTGGAAGGGCCTTATGGAGAATAGGAGAGTTATTAACATTCAGTATGAGTTCAAACTGGCAAGGATTATTGTAGCAAAAAAATGTTTTTAAAGCTTTCATAGAAAAAATAGGAAAACCAAAGAGGAAATAGCATCACCTTTTTTTGGATACAGGGAATTATGATAACTGAAAACTGAGAGAAGACAGAACCACTCAAATCTTTTATATGAATTTTATTTGTGAAGGAGGATAATTTTTGGACTGGGAAGGGGTCTCTGGTTCTAGGATTTCAGAGCTGTTTTCCACACCAATTTTTTGAAATTTTATATCTGTGCTCTTTTTTCAATCATGGGCTTCAGGTAATCCAATAAACCTTTTTTCTTAACCTTAACCAATTGTGGTTAAGGGAGTTGCCCACCATCACACAGCTAGAAAACCTTTGAATCCAGACTTACACCCAAGACCCCTCATCTCTAGTCCTGGTACTCTCCCAATAATTCTTAAATTATCTCTGTTTGATATTTTCCAAGTGAGATGTGTTTTACAATAAGATTTCTTATTTTCTATTTGTTCATTCTTTTCATTTTGATTTATTATTTCATGATGTCCCATGGAGTCATTAGCTTCCTACTTGTTCAATTCTAATTTTTAAGGAAGGGTTTTATTCAGTGAATTTTTGTACATGTTCTTCTACTTGGACAATGCTCCTTTTTAATATACCACTTTGATCAGAATTTGTGTGCCTATTTTATAATGCTGTTGATTCTTTATTCATGATTTTCTTGCATCACTCTCATTTCTTTTCACAATCTCTCCTCTAACTCTCTTATTTTGAAAATTCTTTTTGAGCTCTAAAAATAATTATTTGGGGTTTGAGACTAATTCAAATTTTCTTTGAGGCTTCAAATATAGTTGTTTTGACAATGTTATCTCTTTCTGTATTTGTATTTTGATCTTTCCTGTCACCATAATAACATTATTTAACAATTTATTTAACAAATTATTTTTTGTTTAACTTCTCATTTTTCCACACTATTTCTTGACTTTTAATTTTATCTTAAAGTTGCACTCTGTTCCCAAGCTATAAGGGACACTGCCCCAGTCTTCGTGTTTTGTTTTGCTTTCTTATGCTATTTTTAGAACTAGGTCTGTGGGGTTTGTAAGTTTAGTTCTTCTAAGATGGTACAAATCTATGAAAAGGTATAAGCACTGCTCTCCTGGCCTGTACTCTATTTTCTGAGTGAGCACAAACATTATTTCCAGCCCTGCAACTTTGACAAGGTTCCTTGCTCCTGCTAGTGCCCCTCTTTGCTCTGAGAGTACAACTTGCATAACTGTATGGACAATGTAATAGAATCCTATTTCCAATGCTAACGATCACCACAATCTGCTTCTGATTGGTTGTTCAACCCCTTTACTCTCTGTGGTTTCAGAAGTCTGGAAGCCACAGTCTCTCTCAAGGTCTGTTGCTGATTTTCCAAGAAAAAGTCAGCACTGGACTGTACTCCACTCTCACCCACTGAGATAGACCTTTACAGCTAACTTTCCAAGTTGTCTTTCACGAGTAAAATGTATTGCCCCATCCTTTTGTTCGTTCTACTGCTTAAGAATTCATTTAGAGTAGAAATACAGAAGAAAAACAACTGCTTGATCACATGGGTCGATGGGGATACGATTGGGGATGTAGACTCTAAATGATCACCTTAGTGCAAATATCAATAATATGGAAATAGGTCTTGATCAATAACACATGTAAAACCCAGTGGAATTGCTCGTTGACTATGGGAGGGGGGAGAAAAAAGGGGAGAGGAAAGAACATGAATGATGTAGCCATGGAAAAATTCTCTTAATTAATCAATTAAATAATTTTTTTAAAATTGAGGAAAAAAAATAATTTATTTAGAGGTGTTATTTTAACATTGGTCAGAGAGGAATTTAGGAGAACTGACACAAGTCCTTGCCTTCACTCAGCCACCTTGGTACTGGTCTTCTCAGTTATAACATTTTAAAGACATTGTTAAGTTGGAGAATATCCAGAGAAAGGAAAACAAATAAAAAAATTGCCTTGGGATTGTACATAATGTTTGGTGGAAATATCTAAATATGTTCACCCTAGTGAAAAGAGGACTAGGAAACATATTAGCACATGAGTTTTCCTAAATAATATAACAATATAAAGGACTGTTATGTAGAGAAAAGATTAGAATTGTTCTATGAAGTCCCAGAGGACAAAAGCATAGTATTTTGTAGGAACTATGGACTTGCAGAGTTCAACTCATTGTAAGGACAACTTTTTAAATAAGTAAACCTTTTCAAAAGTGAATTTACTTGCCTCTGAAGCTGGAGAATTTCTCATTTTGAAAGGACTTAAAGCCAATTCTATTTAATTACTTTGTCAAATATATTGTAGAAGTCATTTTCTCATATGGATTGGAAGAAATGATCCCTGATATCTATTTCAACTCCACATATTTTAGGATTGTATTGACCCCTCTAGCTACAAATTTATTTCTCTTTCTTTCAAAAATTTGCATCAATTTTTGATCTATTTACTCATCATTTCCTTGTGATCTAACTTGCATTTCCACAATTGATACAACTTTACCTCACACATGTTGTCACTTTGTTTTTATCATTCATTGACATTTTGTTTTTGCCTTTCCCTTTTTATTTTAAATTATTTTTCCTGTTTGTATGCCAATATAATTTTTAGTAATTTTTTTGGCATTTGAAATACATGTTCTCTCCCTCCTTTCAGTTCTTCCACATCCTCCCCAAGATTTCAGTGAATATGGTATAGGTTCCAAATGTGTTATGCATTTTATGCTTTGTCATTCTTACTGAACTCTTTTGTATACTTTTGACCTTATTGGCCATTTCTTGAGTTTTTTTCTCTCTTAATACTCTGGAACTTCATTTCTTTTTACCTACCCCATAATGACTTTCTGATTGATCCTCCTTTGCTTTGTTTGCCCCTCTTCCCTGCCACATGTCTGAGAATGTTCCATAAATTTTATTCCTGAACTTTTTGCTCTTCTCTTTTATTATTTCTTCCTCTGAAAGTTTAGTAATTTTCATGATTATAAGTATAGAGACATCTTAGTACTCGATAGTTTCAGAACTCATTTAATTTGGTATCCAATGCATTTTGATGAGAAAAAAAATGTGTTTGCTTGTCATTTGAAATGCATACTAGAAATTTTTGGCATCCCAGTCTCAAGAAGTGAATGCCCATTCCAGTTAAAACAAAGGATCATATATTATTCGTTCAGGAGCAGATGAAAAGCTCAACTCTGAGAAGCTAAAGAAACTTCAAAGGGAGCAGCAACAGCTAGTGGCCTGGGAGTTTTCTTCAGGTGGAAAACAGACATAGAAGGACATCTCCCCTTCATTAATACAAGCAAAATGGGGGAGGTATAAAACTTTCTTGAAAGAGATCACCTTGATAAAGCTTTAACAAGCAGAATTTTAAATTCATTCAATGACCAGATCACTTCCCACTTTGGGAGAATTTTGAAACACATAGAAAACCACACATCTTTGGATAGGTTTCTTGTGAAATTTATACCTGATGAATCTCAAGTAGGGTTCAGTGGTGATAAGTGGTAGAAAAGGGGAAGAGAAAGGAAACCAGAAGAGCAGTTGTCCTCAGATGTTATGGATCGGGATGCCTCTTTCAGACAATAACTTTTCTCCTCCCCATCATTTCTTTAGTTGATGAATTCCTCTAAAAACAGGTAAAGTTAAGTTA
Organism: Gracilinanus agilis; assembly: GCF_016433145.1. Classification (NCBI taxonomy): domain Eukaryota; kingdom Metazoa; phylum Chordata; class Mammalia; order Didelphimorphia; family Didelphidae; genus Gracilinanus; species Gracilinanus agilis. The sequence continues at coordinate 83,222,120 of NC_058135.1, forward strand.
AAATTATTTAATTTTATCTAATTATTGTTTTTATTTATGTTTATGTATTATTCATTCTTATTTAGTAAAATGCAACTCTATTAATACCCATAATGCTTTATAAAGTCTGGATCTGTCTGGAATTGAGTAATTCAATTTACATCATTCTTTTGGGAAAAAAAAATTAATGTGGAACTCAAACTTTTTGGTATTCGACCTGCCTTCTGAAACAAATTAATGATGCTACCAAGGTATCATTTTATCAGTTTTAGGTTGACGGTTAACAAATATATGTCTTCAATCCTGTCCCATGATAAAATTTAATGATCACTAGATTAATAGTTTCCATTTGGAGAACAATCCTGAAAAATCAATATGTACAAAATCTGAATTCGTTTACTTCTCCCCATTAAAAAAATACTGAATCCTGACTTCTCTGTCCATGAAAATAGACACTTCCATTTCATCAGTCACTTACATTTAGAAACTTGGCATTATCATCAACTCTCATTTTATCTTGCATTTGCAATAATTCTTCCCCTTCACCTCCCTCTACCCTGTCAAGGAGCACATACAAAGGTTAGGCAGGATTAGAAAGTATGGATGCATTTTGATTTGTCCCTTTGGGGAGAATTAGTAACACCATTGTTCAGTGAAAGTAGCAAAGTATAAGCGATACACTTGGTATATAATAAACTCTATAGGCACCCTATTCCAGAATCAAAAATAAAATTCTCTATTTGACTTTCAAAGCACTTCAAAATTTATCCTCTTCCTAACTCTCCAGTAATACTATATTTTATTCTTCTCTATATATTCCACAATGCAATAACACTGTCCTCTTAACTTCTCCTCTCACAAGATATTGCATATACAAAATCTGAATTTTTTCTTGTTGTCTCAAATACTTTTATTGTTTTCTCTCCTCATCTGTATTCTAGATTTTCTAGCTTTCTTCATGTCTCAGCTAAAATCCTATTTTACATAAGCATTTTCCAGTCCTTTTTAATGCTAATGCCAACTCACCCAACTCAGTGAGATTTCCTCTAATTTAACTTGCAAATATCTTATTTTATATAGTTATTTCATGATGTGTCTCCTTTTAGAATGTGAACTCCTTTAAAGTAGGGGAAAATTTAGTTTTTCTTTGGATATCTCATGCTGAAATGTAGTAAGCCCTTAATAAATACTTTTCAACTTATTGAATTGACCTATCAATATCCTCAATAAACAGGAAGAAGGAAACATACTGAATGTTCAAATTTTTAGCACAAAAGAGATTTATAAGATTTGAGAGTTGTTGCTATGTTGCTACGTAATCATCCAACAAGGGATTAAGATATTTCATTTGGTTTCCTTGTAACCCTGTAAAGGTTGGCTCTTCAATGTTCTCAGTAACCTGGAGAGTATCCATATCAAATAATTTTGATTGTCCCAAGAAACTAATAGACCCAATAGAAATCCTAACACATGTTTTGTTCATTATTTGTCAAGGACTTGATGACAGATGCTTATCAATAGAAAGAAAATATCAACTGCTACCCTTTAGGCAATAGTACTAACAACAATGAAAATTACAGTTCTTTAAAATTTTAAGGTACGCAAAATATTTTATATACTTTATCTTATACTCAATGAATTGGATGGTAGAAATATTATCTATATGCCAGAAAAAGGAAGCATTATGTAATAGTTAGGAAGGTATAGGCTCAAGTCTTGCTACTGATATGTTGACTGTGTAAACCTTGGACCAATCATTAAGTTTTCAATTTTGAAATCAAATTCTAATACCATAAATTATAGAAAAGGCATTGATTTGAACTGGTAAAAGGAATTTTTTCAGGCTGGAGTTTCTTCTACTAATAAAATCACAGATTCAATAATTACCTGTTTTTACAGTTGAGGAAACAAAGTTTAAAACAACAACATTAAATCAACTTGCTCAGAGTCATAGAGTTTAGGAAATGTCTGAGTTTGGAATCAAACCTGAGTCTTTCCAACTCCAGCACCAAAATCCCTTTCCACTTCCCTTTCATCTTCTATTTTTTATTGTATTCTAACAAGGAGATGACTTTCTACCAATATTCTAAAAGGTATCACATCAAAAAATGGGGGTGGTTTTGTTCTTTCTGAAACAAGGGAATAAAATTCCAAAGATAGTATTAGGTCTTATTTCAGCCAATTAATTATAATCTTTTGAAAGAACTACATTGTCCAAAATTGGAGGGAGTATGTTGCTCATCTCTCATATTCTTTAAGAGAATGGGTTATCATCTGATGAAGATGTAGATTATATTCTATTACCCTCCCAACTCATATACCCGTTTACTAATCTGAAAGTTTTTTGAATGCGTAGGGATTATTTTCCCCATTTTCTTTGTCACCTGAACACCTAGGAGGAGGCTTGGCATTTTATTGGGAGTTTAATATATCCACTGAATGTATTTGTATTGAATGATATAAAAAAGGAGATTTTGGCCAGGATCAAACTAACTAACCACAGATGTCACTTCTTACTCTGAAATTTAACAAGTTCTCTCCCTTTTTGTCATCCCAGAAAGGAATGATGGAAAGAAGAGGAAGCAAGTGAACATCTACCATCCCTTTGTGTGCAAGAATTTTTATAGTCAATCCTGTTGGAATGGGAAAGAAACTGGTGGTTATAAATTATTCAAGACCACATTTTGTCTTTAGACATCTATAAGTTACCTTTTACAAAAACTAACCTGTAACTGAGCTACGTGTTGGAAAATATTTAATTCTTTGCTTATAGTTGAAATGACCTCATTGGAATGGCTAAGTGGACTTCAGAAAAACCCCATACTTGTTACGATGTCATTTTGTTCTTTGATATTCAAAACTGGCACTGGTTATGGTCAAGCTTAGATGCTAGTTACAACCAGATAAGTAAACTATATATTTCTTCCCTTAGCACCTAGCAGTTTTTTATCTCTAATCAACTCCTTTAAATTTAGTTACTTGACATAATAGAGCCTAAGCCATCTCACAGCATATCTAAATCAAATCAAATTTCTGAAAGCCAAACTTCAATTTGTCCTAAAATTCTACTACGAAATCTCCAATTAACTCCTTTATTTGACCTCTACCTCCAGAGATGTAAGCAGAAAAGCCTTCCAGGCAATAGTTAATTGGATATGCATTTTCTAAGTTAGAAAGATTGGAAGGAGGAAGTTTACATCAGATTCTTTAGCGGTAGATTTCTATATTTAACTAAGGATTCTGGGTTAATTTCTGAGTTATTCTGAACAAATGACCCTTTTTATGACTTTACCACTTTCAGAAGACTGATTTCTTGAAATCAGATAGTTTCAATTAGAATTATTCTCATTAATTTATGTGAAGGACGTATGCTATGCACCCATGGAAACCTCAGAAATGTCAACTTGATAGCAAATGACTAACTGGATTTTTCTTTTTGAAAATGTATACTTATTGTGCTGTATATGAAATTTCTGTGACAGTACTTGTTTCAGCAATAAGACAAATAGTCTTATTTTAGCATGCAAAGAACTGGTTAATATGATCAACTGGATTTAAATGATGGGTTGGTAGTATAAAAGGGCTGCCATGCTACTTAGATATGCCATGTTAACCTAAAATTTACATTATTGCTGTAGAAAGGAGTTTTAAATTTCATAAAAGGTGGATTTATATTCACACAAATTCAGTGTCACATGAAGAGGTAAAGTTTTTTTCTTTAGGATGAACATAGATATATCAAACACATGACTTCTTTATGATTCCCTTCATTTATGAAATTAATAGCAATTCCATTATGTTGTTGAATTCACTTCTCACTCTGCCATAATAAAAACTTTTTCATTTATATTATAATAGAAAATTCCATATAAAAGATATATATTTTAAATGAAACAAATATTTCAATACATTTTGAAGCATTTTTTCCTTTGGTAAGAGTACTTCTGTTCCAAATCTCAATTTTTTTATTCTTAATAAAAAGTATTTCTTAAACTTAAAGGAAAATTAATATTCATTTTGCAAACCAAAACATGAAGTGTTTTACAACTAATTATACAATTTATGAAAGGCTAATTCAATTTAAATGGCTTTCAAATATGAAATATGTTAATAGTTGATTATTTTTTGTTCTAAATAAGACATTTGTCTGTTATAATTTGTAATACCTCCATTCTCAACATGGAGGGGAAAGACCAATAATAATAAGATATGGATATCTATTTTTTATTTTGGAAACATTCACCTATTAGAAGATAATGAAACATATTGTCCTACTTTTATAAAAAGCAATTTCTACCATAGTGGGAATATATAGAGGAATTAAGGGGCTCTTTTCTGTGTCTTCTCCATTATTATTTCTTTTCCTTTAAACTATTTCATTTGTCCTGAATATATCAGGGATTCACAGAAGTATTTGTTGTTTTTTTTTTTTATATTAGGTATTTACTTCAGCATATTTTCCCATATAAGGTTCTAAGGGAATAAAAAGAAAGACAGAATTTTTTTTCCTTTCTTCCTTTTAAATAATTTGGGAGGAAAGATGATATATTGAATTTCAACTTTATTTTACTATGGGCTAATTATTACTTCCCTAGTTGATAAAAAATGAAGCAATATTTTATACTTCTGGGAAATTTTTGTTATGAAAAATTTCCATTTGCAAGATAAAATACTTTTTAGATTTTTAGCTATTTGGAACATTACTAATTCAGAGAATTATGGAATAATGGAAAAAGTATCATACTGGGATAGTGGATTAGTTTTGGAGTCAGAAATTTTTAAGTTTATTACTTAAACTGATAATTGCAGAAGTTATTGATTTGGATTAATGAAAGTCTCCTTACCCAAAATTTCTTAACCTGATAAAATCATAGCTATGGATTAAAAATGACAGTAAAGTTTTTAGTGCAGCATGGGACTAAAGATGCATATTACTCAAATGCCTGCCCAAAGTTAGATTTTAAAAATCATAGAGAAGAGAAATTAGAGAACAAGATATAGCAAAATCCTGAAAAATGGCCAACTGCTTGATAAAGGAGATAACAAATATACTGAAGAAAATAATACCTTAAAATTAAAATAGGACAATTGGAAAAGAGTTGTAAAAATTTAATTAAGAGAAGATCTTGTTAAAAAAAATTGTCCAAATGGAAAATAATATACAAAAATTCACTAAAGAGAAGAACTTCTTAAAAATCAGAATTGGCCATATAGAGAGGTACAAAAATTCACTGAAAAATAAGAAAATGTTAAACGTGGAATTGACCAGATTGAAAAAGAGGTATAAAAGTTCACTCAAGAAAAATTGACTTAGAAATTATAAATGGGGAAGTGGAAGCTAATGCCTCTTTGAGAAAAAAGAAATAATCAATCATGACCTCATTTACTTCCTAGCTATATATTCCTGGGCAAGTCATTTAACCGCCATTGCCTAGACCAGTGGTTCCCAAACTTTTTTGGCTTACCACCCCCTTTCCGGAAAAAATATTACTTAGCGCACCCTGGAAATTTTGAAACTATTTATTGAACTCAGAATAGAATATAATTCCAAAAGAAGTGTGGCCATCACTGCTCCCTTGGATCGCTGCAGCACCCACCAGGGGGTAGTGGCGCCCACTTTGGGAATCACTGGTCTAGACCATCATTGGTGAAACCATGGCACATTTGCACAGCTGGAACTCAGGGAACAACTCTCTTTCTCCTTTTCCCAGCATCTGAGAATATTTTTTTATGTCCCTCTCCTCTGTCCAGACACCCAAAGCAAGCACTTTCTCCCTCTACTCTTTCTGGTAATCTGGGGGCTCACTGACAGCTTAAATTTGGCCTCTGTGCACTTGGATTGGGAAAAGGTTCACCAACCCTGGCCTAGACCTCACAGCTCTTCTGCCTTAGAACCAATACATAGTATTAATTCTAAGACGGAGGGTAGTGTTTTATTTTTATTCAGACATTTTATTTTTTGATTACATGTAATTATAATTTTCAACATAAATTTTCTGAAGTTATAAGAACCAATTTTTTTTCCTCTTTCCCTTCCTTCCTCAGTCTTGAAGATAGTAAGCAATTTGACCTGGGAAGATAAGTATTTTTTTTAAAGAAACAATCAAACAAAGTCAAAAACTTAAAAAAAAATAGAAGAAAATGTGAAATATCTGATTAGAAAAACAACTTTAGGAAAAATATTTAGGAGAGATAATCTAGGAATTATTGGACTACTTGAAAGCAATTATCAAGAAATTATCATAGACATCATTGTTCAAGAAATTGTTAAGGAGAATTGCCTTGATAGTCTACAACAAGAGGGTAAAATAAAATTTTGAAGAATCCACTGATCACCTCCTGAAAAAGATTCCAAAAAAGTAAGTCCCAGGAATATTATAGCCAAACTCCAGAACTCCCAAATCAAGGAGAAAATATTTCAAGCAGGCAAGAGAGAAATAATTCAAATATCAAAGAACTGTTGTCAGAATAATAAGATATAGAAGTTCTACATTAAAGAATCTGAGGGACTGGTATGTTATTCCAGAGAGAAAAGTTGCTATGACTTAAACCAAGAATCACTCACCCAGCAAAATTAAGCATACACTTTCCTCTTTCAGATCTAGATAAATCAAACCAAAAAATAAATAAGAAAGAGGTAAGAGAGGTGAAAGAAGTCCTAGAAAAATTAGATTTAATTGATATGTGGAGAAAAATAGGGACAAAACTAAATTAGAAATACTAAAAATTAAGGGAGAAATTAATAAAATTGAAAGTAAAAGAACTATTGAATTAATAAATAAGACTAGAAGCTGGTATTTTGAAAAAACAGATAAAATAGACAAAGTACTAGTCAATCTAATAAGAAAAAGGAAAGAAGAAAACCAAATCATCAGTATCAAAGATGAAAAGGGAGACCTCACCTATAATGAAGGGGAAATTAAGGCAATCATTAAGAACTATTTCACCCAATTATATGGCAACAAATATAACAATTTAGGAGATATGGATGAATATCTACAAAAATATAAAATGCCTAGATTAACAGCAGAAGAAATAGAATACCTAAATAATCCTATATCAGAAAAAGAAATTGAACAAGCCATCAAAGAACTCCCCAAGAAAAAATTGCCAGGGCCTGATGGATTCACAAGTGAATTCTATCAGACATTCAAAAAGCAACTAATCCCAATACTATACAAATTATTTGATATGATAAGCAAAGAAGGAGTCCTACCAAATTCCTTTTATGACACAAATATTTAGAGGGATTTATGGTAAAGATGCTACCCACATTCAGAGGAAGGACTGCAGGAGAGGAAACATATAAGAAAAACAACTGCTTGAACACATGGGTTGAGGCGAACATGATTGGGAATGTGGACTCCAAACTACCACACCAATGCAACTAACAAAAATATGGAAATAGGCCCTGAAGAAGGACACATGTTACAACCAGTGGAAATGTGCGTTGGCCATGGGTGGGGGGAAAGCGGGGGGTGAAGGGGAGAGTAGGGGCATAAAGTATGTAAACAGTTTAAAAATGAATATTAATAAATGTTTTAAAAAAAAGACTTAAGACCCCAAGAGGCTAAAGAATGTGTGGACTTTGAACACAGACCCTGAGAGCAGGCACGAGTAAGGGTATGGATGCAAGTGCAGACACAGATCCTAAGCACAGGCATGGACTCGGATCCTGAGCGCAGGTGTGGACCTTTAGTGGGGACCCAGTGCAGAGGGGTGCAATAATGTGTAAGCAGCTCCCTGAGACTGTTAAAGGAGCCTCGGGCAGAGGAACACGCAAGGGTTCCACCAGGAGGCTTGACCCTGAGAACAACTAGACCTGAGACCTCAGGAGCCTAAAGAGCACAGACAGACCCTGAATGTGAAGATAAACCTGAGAGGGTGCAGGGCTAACAATGGCAAGCCAGAGACAAGAACCCCAAAAGAGAAAGATCATCAAAAAGAAAGAAAGATTTTTAAAACCAAGAAAGAGTTAGAGAAAATTATAAAATTTAAAATAAATGATTTTGATTATATCAAACTAAAAAGCTTTTGTACAAACAAAAACAATGTAGCCAAAATCAGAAGGGAAACAACAAATTGGGAAAAAAATCTTTATAACAAAAAACTCTGACAGGGGTCTAATTACTCAAATATACAAGGAGTTAATCCAATTGTATAAAAAAAATCAAGCCATTCCCCAATTGATAAATGGGCAAGAGATATGAATAGGCAATTTTCAGATAAAGAAATTGAAAGGATCAATAAGCACATGAGAAACTGTTCTAAATCTCTAAAAATTAGAGAAATACAAATCAAAATAACTCTGAGGAATCACCTCACACCTAGCAAATTGGCTAAAATGAAAGAAGGATAGAGTAATGAATGCTGGAGGGGATGTGGCAAAACTGGGACATTTATGCATTGCTGGTGGAGTTGTGAACTGATCCAACCATTCTGGCTGGCAATTTGGAACTGTGCTCAAAGGGCTATAAAATAAAGCCTGCCCTTTGATCCAGCCATACCATTGTTGGGTTTGTACCCCTAAGAGTTCATAGATAAACAGATTTATACAAAAATATTTATAGCTGCGCTTTTTGTAGTGGCAAAGAACTGGAAAGGGAGGGTATGCCCTTCAATTTGGGAATGGCTGAACAAATTGTGGTATATGCTGGTGATGGGATACTATTGTGCTCAAACGAATAATAAACTGGAGGAATTCCATGTGAACTGGAAAGACCTCCAGGAACTGATGCAGAGTGAAAGAAGCAGAGCCAAAAGAACATTGTACACAGAGACCAATACACTGTGGTAAAATAGAATGTAATGGGCTTCTGTACTAGCAGCAATGCAATGATACAGGACAATTATGAGGGACTTATGGAAAAGAATGCTACCCACATTCAGAAGAAGAACTACAGGAGTGGAAACAGAAGAAAAACAACTGCTTGAACACATGGGTTGAGGCAGACACAATTAGGGATGTAGACTTGAAACTACCACACCAATGCAACTATCAACAATTTGGAAATATGTCTTGATCAATGACACATGTTAAAACCGGTGGAAATATGCATCAGCCTTGGAGTGGGGAGCTTGGGGGGAGGGATGAAGGGAAAAAAAGAGCATGAATTATGTAACCATGTTAACTTTTCAAAAAAATAAATATAATAATTATTTAAAAATAATTGTTTCTAAGGTTTTGAGCATGTTCTAACAATAAATAAAAATAAGACATCTATCAACTTTTTTTAACTAGAGAAGCTAACCCTGAGGGTTATATCTTCATAGATTTTTTTAAGGAATTTCTTTTCAATCTCTTATTGGGAGATTACAAACCAAGTATCTGGCTTGCCTAGAAGTACATGGTAGCGGAAAGTATATATAGAAATATACAAATTATCTAGTACAGAGGTTGCTCTTTCTATGTCACTTATATTAATAAGATTAGAAACATAATGTCTGAGTTAGTTCTCAGTATATATCCTAGCTATTGACAATGTAAACATTTAGTGACTCTAATATATTATATTAAGATAGATGTTAGTAGTGACCTGTACTGGGAAAAGAAGATTTGTCAGGGCAATTGATCTATGATTCAACATGACTCCAGAAGGTTTTAGAATGAAAAGATGACAACTTTAGAAGATATCCCCTAATCAAAATAAAAGGGGGGGGGAAAGGACCTACTTGTACAAAAAATATTTAGAGCAGTTCTTTTTGTGGTGGTGTAAATTGAAGGGATTTCCATCAACTGGGAAATGGCTGAACAAATTATAGTATATGTGGGTGATGGAATACTATTGGATTGTAAGAAATGAAAAACAGGATGATTTCAGAGAGAGTTGGAAAGACCCACATGAACATAAGCAAAGTGAAATAAAGAGAACCAGGAGAATATTACACACAGTAATAGCCATATTGTGGAATGATCAACTGTGATAGACGTAGCTACTGTCAGCAATATGATCCAAGACATTTCTGAGGGACTTATGACACAGAATGCTAACTACCTCCAGAGAAAGAACAGTTGGAGTAAGAATGCAAATTGAAGCATATCATTTTTTGCTTAAGTTTATTTGTTTTTTATTTGGGGCTTTTGGTTTTTATGATATTTTCTTTAAAAATGAACAATATGGAAATGTGTTTTGTAGTATAATACATATATAACCAAAACTGAATTGCTTATTAGTTCTTGGGTTGGGGAAGGATGGGACAGAGGGAGAGAGGTAGATGATTTGGATCATATACCATCAGATCAAATATACCATATGTTTGGATCATATACATGGAAACTTATTACATGTAATTGATATAATATCTTCACAAAAAACAAGAAGATATTCTTGGAAATCAGATATTTGGATCTTGAGACTTTGATGTAATAGATTGAATCATGGTGGTATGTTTACCAATCCCTTTCATGTCTTTCCCATGCACCATTATTTTCTTTATTTGTAAGACTGATGTGTCAGAGGAGCACCCTCTGGATGTCACTCTGTCACTGTTTTTATTAATCACTTTAACATCATGTTAAGACACAATCAAGAATTTAAACTAGACCTTCCATGTTAAATACAGTACCTTTGAGTATTTGTATATCCTATAAATATAATATTTGGAATGATTCATTGGGTAGTTTATGTTGTCCAATGAATCAGAGTGGGGAATGAGGAAAATTAGTATTTAATTGTGATATTTATGTGGAATTATTTTCCCCTTAATGCCTTCCTCCTGCCTGAGCTCAAGCTGAAATTGTCTGCCTCCAGGTTTTCCATTTCTCCCAACTCAGGCTATCAAACTCAATTGGAACTTTCTTTCTTTTGCTAAGATCAGTTCTTTAGTTTGAAATTTGATCCATTTTTAGAGTAAACAAGGCCTTCCATGTGACTGGGGGGCTGGTGTTTTTTTGGATAAAATAAAGACCTGACTCTCTTATAATGAAGTAATGAGGGAGTAGTTGAGGTCTTTAAGAATAATTCCTCTTTTGAAATATCCGTCAATGGGGACTGTCACGGGAGGTCCAAAGTAAAAACTGTGAAGTCAATCAATAAGAGGACACAACTCTCTTTTTAAGCAAGAGGCAGGATTCACTGAGCTTCTCTTTCTCAAAAGGAGGCTTTGATCATCAAAAAATTTTTTTTCAGCTCTGGTTATTTCATCAGGAATGCCTGTAAGTCTTCTATATAATTAAATATGCATTTCTTCCCCCAGAGCATTATGCTCAGTTTCACTGGTAAAGTGATTCTTGATTGAAGGCCTAGATCTTTTCCCTTCTAGAATATCATATTCCACTTTCTGCAGTCCACTAATATAGACATTTCTAGGTACTGAGTAAAACAGATTGTGGCTCCATTACGTTTGATAATTTTTCTAGCTTCTTATAATATTTTCTTCTTGGTTTGGGAGTTCTGAAATTTGATTATGATAGTCTTGGAATTGTTAAATTTGGGATCTCTTTCATGTGATTATTACTGGATTCTTTTAATTTTATTTCCACTTTTTGTTTGAGAATATCATGGCAGTTCTGCCTGATATATTTTTTAATATTTTCTTCAGTCTCTTTTTCTGATCATAGCTCTCAGGCTGTCCAATGATTCTTGGTTATCTGACGTGGATCTGTTTTCCAGGTTGGTTATTTTTACAGTGAGTTATTACAGATTTTTTCTGATTTTTTTAAATTTTAAAATATTTGTTTTATTATTTCCCTCTGTTCCATGAAGTTATTATCTTCCATTTCTTCTATTCTAATTTTTAGGAAGCCATTTTCTTCTTTGAGATTTTGTATGCATTTTTAGAGTTATTTTGCTTTTTGAGGTTTTGTATTTCCTTTTCAAGAGAAATGTTTTCTTTATTAATTTTTTGCACTAAGCTGTTATCTATCATTTTTTTCTATCCCTTTTTCATTTTTTTTAATCCTCTTTTACAGCTCTTCCAGGAATTCAATTTGGGTATGATATCCTTTTCTACCTGTCTTTGAGGATTCACTCATTTCCATTTTGGAACAGTCATTCTTTGAACTTTTATTTTGATCTTCCCTTTTGATGAAATAGTTTTCTAGCCCCGGGTTTTTTGTTTTGCTTTTCCTTACTTGGGGTTAGGGGCCTTTGCTTTCCTGGTCTTGCCTATATATTGAGGATCAACTCTACTTCTTTCATAGAGGGAGTGCTCTCTCTGGGATTCCCTGAATGCCGATTCCTCTGATGTTGTAAATACATAGATTGTTCCTTCTGCTGCTGGTTCCTCTGATCTATGCTTGTATCTCAAGCTACTCAGCATGTGCTTATCTATTTCATGTTTTCTTCTTTTTTCTTTGTTTTATTGTCTGAATGTATCTTAGAATCAGCTTCCACTTGCCCAATTCCAAGTTTTAAGAAATTATTTTCTTCAATGTGCTTTTGGACCTCCTCTTCCATTTGACCAATTCCATTTTTTGAGGTGTGATTCTGTGTTTTTGTGTCTCTTTTATCAAGCACTTAATTCTCTTTTCATAATTTTCTTGCATCACTCTCATTTATTTTTCCATTGTCCTTCCATGACTTTCATTTATTTTTTTAACACTAACAGGAATTCTTGTTTGTCTTATAATCAATTAGAAGTTTTTATTTGAAGCTTTGGTTGTAGCTATTTTCATATTGTTTGCTTTTGAGTTTGCATTTTGTCCTTTGCTGCCACCATAGTAACTATTTTAGTCCAGTTTTTTTCTCATTTTCTACACTATTTTTTAATTTTTTCTTCATGTTAAAGTTGATCTCTGCTAACCTGGTGTAAGGGTACATATCCCAAGATTTATGATATTTCATGTTGCTATTTTCAGAGATATTTCTAGGGATCTGGAAGCTTTCATGGTTTCTAAGAGGTTGTATAATTTGGGGTGAAGTATGGTCACTGCTCTCCTGGTCTAGTTACTATTATTTACTAAGAAAGTATACCAGCTCCTGTGCCCACAATTGCTAGTGCTCCTCTCCATCATGGAATTGGGAACAAGCTCCCTGCTCTACTACAATTACAAATGCTATTTTTCCTCTCTATCTTGGAACTGCAACCAGGGACCTTGCTCCCTGATATTCATACAGAAGTATTCTTCTTAGTTTTAGAATTATCACCCACAGTATGTCTTATAGAATTGCCAATCAGTGCCAATCATACACTGTACCAGTAAAGGGTCCCTATTATCCATTTATAATTTCTTCTCCTGAACATTACCATTTCTGAACTGAGAGTGACTAATGCTGCTGTTGCTTCTTTCAAAACCATCTCAAAAGCCTACAACTGGTGCTACTACTGCAGCATATGCTCTGGGTCAGATGCCAATCCTGTATCACAGACCTCTCCCACCAACATCCCAACTTTTCTTTTGTGGGAATAAATCTACCATACTGGTATTTTATTGCCTCTGCTAATTCAAAATTAGATATGAGGCATTATTTTAAGTTGTTTGGAGGGGAATGTTGGGAGATTTTTCAAATCTTTTCTAATCCATCAACTTAGGCCTACCATTCTTGGCATTATATTCTTTTAAAAAAAGCTCTTATATAGCTCAAATTGAATTGCTTGTCACCTCTGGAAGTGCAGAGGGAAGAGGGGAGGGAGGCAATATGAATTATATGACTTTGGGAAACTTATGTAAGCATTTGTTATTAAAATAAAATTTAAAAAAATATCACATTCCATCTTAGAATCAATATTGTATATTGGTTCCAAGGTAGAAGAGTGGTAAGGACCAAGTAACAGATAAAGTGATTTCCCCAGGGTCACACAAGGAGGAAGTGTCTGAGGTGAGATTTGAACTCAGAATCTCCCAGTTTTCGATCTGGCTTTTAATCCAATGAGCCACCTAGATGACTCCTAGGCGTGAAATTATTAATGAGTACATGCTGACTACTAGTGATCATTGCATTATTTTCTACTTACTATAGCTCTGTGTATTCAGAAACTTTATGTTTAATATATTTTAGAATGATGTGGAGATACATATCAAGCTTACAAATCTTCCACTGATAGAATTCACCACTACTACCTGGCTTACACCCTCATTTGGAAATCAGTGTTCTTTAAATCTTGTTTCAGGAAGATTACCCTGAAGTAGTATGTAATACATGGAAAATGGAGGTGGGGAAAGAATAGAAGCAAGGACATAAGATAGAAGGATATAAAGGTAATTCAAGCATATGATAAATGGCCTTTGGCTATAGAGGTGGAGATTGAAAAGGAAAAGATGATGAATCAAAACAATAATTACAAGAATATAGGGAGATACTTTTAGAATTGCAAATTTCTTTACAAATGATAAACTTCTTGAGGGAATAGATAATGTATTCACCAAATTTCATAACCAATCTCAAACAACACATTGGTATACATGTATTTTAAAGTAAAAAATGGCTAAAATTGTTAAACTAATTTTATATGAAAGATGAAAAAGTGAGGAATCAAGGGAATAATTTATATTGAAATTCTTTAAATCAAATATCAGATCTCATTCATATATACAGAAAATATAGATGGTAATTAGCAATTTTAAACTAAATATCTAAGTAATTAATGACTATTTCAACATGCCTTCAAAATCTGTGTCCACAGCAATTAGTATTGCAAATTACTATTTAGTATAACAAAGTTCAGATATCATGTTGTTTGACTTAAATGAAAGCTATTTTACAATTTGAAAACAATTTAAATTACATTAAATACCAAATCAAAGACTATCATTTTTAGAAATTAAGCATGGCTTTCTAAACCTGGTAAATTTTTCATTATCAAGTAGATCATATTTCTTGTCATTGAAATTGAAGGGCAAAAGACAAGACACAATTTATCTGAGGCAGGGAAAAAAGAATAGGTGAAATAAGATACCTGTTTTGTAAACATTTTCGGGATGATGATTAGGGGCTGTGAGGGATTTAAAAGTAATATCAAATAGACATATCTAAATGAGTGCTCCATGGAAAAGTGTAAATAAAATGATAGCTAACCTAATATCAAAAATATATTCAGTAATCTCTATAAAGGACATCTTATTCCTTTTTATATCATTAGCAAAAATATATATAGTTTTCTCTATGGCTTGCCCTTTACTAGATTCTTTATTCTATGGTATTTTATAAACATATTATTCCTTCTCTCATAAATTTTATTATTGTGTCTTTCATAGCCTCCTAGGAGACCAAAGAGGAGTAATAAGTAGAAAAGGAGAGAGAGATTCAGAGAGAGAGAGAGAGAGAGAGAGAGAGAGAATAGATGGATAGATGATGGATAGTTAAATAGAAAGATAGATAGTAGATAGATAGTTGGAGAAAGATATTTATCACTCTCTCTCTCTAAACAAATATATGTGTATATATATATATATATATATATACACACATATGCATCAGAATAGACTGATAAAAATGTTGTGCTGTAAGTTAATCTGGGTTCTGGTTCTTCTTCATCTACTAGCTTGGCTAGAAATAATTTCTTCAATTTTATTGCTCTTTCCACATCTTGAAAATGAAGAGATTTAATTAATTTATTCAATGGTACATTAGGTAATTCAAATACATTTCCTGACTATTATGTGCTTGGGATTCCAGAAAATACTAAGGATTCAAATATAAATAAGTAATAGTTCCTCTTCACAAGGAATTTGTATATCAATAGAAGATAGGAAGAATGGGGATTGTAGAGGGTGTTTATGAAATACTAGTAGCTCTAAAGTGAGGGTGTGCTAAGCCCTTTTCAAGTCTTTTTACTTTATTTGGGGTCCATCTACCACTCAGCTATTACCAGTGGTTTCAAGAAGCTGTAGCATGGACAACAGACACATCCCTTTAAACAATCTGGCCAAGCTGGCTAAAGCCATTTGAGAGTTACTGTCAGGCCTCAGAAAGTGTTTTGATGAGTTAGAGGGCTATCTACCTAAGGCATGGGAAGTCTTTGGAAATAATGGGCAGATAAGAGCAATTTGTTCCAATAACCATTAGGGCAGCAAAAGCAGGTACTGTTGAGTGCTTAGAACTTGGTTAGAAAGAGAAGAAGCCAAAGAATTCCATTGTAGACTCAGCTATCACTAATCATCTTGACTTCTGTCTTGCCACTGAACTTCAAAGATACTAGAAGAGAGTAAGGCATATGACTTTATACAACTCCACCTCACTTAATCCAATTCATGTAAGAGTCAAAAAAGATCACCAATTATGTCATTTCAGTACCCTTTGAGCATAAAGTACAACAACAAGGAAGCAAATTTAGGGTTAGAAGGATGCACAAGAATTCTACCCTATAGACTTGTAGATCTACAACGGGAAAGGATCTTTGTAGTCATCTAGTAGAATTTCTATTTTATAAGTAATGGAAACTGATTCCAAAGAGGTTAAATCACTTGCCCACAGTTAAATGTTACTTCTACATCAAGCTTTAGATATATTGTATATATGATATATGTATACACAAATACATGTATGCATATATTTATGTATACACATAGATATGTAGATTTATATTCATATACGTATTTACATACATACACATTTGTAGCAAGATTGCTCAGTACCTAGATCACTTGGCCTGGTTTTAGGCTGACCTGATTTCAAATTCAACTTCAGAAACCAGCTGTATGACTGAGGAAATTAGAGAACTGTTTTCTGCCTCAGTTTCCTCATTTGTAAAAATGGAATAATAGGCAATGCATAATGAAAGAGAAATAAAGGTGTTTACTCTCTCCAAATTGAAAAAAAAAGTAAGTACATAGGAACAACTGATAAATCATCTTAAATTGCCAGAACTATTCAAATGATCTTGTATGTTTTTATTTGTGTCATCTTGGTATTGGATCATCTATTTTTCCCACTTGAGCTCTATTAGAAAGAGGATTAAAAGGAGCTAGAAAATATAAAACCCAAACTTCTGATTTGATCCAAGGTTGTAAGTACAATTCTTTCTCTTTTCTTTATTAGTTCTAATATGTGAAATATGTTAGTTTCTGTATAGAGAGAATATCCTGATAGCAGATGAAAATTTCTTAGGCTTGCAAGAAAACAAGAACAATATTTCAGCCTCAAAGTTGTGACCCCAAGATAATTTGAATGGTCTATTAGATAGAAACTTCCTAAACAAAGTCTTATAACTTAGTACTAGAAAAGCTGTGAGGCTGTGATAATTAGATTAAGTCTACACTGCCCCTCTTTAGATTTAATCACCAAAGGTGAGAATACCTCTAATTCTGGGAGGTCCACCTGTGCTAGAGTGGATGACAAATCACAATCTAGGCAGTACTATGAGAATCATCTATTGTGATTAGACATGCAGATTAGGAGGAAGGCACAGGAAGTGACACATAAAGGACCCCTTTAAAAGGAGAACATCCTCAGTCAGCTGGGGTCTTCAGTGGAAGAGAACATCTGGTGAAGGACTTTTTCAAGTTCATGGAGGAGTGTTGGAATGCTAAGACTCTGTTGAGACTGCTTTGAATATCTTCTTTGAATTGTCACTTAGGTAAGTTAGGCTTACTCTCTTTCTCTTCCCTTGGAATTTCTGGAGGCTCTACTCTCAAGGAGGCCTCTCTTGCCTATCTAATTGTAAAAGGTCTTGTGGCTAGAAGCCTTTTTTAATTAACCTCTGTGCCCTTCTGCTAGAGTCTCTAAATTCTTACCTGGTCCAGGCCTCTTGTCCAGGCCAGAGTTTCTCTCTCTCAATTTCCCTACTGTCAACCTTCCTAATTGTAAATAAACTTCCATAAAAGTCAATTTTGACTTGAGATTGTTCTTAATTGAGGATTGATAATAGTTCAATCCTCCAGGTTCCGGTAAGATGGCAGCATAAGCAGAAGGAATCTTAAAACCTCCCCACCCTTAGGCACCAAGATAGAAAACAATGTGCTTCAAGAAGAAAGAGGACCAAATCTAAGAGCAGGGAGAACCCTACTGCAGCACAACTAAAGAGGTACACCAAGAAAAAGGCGTCAATATTTGAACTGTGTGGACTGAGGGTGTAGAAGGGGAATCCCAGCATCCCAAGATGCCTCCCCCACATGCTGTGTGGAGTCTCCAGCTGCCCGGGAAATCTCAGGGCTGGTGGGTGCACCGGTGGGGAGAGAGGGCCTTGCTGGCATAGGACTCAGGAAGTCAAACACAGACACTGGAGAGGTGACTGGAGGAGAAAACCAGAGAAACACAGCAAAAACGCCCAGAAGATGATGGCTTAGAGAGAGCCAAACCCCAGAGCTCAGACAGGTTGGCTTCCTCATACCGAGATAGAGAACACAGGGTTTCAAGAGGAAAGAAAACCAGATCAAACACAGTGGATAGCGCAGGGGGACCCCACTACTGGAGAGCTCCAGTGCAGCCAAAAAAAAAAACGCTCCTTCTTGTCACCCCACCTTTTTTTTGTTTGTTTGTTTGTTTTTCCCTCCCTTCAAGGCTTTGAGGTTTTAGCCTCAGGGCAGACTAATCCAATCCATACAGATTTAATCCCAACAATTGGACCTACAAGAAGTCTTCCAAGGGCAGAGAAAGTAATTTACCCCTGTGGGGAAGATCTTTCATCAAAGATCATTAAATACATCTGCTCAAATTAGCAGAAAAAGGAAGGGAAAAAACATGAGCAAGCAACAGAAAAAGAGAAAAGAAATGAAAATTGACAGCTTCTTTCAAGGAAGGGAAAAGAGAGCAAATGAAACAGAAATAGAAGAAGAGGAAGTAGTTCCAGTGAACTGGACACAGGCTTTGGAAGATCTCAAAATTCAATTAACTCAAGAATTTAAAACTCAATTAATTCAAGATCTTCAGAAACTCAAAAAACAAGAGATGCTGAAGACAATTTGAAAAAGGAAATACATGAGTTAAAACAAGAAAATAAAATATTAAAAGCCAGAATTGGCCATCTTGAAAATGAAGCAAAGAAGGCAAAAGGTGATCTACAAAGAAAATTGGACCAGAAAGAGAAGGATGACCAAAAAGCCAGGGATGAAATTTCAGTACAAATAAAACTAATATAGCCAAGATTAGAAGGAAAGCAGGAAATTGAGAAAAAATTTATATGGTTTCTCTGAAATATGTCTGAAATTTAAATACATAGAAAATTTGATCAAATTTATAAAACTAAGAGCCATCGCTCAATTGAAAAATGAATAAAATATATGAACAGATAGTTTTCAGATAAAGGAATAAAAGCCATATATAAGCATAAATAAATATTTTAAATCATGACTGATCAGAGAAAAAAATTCTGAGATAATATTTTACACCTATCAGAGAGACTAACATGATAAAAAGACAAAATAACAATGTTGGAGGGGATGTGGAAAAATTGGGAAACTAATACTCTGTTGGGGTAAATGTGAAATGATTCAAATATTTTGGAGAACAATTTGGAATTATGACAAGAAAGTTATACAACTACATATATACTTAGACAAGCAATGTCATTACTGTATCTGGTTCTCAAGAAAATTAAAGAAAGAGAAAAAAAAAAACCTAAAGTTTCCAAGATGTTTATATCAACTTTCTTTGTGGTTTAAAGAACTAGAAATTAAGGGAATTTCCATCAATTGGAGACTGGTTAGAGAAATTGTGACATATAAGTATGATCGAATACTACTTCAAAATGATGAGGTTAATTTAAAAAATGAAACCTGTAAAGATCTACATGAAGCAATCAATATTGAAATAAGCAGATCCAAGAGAACGTTATATTCGGCTCTCGAATTAGTTTTTGAAGAATAACTGGTGAATTTTCACTTTCTGAAAATGAACGGCCAAATAGAAACATGAACGGCACGATATATATTTACATATATCTTTTTGTTGTGTAATGCCTTCTTTGATGCAGAGAAGGAAAAGAGGATCTGTAATAACTAAGAATAAGTTCTATCAAATAAATAAATGAATAATCACATAAATAAATAAATAAGCAAACAAACAAACAAACAAATAAATAAACAAATAAAAAGACAAAAATAAATAAATAAATGGTGAGGGGCAGGGAGGGGAGTAAGTAGGCTATGCACTATTTACCTTCACTTACATACTTAGCAGTTTATTACATTGAGGTTATGCTTGCTCCAAAAATTTGAGACTCTCAAATTCAAATATATAATAGGTAATGCTGCAACTATAAATACTTGGTTGGATATGGAAAGAAGTAAATTTTACTTTACTAGTTATTATATTAGGAAGATTTATTGGGTGTTTTTCTTTTCCTTCATTCCTTACTTACATCCTTCCTTCCTTCCTTCCTTCCTTCCTTCTTTTCTTCCTTCCTTCCTTCCTTCCTTCCTTTCTTTCTTTCTTTCTTTCTTTCTTTCTTTCTTTCTTTCTTTCTTTCTTTCTTTTTTACAACCTGGATTTCATTAACATATGGAAATCCCAGTGAGGGAACAAAATTTAGTATAAGGAAGTTTTGGGGAATAGGGAAAGGTTAAATTACTACCTTAGAAACTCATGATTATTATCTGGGAAATGTGAGTCTTAAATCCAGTTCATACTGAATATATTCTTTATTTTAAGCATATTATTTGGAAATGTATTGTGATGGGCATTATACTTTATAAATAATATAATAATGGTTACTTTGCTTTCATTTATTAAATATGATTATATATTTATAATACATTTATGTTATATATATTACAAATAAATAGAATATATTATATATAACTACTTGTTATATATAATATTATAATGTTTAATAAATATTTATTTTTAAAGGAGAAATTCTAGTGCTTCATCATCTCAGTCTTGAATAAAAAATATTCTTTATAAATAACAGCAAATAAAATTAATTATCTATCTGTCTCTATATACCAGTATTTCCTAACTACAAAAACAAACAAAACAAATCTGAATGGGAAAGAAAATATTATTTTTGAAACAGACAGCCTAAAAGCATTGATAATTAAAATACCTTCATTTCTATTCTGTACCAAGAAGTTTATCATGACACTATACCCTGACTGTGTATTTAAATTTAAAATTATGACAAGATAGCTTTCATTTTTATAGCACTTTGAATTGTACTAAAACTCCCTTCTTAGTAACCCTACTACATAAAAAGTAAGTAAAGTTCCCAAATAAACAACAAATCAGAAATACTGCAAATCAAAGGACTAGTTAATAAAATAGAAAGTAAGAAATCCTTTGAACTGATAAATTGGAAAAGAAGTTGGTTTCATGAAAAATCAATAAAATAAAAGTCATTTATGAATTTGTTCAAAAAAAGAAAGAAAAAAAGAGAAACAAATTATCAGTATAAAATGAAAAAAGCTAAGAATAAAAACAATGAAGAAGAAATCAAATCAATTATTGGGAGTTAGTTTTGCCAATTATATGCCAATAAATTTGATAATCTAAATGAAATAGAAGAATATTTAAAGAAATATAAATTATCCAGAATAATAGAAGATAAAATACAATATTTAATCCCATTTCAGAAAAAAAGAAATTGAACAAGCTATCAATTAACTCCCTAAGAAAAAAAGCCCAAGGCACAGGTTTATTTTACAAGTGAATTTCACAAAACATTTAAAGAATAAATACTCTCAATTCTATATAAACTATTCAGAAAAATAGATGAGGAAAGAACTATACTAAACATAAATATGATGTTGATACCTAAGTCAAGAACAAAAAGAGAAAGAAAACTATAGACCAACATGAATATTGAACAAATATAGATAAAAAATGTTAAACAAAATACTAGCTAGAAGAATACAGTAACACATTATAAGAATCATACAAAACGATCAGGTAGGCTTTACACCAAGAATATAGGGATAGTTGATAATTAGGAAAATTATCAAAATGTTTGACCATGTCAAGAATAAAACCAACAGAAACTTTATGTTTATATCAATAAATGCAGAAAGCACTCTTGACAAAATATACCACCCATTTCTATTAAAAACACTAAAGAATGTTGGAATAAATGGAACAATCTCAAAATGATTAATAGAATATATTTTTTAAATCATCAATTAACATTATATGCAATGGGGACAAATTAGAAACCTTCCAAATAAAATCAGGATTGAAACAAGAATGCCCATTATTACTACTTCTTTTCAATATTGTACTATCTATACCAAAAAAAGAAGAAGAAATTGAAGGAATTAGAAGAGGCAATGAAGAAATAAAGATATCACTCTTTGCAAATGATCTGATGACATACTTTAAAAAGCCTAGAAAATTATGAGAAAAAATTAAAAGACATAATCAAAAAATTTAGCAAAGTTGCACAATATTAAATAAAACCACAAAAATGATCACCATTTCTCTATACTACCAGTAAAGTCTAATAGTCAGAGAAAGAGAAATATCTTTCTAATAATTGTGGACAATAAAAAAAAAAAACCTCTAAGTCCATCTGCCAAGACAAATCCAAAATTTATATTAATACTACTACAAAACATTTTTCACAGAAATAAATTTAGAACTAACCAAACAGAAAATTAATTGCTGGCAAAACCAAAATAAGAAGGGGTGAAGTATCCTCTGTCTAAGAACAACATGGCATGACAGGAAGGAAGACTCATCTCATTGGAGTATAAAGAGGAAGTGTTGAAAAAGCCTCATTAAGACTCCAAAGAATTATAGCAAAATCATCAGGAAAAAGAGAAAATTCAGAAGACTGACTATAATAATAGGGAAAACAAGTCAATATAGAATAAACAGCACAATACAAGAATAGGACAGTATTTGTTTCATCCTAAGAATGAAGCTAAGTTACAGTATACAGACAAAATTAAGGAAAACAACCACAAAGTGAGAAAAAAGACAGAGAAAAAGCTTGATACTAGAAAAATATCTCAACAAAAGAGATGAACAAAATACAAACTAAAAAGTAGAACAGTAATACAGAAATGAAAACCTCTGAGGACTCAAAGGAAAATATGAAAGGACATCAAGCCTGAAATTAACCCACTAGAACATGTCCAAAACAGAAGTGAAAAGCAAGTAATAAGAAAATTAGAAGAAAAATTAACAAAACTGTCTAAAAAAAGGAGTTGCCTTAAAAAGGAAATAAAATGCCTCAAATAGAAAAATTAGTCCCTAAAACTAAATAATCCAATTCTTCAAAATGGGTTGGTCAAAGAACAAATTATAGAAACAATCAATGATTACATTAAAGAGAATGACAATAAGGACACAACATATCAAAATTCATGTGGGAGACAGCCAAAGCAGTACATAGGGAAATATTTATATACTGAAATGCTTATATCAAAAAATAGTGAAAAAGTAAATCAATAAATTGAGCATGCAAATAACGTTTTTAAATTAGAAAAAGAACAAATTAAAAATCCTCAAATTGAAACTAAATTGGAAATCCTAAAAATCAATGGAGAAATTAATGTAATCTAAAGTAAGAGTCCTAATACATGAGATTAAAAGCTGATTTTATAAAAAATAAATTAGAATATTAGTTAATTTGATTTTAGAAAGGAAAGAAGAGAACTAAATTATCAGGATCAAAGATGAAAATAGTGAATTCACCTCTAATGAAGAGGAAATTAAAGAAATCATTAGGAGCTACTTTGCCCAATTATATGACAATAAATTTGATAGTCTAGGTGAAATGGATGAATATTTACCAAGTATAAATTGTCAAGTTTTAAAAAAAAGAAGAAAAAGAATATTTAAATAACCCCATCATAGAAAAAGAAACTGAAAACACAACATCACTGGATTCCCTAAGAAAAAATTCCTAGTGGCAGATAGATTAGCAAGTGAATCTTATTAAATTCTTAAATAAAATTAATCCTAATGCCATATAAACTATTTGGCAAAATGAGCAAAGAGGGAGTACTACCAAATTATTTCTTATGACAGATATTATGTTGATGCCTAAGCCAGGAATACCAAAAAGAGAGAAATAAAAATGATAGGCCAATTTCTTTAATGAATATTGATGCAAAAAATCCTAAATAAAATACTAGCAAAAAGACTACAGCAATATATCACAAGGGTTTTTCACTATGACTAGGTCGAATTTATATCAGGAATGTAAGACTGGTTTGATATTAGGAAGACTATCAGCAAAATTGACCATATTAATAATATAACTAACAGAAATCACATAACTATCTCAATAGATGAAGAAAAAGCCTTTGATGAAATAGAATAACTTTTCCTATTTAATACATTAGAAAGAATAGGAATAAATGGGCCTTTCCTTAAACATTTAGTATCTATCTAAAACCATTAGCAAATATAATCTGCAATGGGGATAAGTTAGAAGACCCCAATAATATGAGGGATGAAGCAAGGATGCCTATTATCACCACTATTATTTAATATTGTACTGGAAATGTTAGCTTTAGCAATAAGATGAGAAAGAGGAATTGAAGGAGTTATTGTAGGCAATGAGGAAACTAAGTTATCACTCTTTGTGCTTTATATGATAGTATCCTTAGAGAATCCTAGAAAATCAACCAAACAGAATTACAGGATACAAAATAAACCCACAAAAATCATCAACATTTCTATATATTTCCTACAAAATCCAGTAGGAAGAGTTAGAAAGAGAAACTCCATTTAAAATCACTCTAGACAACATACAATACTTGAGAATAGATTTGCCAAGACAAACATAGGAAGAATATGGTGACAATTACAAAAAAATCACACAAATAATATTAGATCGAAATGATTGGAAAAAAAAACATTAATTGCTCATGGGTAGGCCAAGTTAATATAATAAAAATGATAATCCTACCTAAATTAATTTTCTCATTCAGTGACATATCAATCAAACTATAAAAAACCCTGTCTTATAGAACTATTAAAAATAACAACATAATTCATCTGGAAGAACAAAAGATCAAGAATGTAAAAGAAATTAATGGGGAAAAATGTGAGCACTGATGGCCTTTCAGTAAGCATTAAAACAATCTGTTGCTCATTACAAAATAGAAAGTAGGTCAATGGAAAGGATTATGAGTAAATTATTATAGCAGTCTAGTGTTTGATAAGCCCAAAGATCCAAACTTTTCAGATAAGAACTCACTTTTGGGCAAAAACTTCAGGGAAATTTAGAAAACAGTATGACAACAATTTGGTATAAATCAATATCTCACACTCTATACCAAAATACAATTAAAATGGGCATATAACTTAGACATAAATGGTGATATTATCAGTAAAATAGGGGAACACAGTATAATTTACCTTCCAAATTTATGGAGAGGGTAAGAATTTATTAGTAAACAAGTGACAGAGAATAATGCAAGATATAAAATTAATAACTTTGAGTATATTAAGTTAAAAAGAGTTTGTATAAATAAAACCAATGTAAACAAGTTTAGAAGGGAAAAAACAAAGAGGAAAAAATTTGCAAAAAATTTCTCTGACAAAGGTATAATTTCTCAGATATATAGACAACTAAGTCAAGTTTAAGAGAATACAAGTCTTTCTCCATTTGGCTAATGGTGAAAGGATATAATAAATAGTTTTCAGATGAAGAAATCAAAGCCATCAAGACTCATATAAAGATGCTCAAAACACCTCTTGATTAGAGAAATTAAAATTAAAACAACTCTGAGGTTGGACCTTATACCTATCAGATTGACCAATACAACAATAAATTAAAATGATAAATGTTGGAAGAGATGTGGCAAAATTGTGACACAAAAGCATTGCTGGTAGAGTTATCAAATGATCCAACCATTCTGGAAGGCAATTTTGAACAATTCCCAAAGAATTATAAAACAACATATACCCTATGATCCAGTAATACCACTACTATGTCTGTATTCCAAAAAAATTTTTAAAAAGGGGAAAGGACATACTCACACAAAAATATTTGTAGCTGCTCTTTTTGTGGTGGCAAAGATTTGGAAATGTAAGGGATAATCACCAATTACGGAATGGTTGAATGAATTGTGCTATATGATGAAATACTATTGGGCTGAACTGATGCAGATTGAAATAAACAGAACCAGGAAAACATTGTACACAATGGAAAAAACTGTAACTGAATGGAGAAGGGCAATGGCAACTCACAACTGACAGGGAAGGAGCTCAATACACAAAGGGACATAAACGCCACTGGGAAAAGGGAAACAAACAACACTTGTGGGGAATGAGAAACAGTTTGGGAGAAATAACAATAACTGAAACTTTCACAACAGCCAGGGATAATTAACTCTCCGTGGAACCTTGATGGAGGAAGAGAGGATGAGAAGGAAGTTAAACAAAATCAAGTTTATTGGTTTGGTAAGATGGGAATTGGAGGGAGGGGGTGTCTAACCTCTAAGGGAACCAACTTCCAGAAAATGGTGGCAGTTTGGTTGGCTTGTCCTAAGCTAACCTAACAGCCAGCCAACAACTGGCTCAGCTGAGTGGGACAGGGCTTTGGTATTCTCACAGAAAGGTCCTTTATGTCTTTCAAGTGATGTTTAGATTCAGGAATACTGGACTCAGCAAAATAATCCACAAGGGCTAGAGCATAGGACTTCCTGGAACTGTTCACCAACTACAGGAGAGATCCTAACTCTACCTAGATCTTCCTCTTTATCTTGATTGCAAATCCTCTTTCTCTATAGAGATCTCAAATAATCCAAAGGTTAGTTGAATAGCAGCTCTCAGCTTCTCACCTCTTCTCCAAAGCAGGAAAACTGTAGACAACATCCTCTCTCTGAATCAAAACCCTTTTACATTCTGGGCTTAGTATGTTCTCAGTCAACAAAGCTGATCTTTTCCTACTCACCATATATGCCTATCAATCAATTATAAATTACCTATAACAATGGTAACAACAATATTGTGAAATGATCCACTGTGATAGACTTAGCTTGTCTTAGCAATACAATGGTCCAGGACAATTTTGAAGGACTTATGACAAAGAATGCTATCCACCTTCAGAAAAAGAACTTTTGGAGTCAGAATGAGGATGAAGGAATACAATTTTTCACTTATTTGGGGTTTTGTGTTGAGGTTTTGGTTTTATATGATTATTAACTTACAACAATGAACAATATGGAAATAGATTTTGCATGATTATGCATGTATAACACAGACTAAAGTGCTTACCCAGTTCTGGAATGAGGGAGAGAAGGGAGACAATTTGGATCATATGACTTCAGAAATCTATATAGAAGTTTGTTATTATAAGTAATTAGTAAAAAAAAATAAAAATTTAAAAACCACTATATTCATTTTACAGATGTGGAAATAGAGGGTTTAATGGGATATCCATTTCTTTATGAACCTTATAGAGCTTTTACCATTTAAATGAAAAAATATACCTGGAAATGTATGAAATATATAAATATGACAAAAAATCAAAAAATGTTATTTGTTATTCTCAAATTTCAGTTTAACTGAAGAGTCATCAAAAGACAAATGCCTGGTATAAAAAGGCCATAGCTTATCACCAGGAATGATTTTTTAAAAAATTAATTAAAATTATGTTTTATAAAACTTTAATATTCAAATATGTCCCCAAGATCCCTCATCTAGTAACCTACTGTTTCTAATAGTTCATACATGAAGATGATTAACTTGTTTTCCTAGAGTCTTCTCTTCTTTAGGCTGTCATCTAACTTCTTTGAATCTAATCATAAAATATAGACTCATGTGCCTTTATTATAATAAATGTCTTCCTATGGACACTCTCCTTCATAACAATGTTCTTTCTGAACTATAAAATTAGGAGTCTAGGAGGCACACAAGATAGTGAACTGGGTTTGAAATCAAATCTAGCCTCAGACACTTAACAACTATCCCTGAGCAAGTCATTTAACCTTGTTTGACTTAATTCTCTGATTAATTCTAATTGTGGTTCAAATTGTTTGAATTCTTGTCATTTTTCTCTCTGATTGTACTATTTTCTCCTTGATTTGATATCTATTTTGTCCACTAGGAGGCATAGCTAACATCCTTAGAAGTTTCCACACAAATCCTGACAGGTGTTATAAAATTCCCTACCATTATGCATTCCTAATAATTAACAATGATTTTTTTGAAAAAATGTATTTCCCATAAAGGGTTTTGATCAAAGTTTCCTGGATCCTCGGGTTTTATTTGTAAATTAATCTGAGAAGTTGACTTTATATGAAGTATTTGGAAATATTTGCTCACTAGATGTGTTATCTAGAAAACCATTTGTGATATTGCTGATATTACCAAGGCACAAGCAAAACAAACAAACAAACAAAAATCATGGAGGATGCAGGGAAGAGATTATTTTTTCCTTTCCTTTTCTCTGCCACTTATAACATGTAAAATTTTCTAAAGACTGGGCAAATATTTTTTGTATGTTTTTATGTCTTACTGACATATTTTTTCTTTTAATATCAGTCATTTCTCGCCAGGCATTCTATCTTTTCTTTTGCTACTTAAAAAAAATAGAAATGACAAGCTAATCATCATGACTATCTCTGACAGTGTATTTTATAGTCTAGATCTATAGTCTCCTAAGTATCAACTAAGCCAAGTGAAATACACTTCATCTCTGTGTCCAAGATTCATCATTACAATTAGTCTTACTCTCCATGTTATTTTAATTCATATTATCGAAGTCATGGTTTTTATTGTTTTATTGGTTCCACTTTACTCTATATGTTTATATTATTATTATAGGAATCTGCAGCTCATTATACTTGTCCTTTTGGATGGTGTAATTTTGCTCAATTATGTTTGGTCAATATTCCCCTTCTGTTGGCTATAGACCTTTTTTCCACTTGTTGGGTACCATAAAATGTTCTTTCATCTTTCATGAATAATTGAATAATTGGGTATATATATACACACACCCCTTTCCCCTTGATTTCCTTCCTTCTTTTTTACATTATTTATTTTTATCAGAAAATGGAAGGGAATGAGATAGTATTTAGCTGGGTTATTTTGCATAATACCAAGTTATTCTCCAGAATTGTAAGATCAATTCATAATTTTTACAATGGCATATTAGTGTGCCTATCTTACCACAGCCAATTTAGCATTGTTTCTCCCACTTTTATCACTTTTACCAATCTTATAGCTATGAAGTAAAACATTATAATTTAAATGTACATGTTTCATTGATAGTCATTGGTATGAATAATGTTTCATATTTAGTTTGTGATTGTTTTAAAAAGTAAATAATTTACCATCATAAGAATTAGGGAATGGCTCTTTTTCTCATTTATTTGTGTGCAAATTTTATACATTTTTTAATTCTTCTGTTTAAGTCTTCTGTTGCCAATTTTTATATGTCTTTATATATGTGTGTGTTTGCAAATATGTAAATATGCATGTGAATACATGAACATATCTGTTGTGTTTTTACACCTAATACTTTAACACATACAGAAATATAAGGCAAATGCATATTTTTGGTGAGAGGGAGGCAGGGAGAACAGAGAGAGAAACAGACAGACAGGCAGACAGACAGAAAGAGAGAAAGAGAGAGAGACAGAGACATAGAGAAATGGTGGTGATGATGTAATAATGATGATTATATTTGGTCACATAGTAAAACCAATTCATCTTGTAACATTTGCATAGCATGTTTTATAGAATTTTTTTCTTAGAATAATTACTGTGAAAAAAATAGAAAAAAATATTTGATATGTTAGAAGTTGATCTTACCATTTAGAAATGGACAAACTTAGAGTTTGCCTTATTGTAGGCAGTCTTGCAGCCCTATAGACCTCATCTCACTGCTAAGGTTGCATAAATGATTTATCTATGAAATAAAGAACTAATAGGAATTCAATCCCAATTTACATTGCTGTTCTAGCATATTTTAAAATCTAAAATATAGTTTAATATTATGAATTTAGATGTATTTAAATTCTCTCCTTTCATTAAAATATTCCTTGTTTCAGCTTTTTTGAGGATCTCAAGGGCAAAAGGTCAGAAGCAAGCAAGCTAACACTTCTTGTCACTTATAAAAGCTGTTGATTTGGTCTTTCTTCTCTCTTTTTGAGGAAGCAAAGAAAAATAAACTCCTTACTTCTAATCTCCACATTAATAATCAGATACCATGATTAGTGTCCATTACATTTCCTTGACACTCATTGAGGGAATCAGGAACATTTTCAAAGTTAGATGAAAGGTCATCAGGAGCAAGACTAGAAGCAAAGCATGCATTATGGAGATTACAGATTCCCTTTGATGTAGATATGCATCATACATTTGTATTTTAGGATTGTATTATACCACTTGTTCTGTGTTTATAGAAATTTCTAAAAGTCTTATGCTATTTGAAATAGCAGAGCATAACTTTTAGTTTTTAAGGCAAGTACATGAATACTTTATCTTTAAATTTTCATTTTAAAAATTTCTAATGTTTTTCATAAAAACAATTTTTCTGTTTTTAACAGATTAGTTTAAGTTTTTCCATTAAGTCTTTACAAGTCCATTAAAGGTTAAGAAAACTGATTATTGCTGTTTAGTGACCAGAAAAAAAACCACAAAGCATTTCTTTACTGTTACATTTGATTGTATGACAGTATGTCCATCTCTGTGTACAATGTTCTCCTGGTTCTGCTCCTTTAGTTCTGCATCAATTCCTGGAGGTCATTCCAGTTCACATGGAATTCCTCCAGTTTATTATTCTTTTGAACACATTAGTATTCCATCACCAACAGATACCATAATTTGTTCAGCCATTCCCCAATCAAAAGACATTCTCTCATTTTTCAATTTTTGGCCATCACAAAGAGTGAGCTCCTATTATTGTCAGTTACTACTGTCAGTATTATTCTTATTGTTGTTGTCTTCTATTGGATCACAGACTACGGAAAATCTCAAAAAATAGAATTTGAGCTTTGAAAAAAAGTGGTATTATTATTAGAATAACATAGTATAGTACCTTACTATAAGATTGGATTAAGCTTCTGGCTGGACTTCTTGTCTCTTCTCTATACCCATCCAATTCTTCCTTCAGAAGAATTATATTTTGTTTCTTCTTTGATCATGCCACTCATATCTCTACTCAAAAACTTTTAGGGATTCCCCATAATGTCATACAAAGCTTTTATAATCTCATTCTAAGACTGATTTCCAATTTTATTTGTTAGGTAATTTCTGGGAAGATAGGACACTTCTTCTAGTTCCAGTCTTGCCTTTAAGAAGCTTTGTGTGTGTGTGTGTGTGTGTGTGTGTGTGTGTGTGTGTGTGTGTGTGTGTGTGTGTGGCAACTGGGTAGCTCAGTGGATTGAGAGCCCACCCTAGAGATGGGAGGTTTTAGGTTCAAATCTGGCCTCAGACACTTCCTAGCTGTGTGACCCTGGGCAAGTCACTTAACCCCTATTGCCTACCCTTACCACTCTTCTACCTTATAGCCAATATGAAGTATTGACTCCAAGATGGAAGGTAAGGGTTTAAAAAAAATTTAAATTTAAATAAAAAAAGAAGCTTTGTGATGAAGTTACTTCACCCGTGGAGACTTTCAGTTCAGTAAAATGAAGAGTCTGTCAAATATGACCTTTATGATCTCTTCCAAATTAATAATTTTATAATTCTATGACTATTACTAAATAATTCAAGGAGATAGATAAACAAGCAGTGCACAACATGGGCAGGTCTCACTCTATTGCAATTGCACCATTGGAGATGTAAATAGCTTTGCAAGTAGCCATCTTGCAACAGTTTGCATAAAATTGCTATTTGCAAAGCTCTTTATGATATGCTGGTTTTCTATTATGCCAGAATTTTATCCTAATAATTATGTGTAAATCTTATTCCTTATGTTCTACACTATTCTCTTCTAGCTAATTCTCTTCCCTCTATGTCTTTCAACTCCAAAATAACAAATCTTCTTCTAATGCTATGCCTTAACTAAATCTACCTTAACTAGATCCCAAAACAGTGTATAGGAAAGTAATTTCTGGGAAAGTTGGGGTTTCTCATGAATGATACATGCATAACAACAATAAAGCAAAATCTGAACCCCTATCTTGCAACAGTTTGCACAAGATGGCTACTTTGCAAAGCTATTTACAGAGGGAATACTAATATACATGAAATAGTAGAAACACTGGGGTATTTGAGTATGAATATTGCAATAGTTTCCCTCCCTGCTTCAGGCATTTCCTCCTTGTAATCCATTGGCATAGGACTGATTGACATTGTGTTGTTCCTTAAAAAATATTTAATTTCCCCATAGTAAAGTGGAATGATAGGATTGATAGGTTGTGATAGTTGTGATGGTATTTCGTATGTAGGGAATGGTACAAAGAAAGGTGAGAAAATGTCAAGTTCTGTTCTGTTAATGAAAAGTATTACAGTTTGTCTTGAATGTAAAAAAATAATGAGATAGAGAGCTGGGAAGGAAAGTTAGTAACAGATTATGGTGCTAATGAAACAAAACTTGGCTTGTATGGCAGACAATGGATATGACACCTGATATAATTTCATTGATATAGGGAATAAAAAAACCCAAACAAACTAACAAGAAAAACAAAATACCCCTCCCTGACCAGAGTGGTGACAATTTTCCAATTTATCACAGTAAAAGATTGCTTAGGACATCAGAAGGTCAAGTGATTTGTCTAGTTTGTGTTAAACTGAAGCCTTGAAACTATATCTTGTGGAACTCCTCCCCTGATTGGTGACTGCCTATCTGGACAACTATTTCAGGAGAGGACTCATATTATCACTCTCAAACTTACCCTACTCCTCTTTCTAACCACATCTTTGTCTCCCTTGTTGCTTTGCCTCACCACACTTTTCAACTACTCTTTACTTATTTTCTTCCTCCTTTAGCAATCTCCTTAAGAGTGGGGACGGACTTGCTTGTTTTATTTCAATCATTTTTCTACTTGATTCCCTGGTGCTTAGAACAGAATTAAGTGCTTTCTCTCTCCTATACCTTTTCTACCCTTTCCTTCTTTCCTCCCTCCTGCCCCTCTCTCTCTTTTCTATAGCTTTCTGTGTTTGGCTGGCTATCTCTCCCACTCCCTGATCTATTCCCTCCCTTCTTTCTTTCTCTTCCACCCTTTCTTCCCTTTCCATTCTATTTATCCCATTAATCTACAACTGTCTGCCAATACGTGGTTTCATTTTTATAGGGATCACCCAGCAAAGAAATTTCCTACTGCAATATTTATAGTTTTGCATAATAATTAATGCAAAAAATATTAAATAATACAAGCTCATTCTATGTAAAAGTATTTGATAGATCAATAGTTTCTTTTCATGAAATACTTTATGGAGGATAAATGCCAGATTATATCTATATATCTATGAGAGAGTGATAGATTTTGAGATCCTATGTAAAAGATAAAACTTTGGCTATTCTTTTCTCCTAGAATTTTGACCCTGCACATTATCCATTTCAACATTTTTCCCTCACCTTGTGGAAAGAGACTTTTTTCATATTCATAAATTATTACCAAAAATATTTCAGAGGAAATGAAAAGGTTACCTAGAGCACAATTATAATTAAAAGATAGCACTCCCTGAAAAGGTCACTTGAGCTGTGTCTTTCTATTCTGTTTGTACCTTTTGCATCGCTGAGAAACAATAATCTTCTGTGAATCACATGTGGCCGTGCTTGAAGGAGTAACTTCTCCACGGCCATGATATCTTCTACTCCAACAATTACAAAGTTGCCCTATGCACAGTGAAATTAAATACTAAACAAAAAAGTTTAAAAATTAGACTAACATTTAAAGAAAAAGTCATTTACTTTGAGAGAATTCTCTAATCAGGCTGACTCCTACTCTACTAAATCTCTGTTAAAAACATATGTGAAATGTACCTTCACAGTAATACATTTATATGAGAAACATGCAAGAAAGAAAATTATAACTTTAACCAATTAGTTTTTCCCACAAATCTCAATTTTTTGAGTCCTACTCAGTTTCTTCTCTCTCTTTGTATTTTCTTCCACCCTTAATCCCACCAAAAAACATGAATATAGATACATTTCAATCTATCAAGAATTGATGTCAATAATATTACATGTAACTTTGCTGAATTAAGGAAATGTGGACCTGCGTTACATTTCTTGTGAAAATTTTAGAATGGTCACAATTTTCCTTCTGAAGAACAAGTTTGTCCCCTAGGCCTTTAAAGTACAAATTTCTAATTGTCCCATTCTTTCATTAATTGGCTGAGTGGCTATTCTCTGATCTTGGAATTCTGAATTCCATGCCTTTGCACAAGTTGCTTACTTTACTTGGTTTAATGCCTAACTAAATCACTAATTAGCTAACTAATTTTTCCCAGAGATTTCTCAGCTACTTTAAATGTTCAGGTTAAATATTTCCTTCAATACTGAGATGCTATATGTTACAGAGAGACATTACTCATCCTTCTAAATCTAAAATAATCATCTGTAAGCCTGTCAATTTCTATATTATATTGCTCTTGTCAATTATCTCATACTTATTTAGCTATGTGAATACTGTATCTCCACTGTAATATGCAAGGCCCATGGGAGCAGGCATTATTTTTTTTTCTTTTTATGTCTCTGAAAACTAATAAATATATTACCTTATTCATAGCAAGTGTTCAAAAATGCTTATTAAATTTGTAGAGTTCCATCACTATTTGTCTTCTTAGGTTTAATTTATCCAAACTATCTAGCAATTACTCAAATGTTTATAGAACTTTAAGATGTATCCATTATATTGTTTAATTCTTGAACAACCTTATGATGTAGGCAGTCAAAAATTATTCATATTTTAGAATGAGGAAAAATGAAAACCAGAGGAAAAAATTACTTGACTTTTGCATATAGTTACCTAATTGAGGCAAGATTCAAAGCCACATCTTCTAATTCTTTGTTGGCCGAACTTTCCATTACATTACTCTATTTTTTTATATGACATTCCCCCCAGAATATAGCTTCTATGTAATATATTCAAATATGTGTAAATGACATTCTTAGACATATTGATAAAAATAATACTTGTAATTTATATGTCTTAAAGTTTACAAAGTTCCTTGCATATATTATTTAAGTTGACCCTTATTACAACTCTTTAAGTTCTACACATATTATTATCCCCATTTTTATACATGAGTTTGTGGAAACTCAGGTTGGATAAATGACTTTATTCTGATCACATAAGCAATAAGATGAGGAAACACTAGTTGAGCCAGAATTTAGACCTTCCTGACTCAATCCATCACTCTCCACATTAAGTATTGATAGGAAATCATAAGAATTCAATTGTATGAAAATATGTAAGTAGGATTTATGTGTATGTGAGTATGCACATGTGACAAAGAAGTGGAAACTAAACAGACACTCAAATTATGGAATTAAGGTATATTAATATAATGAAATACTACTTTGTTGCCAACGATGAAAGGTACAGTTATAGAGAAATTTCAGGACTTGTAGGAACTAATACAGAATGAATTAAGCAGGGAAAGATGAATAATGCATACAATAACAACAGCATTCTAAAGAGTGGCAACTTTAAAAGCCTGAAGAATAATGGATAAAAGCAAAAGTATTCAGAATCATCTTATGAGCATGCTCAGGAAATAACTATTTAAATTCAGAAAAATAGGAACCTATATATTCCCTTTGTGTAAATTCTGTAAAGGTTCAGGAGCCAATGATTCTATGAGTTAAAAAATGAAAGAAGACATGTAAATAGGGAAAAAGAGTATCTTTTCTAAGTAATTAAAAATGATTCTTAAGTTGATTACTGGGTAGGTGCCATCAAATCTGGACAATGTTTTCACTTGTTCTTTTTCAAGTTAAGTATAAAATGAAAATAATTGTGAACCAAATATGTCAAGGTTACACATTTCTGAATTATATACTTAAGACAAGAAGATTGCTTTCATACAGCTCATACATTTTCACAATGAATATTATGTTTACCAACAACCATGATCACTATGTATCTGAAATTGTCCTTTCCTCTTGGAAGAGAAATCCCATATTTTTCAAAATGAAGCTCTTCACCTTTGAATTAGTATATCCCTTCCCACCTCATCTGTGGCCTTGTTTCTTCAATAATCTCCATAACATATTTTCCTCTCTTCATTTTTACCAATTACTCTCTTCTCACTAAGGACTTTCACATCTTGTATTATTTTTATACCTATTTTTCTTTCTAATTGTGGCTATTAAGTAAGGCTATCTCATACATGACTAAACCATTCAAGTCAATTAATCCAATATGTCTCTTTCTTATAATGACAAATTTCTAAAATGAATAGTTTATATTTACTGGCTTATTTTCTCCTCCATATGCCCTCCATATGTCAAAAAAGTCAACTCCGAAAAAAATTCTACTTTCTGTTCACATATTTTGACTCCTTTTTCTGCTTTTATTTCTTTCTTGTGTTTCCTAATTGTTAATATTGTTAACATTTACCCTTTGATGCTACTTAATTTTCTCCTGATATCCCATGCCAAACATTCTCCTTTGGAAAGATATCTCCTAAATATTCTGTCTCCTTTATTAGAATATAAGCCCCATTAGCTTAGGAAATCTCTCTATTTGTGTCTCTAGCAATTACCACAGTGCCTTTGAGTACTGAATAAATGCTTTCATTCATGCATTCTCAAAGGTCTAATTCTTGATTCTCCTTTTGTCAGATTTCAAAGCCCACTTATAGGTATAGGTTTAGCAATGTCCTTTATTCTGATTACTTTCATGGTTAGATCTTTAGCTCAGTTCTTGCCAGCACCACTTTTACATCCATGACTGTCAGCTAAATATTTGCACTTGGATGTTTAACTGTCAAGTTAAATCCATGGTTCTTTGTTTCTAAAATCTTTGTCAGCTCTAAAACTCTATGATTTTGTATCTAAAAGTAACATCATTTTCTGCCAAACCTGGTGCCCCCACTGACTTCCCTGCATCGTTCTGTCATTCTTATAGTCACTAGAATTCGAAGGCATCTTTGACTTCTCTATTCTTTCTTGTGTACAGTATGTGATTCAGTCTTGTTGATCATTTTTAAGATTTCAAATTATTTCTCCATTTCCATTCTTACTTTCTTCACCCAATTCATGTCATTATCAGACTGATGATTATTGCAGGTATTTTCTGAACAGTATTCTTTCCCTTAGCCTCCCTCCCTTTAAGTTATTTTTTGATAAATATCACAAATTTAAACTTTCTAGACTAATACTAACTAGAAACCCAATGAATGTGAAAAATGAAGAAAAGCTTTCCTTCTATGCCCACACTTCTTATAGATGGTGATACTGAGTTTTATAGTAGTCAGAAGCAGGAAAAAATCCAGAACTCAGGCAATTTGAAGTGGGCTAGGTCTGAGAATAGCCTCTGGAGTTTGGGAAAGGCATTAGGACAAAGATAAAGGACAGTATCTTAAGTTTTGGTTCCAAGACCAGCACAGGAGACTCAGGAATAAATAGGCCATAGGAAGATGGGTTAGATAAGAACTGTATAGGATGTCCCAGCACTAAAAAAAAAAAAAAAAGAAAGAAAAAAATCAGTTCTAGGCTAGCTGGGCAACTAGATGACACAGTGGATAGAGAGTAGGGCCTGAAGTCAAGATTCATTTTCCTGAGTTCAAATCTCTAAGACATTTTACTAGCTGTGTGACCCTGGGCAAGTCACTTAAATTTGTTTCCCTCAGTTCTTTAACTGCAAAATGAGCTAGAGAAGGAAATGACAAAGCACTGTATTATCTCTGCCAAGAAAACCCCAAATGGGGTCATAAAGTGTAAGACAGGATTGAAACAAGAAAATAATAACAACAGAAAAGCTGACTGTCTTTGGGACAGAATAGAACTATTTGAATAGTCCAAGAATCAAGAACAGAAGACAAAGACAGCAGGTCTGGATCTTGTGATGCAGCCTGGAGGACTGGTTCTGGGATAAAGCCACCACTCTCTGGAAAGTCTCCCTGAAAAAAATTGGATGGAAGACTAGGGAAAGCCACCCTTCCCTGAAAAGTCTCCCTGGAAAACGTTTAGAAAAATTTTTTGCAGAAAATGCATAGAAAAAATGTTTTATTTGCACTGGATTTAGTTTGAAACATCAGTACCCCTAATTTCAATGACTTAGGTAGCATATTTTTTTCTTGAATTCAAGAATAGATTCAATATGTGTTCTTTCTTCTTTTTCATGTGTCAATAGAAGAGATTCATACACAAAAATGTTTGTTATGGAAAGATATTGTTTGATCTCATCTTGAGAATAAACAAACCAGTCATGTACAGTCTCTTCAAAATCAACGTTGACAAAATGAAAAAATAAAAAGGAAAATGAGAAGGAAAAAAAATCAAATACAGCCACTACAGAATCTGGCCAATTGTCAAAGAATAGGAAAGAAGAAAAAATGAAAATTCATGACTGTGGTATTGGCCTCCAAATTCCAATTATGCTAGGTGAGAGGTTTGCTAAAGTCCTTTGCCAGTAGGTGTTTGTTGTAAAGGTCTATATATTTTCTGAGCAGAAGGGCTGAGAAAGCATTGATTTCTTCAGTAAAAGTTTCTTAATGAGACATTGATTCAGAAAGGTGCAGAGTAGGTGTGTTTATGTTCCTATGTTAGTGTTTATAGGTTCAGAGGTAATAATTTTAAGGGGGAGAAAAATCAAGAAACTCTTTTTTCTCACTTAAAAAAATCAACTGGATCATAATCCATATTCACTTAGTTAACAAAATCCTATATTCTGATATTCTAAAACTGGTTTTAAAAAGCCACTTTCTATCATTCTTTTCTGTTCTGTAGAGACTGTACAAGTTCATTTTCTTTGGGCTTGCCTTGATTTGGTTTTTGAAATTCTGCAAAATGAAATAAAATACATTTTTCATTCAGAGAGCTCACTTTTACATATTAATTTTTTTCCTCCCAATTGAGATGTAGCTTTTCACTGGCAATCCTATGTAGGTACATTCATGCTTTGTCTTTTTTTTTTTACATCTTCATCCTTAGGTCAGAAAGTACTAAAGTTACAGGTAGATCATTTTCTGAATGGGAAAAATTTAGAATTTGAAATATATGGAAACAAGGTGGGTATAATGGAGATTTAGTGTCATAAGAGTCAATATAACAAATTACCATAGCCAAAAAAACCACAGAATAATATAAGAAGCATCATATTGAAGAACCATTAGTTAAACAAAAGAATAATTATTGAGATCAAAAAAAAATGTTTAAAATTTATTAAATGATTGTAATTCAAGAAAAAGACATTGGATTTAGAAGATAATTTGGAGATATATGCAAACCTTTATGGACATCTTCTGGACAGTTCTGCATAAAAATGTTATATTTTTCAAAAGTTTAAAAATTGAATCCTCTCTAATTGCATTGAAAACTCTGAGCTGTCTCTTTCCTTTATGTAGGCACATCACTAATGTTTATTAGTCATTGTCTAAAATAATTTATCTCTAGCAGGCCCTTCAGTGATCAACCAGTACAATACACCATCCTGTGAGATATGCAAACACATATCACCCCACTACAGTTATCACCAGAAATTAAAATATGTATTTTTAAAAGACTATATAATTTTTTTAAGTTTCCACAGCAGACTTAAAAAATAATAGCTAAATAAGTAATAATGTGTTAACATAAATTTGGGCTTCCTTTGTAATCCTTAGCCTTCATTTTATCAATTAAAAACATTTGAGAAAGTTTAGTCAATAGTTTTAAACAGACTGTCAGAGAGGTCTAAGATACATGATCTACCATGGTGAAAAATACTATCAATCTCTAGACAGAAAACTAATGAAATCTGAGTGTAGATTCAAGGAAACTTTTAAAGAAAAAAATCTCTTTTTTCTGTTGTTTTTGTGGGGAAGGTAATGGATATTACAGAAATATATTTTTCATGACATCATATATGAAATTGATATGATCTGACTTGCCTTCTCAATTGATGTGGGAGGGGAAGGACAGAGGGAGATAATTTGGAACTTAAAAGAAAAAAAAGTTAAAAAAAATTAATATAATGGGGGAAATACCACTTAGTCTAGTTCATTTCCCTTAATTTACAGATAAGGAATTGGAAGCTAAAGAGAGCCCAGGGGTAATCTCATCTTTTTATGCAGGAGAAATTTTTTAATAGATAACATTTTAAATTTTCTCCCAGGACTCTCAATGTCACTGACAGAACTATAAAGACAATCCCAGCCTCTAAGGTAGTTGTTTAATATAATTTAAAATCCATGGAGGTTCTAGGCTCTACATTTTGGGAAGGGTGTACAGATGATTCAAAATATTATAGAGAGGTTGGTAAATGTTGTTATGCCTTGAGAAGATGAAAGTAAAAGGAGAATTTAGTAGGTATAAAAAATGATAGTCATATTTCAGTTTATGGAAGATTATCAGGTGAAAGAAGTAGTAGATATTCTGCTTGGTATCAGATCAGAGAGACAACTAGCAGCAACACATAGAAACTGCAAAGTGACACATTTAGGTTTAATGTTTTAACAATTAGAATTATCACCCCTTCTGGGTTAAGATGGCTGTAGAGTAGAAGGAGGGTACTGAACTCTCCTAACCCACTTACACAAGATAATTCAAAAAGACACAAAAACCAAATTCAGATGAATGAAGGGACAACACAATAGGATGCAGCCTTGAAGGTATGTGGGATTAGGGCATTTCCATGCTATAAGGGGGTGAAATAGATCTCACTAAAACACGAGCTGATCACCCCTTCCTCCCATTCCACCTACAGTGCAAAAGTCAGTGCACAAGAGTCAGAGCAAGCTTGGGACATTCACTAAGTTCTTGGCAGCTACCTGGGGTCACCAGGGGTTGGCTCCTGAGAGCAGCAAGACTTATGACCCCAAGAAGCTAAAGAACAAGGACTTTGAGCACAGAGCTTGGGTGTGGACATAGGGCAGAAAGGTGCTAAACTGTGGAAGCAGCTTGCTGAGACTCTCAAAGCAGCCTTGGGCAAAGGAGCAAGCAAGGGGACCACCAGGCAGTTTAATCATGAGAACAGTTAGACTTGAGATCCTAGGAGCTTAAAGAACACAGACCTTAGGAGTGAGGATAAAGCTGAGAGAGGCAGCACTACACTGTGACTCAGGAAAAAACTGTGCCACACCTCTATAGACAGAGAGCCTTCCTGTCTCACCCAGACTTTTGACTGAGAAAGAAAAACAGCATAATAATAATGGCAAGCAATGCCCAAGAACTACCCAAAAGAAAGAACAAGAAGAACACATTAACATGCGATAACTTCTACACAGAAAAAATCCAGGCAACAGCAGATAGCAGAGGAGGACAAACAAAAAATCACATCCAAACCTTCCAAGAAAAATGAAAATTGGTCACAAGCTCTTGAAGAGCTCAAATCTAAGATCATGGGAAAGATGGAAGAGATTTTGCAAGAAAAGTGGGAAATAGCTCAAAAGGAAATTAACAGTTTAAAAGACAGAAACTCCCAATTGGAGAAAGATGCCCAAAAAAGAATATCAAAAAAAGAATTGATAAACAAATTGGAGACCAAAATTAAACAGCTGGAAAACAGGATAGGCCAAACCAAAAGGGAAAATCAAAAGATTATAGCAGAAAACCACTCTCTAAAGATCAAAATTGGGCAAGTAGAAGCCAAGGATCTCAGAAGACAGCAAGAACTAATAAAGCAAAGTCAAATTAATGACGAAATATAAGGAAACATGAAATATCTGAATGACAGGATGGCAGATCAAGAAAACAGGTCTAGAAGAGGCAATTTTAGAATCTTTGGTCTTCCTGAAAAATCAGAAATTAATAGAAATTTGGAAACCATATGAAAAGAAATTATTCAAGAAAACTTCCCTGATGTTCTTCAACAAGAGGGCAAAATAGACATTGAAAGGATTCACCCTATAAATTAAACCTTAAAAAGTCAACCCCCAGGAATATAATTGTCAAATTGAAGAGTTTCTAAGTTAAAAAAAATGTTACAAGAAGCCAGAAAGAGATAATTCAGATGTCAAGGAGCACCAATCAGGATCACACAGGATCTGGAAGCCTCCAGACTAAAAGACTGCAAGGCTTGGAATATGATATTCAGAAAGACAAGAGAATTGGATCTAGAACCAAGGATCATCTACCCATCAAAAGGGACTATATACTTCCAGGGGAAAGTA
Source organism: Gracilinanus agilis (assembly GCF_016433145.1). NCBI lineage: Eukaryota > Metazoa > Chordata > Mammalia > Didelphimorphia > Didelphidae > Gracilinanus > Gracilinanus agilis. The sequence continues at coordinate 83,264,029 of NC_058135.1, forward strand.
TGGGCATTCAACATTATAGAAGATTTCTAATTATTTGCAAAGAAGAGACCAGAATTAAATGGAAAGTTTGATATCCAACCACAAAAACCAAGAGAAACATGAAAAGGTAAAAAAGAAACTAAGGGGAAAGAAAAAAAAACCTCTTATTTTTAAATTTGCTTCTCTTAGGGCTTCAATAAGATCAAATTATTTGTATTCCTATATGGAGAAATGTTATATGTAATTTTTAAAAACTGTATTCACTATTATAGTAACTAGAATAATTATTCATAGGGAGAGGTTGGAGTACTAAATGGTCTAAGATGATATGGGGGGGGAAGTGGGGGAGGGGGGGACGATAGATGGCACCAATAGAAACTTGAATGAATAAGAAAAATAGGATAATCTATACCACACAAAGAGGGCATGGAAATGGGAGGGGATGAATACTATTATATGAAGGAGGGGAAGAGAGCTTTAATAGGTAATACTTAAACCTTATTTTCAGCAGAATAAATCCTGAGAGGGAAGAGTAGCTATATCCATTGGGATATAGAATTCTATCTAACCCTATGAAGAAACTCAGAAGGGATAAACTAAGCAGAGGAAGGGGGAAGTAGAAAAAGAAAGGGAAAGAGAAGGGTGAGGGAATTCGTTAGTCATTAAAGTATAAAAAGAGGGGAACAAAAATGCAGGGGGTTGAAAGGGAAGTAAACTAATGGAGGGGATAAGGGGGGATTGATTTAAAACAAACCACTGGTTTAAAAGGGAATAGTGTAAGAAGAGGTAAACTAGGAGAGGATATCAAAATGTTGGGGAACACAGATGACAATTATAACCCTGAATGTGAATAGGATGAACTCACACATAAAAGAGAAGCAAATAGCTGAGGGGATTAGAAAACAAAATCCTACCATATGTTGTCTACAAGAAACACACATGAGGAGAGCTTCCAGGAAGATGGCAGCTTAGTAATCACCCTTACACACTGAGATAGAAAACAGTGGGCTTCAAGAAGAAAGAAGACCAAATCTAATAATGGGACAGAGCAGGGGGAACCCTACTGAAGCACAAATAAAGAGGTACACCAAGAAAAAGGCTTTAATTTCTGAACTGTCAGGTCTGAGGGAGAAGAAAGGGAATCCCAGGATACCTCCCCCATGTGCTGGGCAGTCTCCAGTGGCCCTGGAAATCTCAGGCCTGGTGGGTGCACCCTTCCTGAGAGAGGACCTTGCTGGAGCCAGATTCAGGGAGTTAAAAACAGTCACAGGAGAGGTGACTGGAGGAGAAAACCAGAGAAACACAGCAAAAACGTGGGAAGATGGTGGTGTAGAGAGAGACAAACCTCAGACAGCAGACAGCTTCACTTCCTCATACCAAGAGAGAGAACGCAGGGCTTCAAGACAAAAGAAAACCACATAAAACTCAAGGACAGTGCAGATGGACCCCACTATTGGACAGCTCAGCTCAGCAAAAATGGTCCTTCTTGTCCCCCCAAGTTTTTTGTTTGTTTGTTTGTTTTTCCCTACTCTCTAGGTTTTACCTCAGGAAAGATTAAGCAGTAAGATTAATCCAATCAATACAGGATTAATACCATCAATTGGACAGAGAAGAAGACTTCAGAGGGCAGAAAAAGTAACTACAAACCTCCATTGCCAGCTGGGGGAAGATCTTTCATCAAAGATTATTAAATACATCTGCTCAAATTAGCAGAACAAGGAAGGAAAAAATGTGTAAGCAACAGAAAAAGAGAAAAGAAATAACAATTGACAGCTTCTTTCAAGGAAGTGAAAAGAGAGCAATGAAAAAGAAATAGATGAAGAGGAAGTAGCTCCAGCAAAATGGACACAGGCTTTAGAAGATCTCAAAATTCGACTTCAAGAACTCAAAAAGCAATCAAGAGAGGCTGAAGACAATTTGAAAAAGGAAATACATAAACTAAAACAAGAAAATAAAGTCTTAAAAGCCAGAACTGGCCAGCTTGAAAATGAAGCAAAGAAGGCAAAAGATGATCTACAAAGAAAATCATACCACAAGGAGAAGGATGACCAAAAATCCAGGGATGAAATTCAGTCTTTAAAAAATAGAACTCAACAACTAGAAGCAAATGACTTCACTGGCACCAAGAATATATAAAACAAAATTTAAAAAATGAAAAATTTCAGGAAAATATGAAACACCTCATTAATTCAACCACAGATCTGGAGAACAGAGCTAGAAGAGACAATTTAAGAATTATTGGTTTACCAGAACATCATGATTAAAAGAAAAAGTTTAGATAGCATTTTACAAGAAATTATCAGAAAAAACTGCCCTGAAATTCTTGAACAAGAGGGAAAAGTGGAAATAGAAAGAATCCATGGATTACCTCCTACATTAATCCACAACTGACAACTTAAAAGTAATATTATAGCCAAATTCAAAAACTACCAGAACAAGGAAAAAATATTACAAGCTGCTAAAAAGAAGTCATTCAGATATCAGGGAACCACAGTTAGCATAACACAGGATGTGTCTGCACCTACCTTGAAAGACCAGAAGGCATGGAACATAAGATTCCAGAAAACAAGAGAACTGGGTCTACAACTATCCAGCAAAATTACCTATATTATTGCAGGGGAAAATATGGTCATTCAATAAAATCTAGGACTTTCAAACATTCATCAAGAAAAAAAAACGGACTTAAACAGAGAGTTTGCTGCCCAAACCCAGAACTCAAGTAAATCAATATAAGGTAATTATGAGAATGGGGGGAGGAGAAAAAAATATTTTCTTTAAGGGACCCAACAAGTTCAATCAAATTGTTTCCCAAGAAGAAAAGAAGATATTGGCAAATATTAAAAATTGTTATTACCAACAGGGTAACAAGAAGAAGTTTACATAGAGGGAAAAGGGATAAACTGTATAGGATGAAATGTCAAGATATAAGAAGCAATATTAGGGAGGGAGAGGCCTTGGGAGGAGCTCGGTTTAGCTTTAAAGAACAATAAGAGGGGAATAAGAAGGGAGTGGGGAGAAAGGGAAGTACAACAAGGGAGGGAATTATAGGAACTGATTAAAAACAAGATACTGGTATAGAAGGAAACAGTGAAAGAAGAAAGAACAGGACTAGGAGAGAGAATCAAAATGTCTGGGAATGCAGAGTTGATAATTATAACTCTGAATGTGAATGAAATGAACTCACCCATAAAACAGAAGCAAATAGAGTGGATTAGAAATCAAAGCCCAACCATCTGTTGTTTACAAGAAACACATATTAGACAGACAGACATAGAATGAAAATGAGAGGATGGAGCAAAATCTTTTGGGCTTCAAATGAGAAAAAGAAGGCAGGGGTGACTATCATGATCTCTGACAGAGCCAAAGTAAAAATAGATAAGGTTAAAAGAGATAGGGAAGGTTACTACAACCTAATAAAACTCAGTATAAACAATGAAGAAATATCAGTACTCAATATGTATGCAACAAATGGAATAGCTTCCAGATTTCTAAAGGAGAAGCTAGTGGAGCTCAAGGATGAAATAGATAGCAAAACCATACTAGTGGGGACCTGAACCTTCCCCTATCAGATCTAGATAAATCAAACCAAAAAATAAATAAGAAAGAGATAAGAGAGGTGAATGAAACCCTAGAAAAATTTGAGTTAATAGATATTTGGAGAAATATAAATAGAGACAAAAAGGAATACACCTTCTTTTCAGCAGCACATAGAACATTCACAAAGATAGACCATGTAATAGGGAAGAGAAACATGGCAAACACATGCAAAAAAGCAGAAATAATAAAGGTAATCCTTTCAGATCATAATGCAATAAAAATAGTTATTAGTAAGAATACATGGAGAGGCAAACCAAAAACTAATTGGAAATTAAATTATATGATTCTCCAACATAATTTAATGAAAGAACAAATCACAGAAACAATTAATAATTTCATTGAAGACAATGACAATGATGAGACATCTTACCCAAACTTATGGGATGCAGTCAAAGCAGTTCTAAGAGGAAAATTTATATCACTGAGTGCTTATATTAACAAATTAGGGAGGGCAGAGGTTAATGAATTGGGCATGCAACTTAAAAAATTTGAAAATGAACAAATTAAAAATCCTCAGATGAAAACTAAATTAGAAATACTAAAAATCAAAGGAGAAATTAATAAAATTGAAAGTAAAAGAACTATTGAATTAATAAATGAGACCAGTAGCTGGTATTTTGGAAAAAAAAACACAAATAAAATAGACAAAGTATTGGTAAATCTATTTGAAAAAAGGAAAGAAGAAAACCCAATTAACAGTATCAAAGATGAAAAAGGACACCTCACCTCTAATGAAGAGGAAATTAAAGCAATCATTAAAAGCTATTTTGTCCAATTATATGGCAATAAATATAGCAATCTAGGTAATATGGATGGATATTTACAAAAATATAAATTGCCTAGATTAAAATCAGAAGAAATAGAATACTTAAATAATACAATATCAGGAAAAGAAATGTATCAAGCCATCAAAGAACTCCCTAAGAAAAAAAATCACCAGACCTGATGGATTCACAAGTGAATTCTATCAAATATTCAAAGAACAATTAATACCAATACTATACAAATTATTTTATATAATATGCAAAGAAGCAGTCCTACCAAATTCCTTTTATGACACAAATATGGTACTGATTCCAAAGCCAGATAGATCAAAAACAGAGAAAGAAAACTACAGACCAATCTCCTTAATGAACATAGATGCAAAAATCTTAAATAGAATACTAACAAAAAGACTCCAGCAAGTGATCAAGAGGATCATCCACCATGATCAGGTGGGATTTATACCAGGAATGCAAGAATGGTTCAACATTAGGAAAACCATCCACATAATTGACTATATCAACAAGCAAACCAAGAAAAACCACATGGTTATCTCAATTGATGCTGAAAAAGCTTTTGACAAAATACAGCACCCATTCCTACTAAAAACACTAGAAAGTATAGGAATAGAAGGCCCTTTCCTAAAAATAATAAACAATATATGATGTAATAAGGGACTTTAAGGAAAAGATGTTATAAGGGGATTAAGCTAATAGGGTATGAGCTGGTTGTAATATGGGAATAAGCTAGAGGTAATAGGGAGATTAAGGCAAGGTAAGGTTGCAATAGGGGATAAGGCAGATAAAAGACTAAAGGTAATGTGAATAGGGATAAAACACTGGATAGGGTTTGTGGATCCCTAAGGCAGTAAACAGGTAATGAAGATACAATGGGGAAGGTGGTAGATTGAGGTGGTAGGAGAAGTAAGGGAATGACTGAGTTTAGGGAATATAAACACGGAGGTATAAAGAGTTGCAAGGGCAGACAGCTACAGCCTGAGAGATACAGACTGGGACACAGGTTTGAGACAGAGACACTAAAGGGAACAGACTGAGCCCTTTAAGTAGGAAGGGCACTTCTACAGACATAGGTTAGGGCCAGCCAAGAATGGCTTGAAACTGACTAGAGGGCTTCTAGTTAGTTTCTCAGGTTCACAAAGGAATAGTTCAGAGGAAGTATTGAGATTACACTTCCTCCAAAATGGATAACCTCCAATTCCCTTCACTACCCAGAGAAATTATTATTCTTTTCTCCCCTTCTCCCTCTCTTATCAATCAACTAATGAACTAGCCAAAGGTTTGATTAAGTAACAATCAGGGTTTGTTGATTTTTAGGGTTGATTGGAAGGGATGGAGGGGTATGAGGTAACTCTAACAGCCATCTATGGAAAGCTTTAGGTGGGGGAGGGAGACAGGAATGTGAGACTGAGATAGGACCTGCCTAACTCACCTGAAAAGGATTTTGAAGTCTATAGGATTAGGAAAGTTGGATACAATAATTCAAGAGATAATTTGTAACAAGGGTAAGCCCTATTTGACTATAGGGAAACTATGTCTACCAAGTTTGAAAGCTAATCCCACATCACCCTCCTTTCAAAACCCCAAGAAATTTAGGAAGGGAAAATGATGATTTGGAATAAGGGAGGTTAGGGAGATCTAAAGAAAATAGTTAAGCTAACAAATTTTAAGAGAAAAGTTGCAGAATATAGGCCAGGTTTTCAGTCTAAAGAACAGAGCTCAGTTGACCCTTCTACTCTCATCGAGTCCCAAGGGTCAACTGTCTAACCTTAGGATTCTAAACCCTTTTCAACTGTCAGAAACTCTCCAGAAAGGCTTTGCAGGGTTGATATGCATCCTTTTGCACTACAATATATGTTAAATCATCAACCAGCATCATATGAAATGGGGATAAATTAGAAGCCTTTCCAATAATATCAGAAGTGAAACAAGGATACCCATTGTCACCTCTATTATTTAACATTGTACTAGAAACACTCACAATAGCCATTAGAGAAGAAAAAGAAATTAAAGGTATTAAAATAGGCAAGGAGGAGACCAAGCTACTGCTCTTTGCAGATGATATGATGGTATACTTAAAAAATCCTAGAGAATCAACTAAGAAGCTTCTAGAAATAATCAACAACTTTAGCAAAGTTGCAGGATGCAAAATAAATTCACATAAATCACCAGCATTTCTATATATTTCCAACACAGCACAGCAGCAAGAGGTAGAAAGAAAAACACCATTTAAAATGACCCTAGAGAATATAAAATACTTAGGAATCTATCTACCAAAACAAACAGAGGAATTATACAAACACAACTACAATACACTTTCCACACAATTAAAACTAGATCTAAACAACTGGAAAAACATTGATTGCTCATGGGTAGGACGAGCTAACATGATAAAAATGACCATTGTACCTAAATTAATTTACTTATTAGTTCCATACCTATCAAACTACCAAAAAACTTTTTTTACTGAATTAGAAAAAAATTATAAAAATGTTCATTTGGAAGAACAAAAGATCGAGAATATCAAGAGAAATAATGAAAAAAAAAAGTGAAGGAAGGTGGCCTGGCAGTACCAGATATTAAACTATACTATAAAGCAGTTGTCATCAAAATAATATGGTACTGGCTAAGAGACAGAAGGGAGGATCTGTGGAATAGACTTGGGGTAAGTGACATCAGCAAGACAGTGTATGATAAACCCAAAGAGCCCAACTTTGGGGACAAAAATCCACTATTTGACAAAAACTTCTGGGAAAATTGGAAAACAATACGGGAGAAATTAGGCTTAGACCAACATCTCATACCCTACACGAAGATAAATTCAAAATGGTGAAAGACTTGAATATAAAGAAGGAAACTGTAAGTAAATTAATTGAATACAGAATAGTATACTTGTCAGATCTCTGGGAAAGGAAAGATTTTAAAACCAAACAAGAGTTAGAAAAAATTACAAAATGTAAAATAAATAATTTTGATTGCTTTAAATTAAAAAGGTTTTGTACAGACAAAAACAATGCAAGTGAAATCAGAAGGGAAACAACAAACTGGGAAGATAATCTTCATAACAAAAAACTCTGACACAGGTCTAATTACTCAAATATACAAGGAACTAAATCAATTGTATAAAAAAATTAAGCCGTTCCCCATTAAATAAATGGGCAAGAGACATGAATAGGCAATTCTCAGGTAAAGAAATCAAAAGTATCAATAAGCACATGAGAAAGTGTTCTAAATCTGTAATAATTAGAGAAATGCAAATCAAAACAACTCTGAGGTATCACCTCACACCTAGCAGATTGGCTAAAATGATAGCAGGGGAGAGTAATGAATGTTGGAGGGGATGGGGCAAAATTGGGACATTAATGCACTGCTGGTAGAGTTGCGAACTGATACAACCATTCTGGATGGCAATTTGGAATTATGAAGGATGATGGCCTAGGAGTACCATATCTTAAACTGTACTATAAAGCATTTGTCATAAAAACCATATGGCACTGGCTAAGAGACAGAAGGAAGGACCAGTGGAATAAACTTTGGGTAAGCATCCTCAGTAAGACAGTCTATGATAAACCCAAAGAACCCAGCTTCTGGGACAAAAACCCACTATTTGATAAAAACTACTGGGAAAATTGGAAAACAGTATCAGAGTGATTGGGTCTAGATCATCATCTCACACCCTATACCAAGATAAATTCAGAATGGATAAATAACTTTAATATAAAGAAGGAAACTATAAGTAAATTAGGTGAGCACAGAATAGTATACTTGTCAGATTTCCGGGAAAGGGAAGATTTTAAAGCCAAGCAAGAGTTTAAAAAATTACAAAAAGGGGGCAGCTGGGTAGCTCAGTGGATTGAGAGCCAGGCCTAGAGACAAAAGGTCCTAGGTTCAAATCCGGCCTCAGACACTTCCCAGCTGTGTGACCCTGGGCAAGTCACTTGACCCCCATTGCCTACCCTTACCAATCTTCCACCTATAAGTCAATACACAGAAGTTAAGGGTTTAAAATAAAAAAAAAATTACAAAATGTGAAATAAATAATTTTTATTACATTAAACTAAAAAGTTTTTGTACAAACAAAATCAATGTTACCAAAATTAGAAGGGAAACAACAAATTGGGAAAAAATTTATAACAAGAAACTCAGACAAAGGTCTAATTACTCATATATATAAGGAGATAATTCAATTTTACTAAAAACCAAGCCATTCTCTAATTGATAAATGGGCAGCAAACATGAATGGGCAATTTTCAGATAAAGAAATCAAAACTATCAACAAACACGTGAAACAGTGTTCTAAATCTCTTATAATTAGAGAAATACAAAACAAAATAATTCTGAGGTGCCACCTCACACCTACCAAATTAGCTAACATGACAGCAAAGGAAAGTGGGGAATAATGGAGGGGATGTGGCAAAATTGGGACATAATGCATTGCTGGTGGATTTGTGAACTGATCCAACCATTCTGGATGGCAATTTTGAACTATGCCCAAAGGGCTTTAAAAGACTATCTGCCTCTTAGTCCAGCCATAGCACTGCTTGGTTTATACCCCAAAGAGATAATAATGAAAAATACTTGTACAAAAATATTTATAGCCGTGCTCTTCGTGGAGGCAAAAAATTGGAAAATGAGGGAAGGCCCTTCGAACGGGGAATGACTGAACAAATTGTGGTATCTTTTGGTGATGGAATACTATTGGGCTCAAAGGAATAATGAATTGGATGAATTCCATGTGAACTGGAATGACCTTTAGGAATTGATTCAGAGTGAAAAAAGCAGAACCAGGAGAACATTGTATACGAAGATTGATACACTGTGATAAAATCAAATGTAATGGACTTCTGTAATAGCAGCAATGCAATGACCCAGGACAATTCTGAGCTATTTATGGGAAAGAATGCTACCCACATTAAGAGGAAGAACTACAGGAGTGGAAACACAGAAGAAAAACAACTGCTTGAACACATGGGCTGATGGGGATGTTATTGGGGAGGTAGATACTAAATGATAAATCTAGTCTAACTATCAATAATATGAATTAGGTCTTAACCAATGATACATGTAAAACCCAGTGGAATTGTGAGTCTGCTACAGGAGGGTGTGGGGGAGTTTGTGGGAGAGGGAAAGAACAGGAAATATGTAACTATGGAAAAATATTCAAAATAAAATAAAAATGTAATTAAAAAAAGAATTATGCCCTAATTAATTGGGCTGTTTAGGAAGTAGTTGGCTTACTTTTATTAGAGATTTCCAATTAACTGATGTGTTGGGCTTGTTCAAAGGGAATTTCTGCTCAAGTATGGGTTGGTTAAGAGGGCAAGGAGAAAGATAAAATGGGATTAAGAGATTCAGAGACACAAAGAAAACAAAGGCAGAAAGTTAGAAAGACAAAATTAGGCAGAAAGAAGGATAGAGATATAAAGAAAGATATAGAAACAGAGACAGAGGGGACAAGAAAGAGACAAAGATAGAGACTGATACATAAAGAGAAAGAGAAAAAAAACCCAAGATACACAAAGACAGAATAAGGACAAAGATAAAAACAGGCCAAGAACCAAAAAGGTGAACTATAAATGCATATGTATATATCTCTGCACATATATATGTGTGTATATATATATATATCAATCTATCTCTCTCTCTCTCTCTATATATATATAATATAAATTAGCACTAGGGAAGACTTTAGAGAAAGAGGAGATGGAGGAAGATGATTTAAGGGGGGTGAATACATATCTTTGAGAAATCTTTCAACTTTTAATTATTATAGCAAATGTTAGTTTTGTTGCAAAATACTATTTAGTATTAATATAGCATTTTATAATAATGATAGATAGAATTTACTAGTCCTTACTATCTGCAAATTACTGTGCCACATATGACCTTCTCTATTATTATCTCATTTGATAACTGGGAGATAGATACTAATATTTTTCTCATTTTACAACTGTTAAGATTCAAGTAACATAACCTGACATGTCACATCCTTAGTTGTCTTAGGCCACATTTGAACTCTAGGCTTAATGAATTCAGGCCTGCAGAGATTATCCAGTGTACCATTTTATTTGCCAAGAAAAGGAATAGATCTTTTTTTTAAATGTCTGGATCACTTAGTCACTGATGTCTTATATTGAAACATTTTCTTAGTGTTTTAATGAGAACAACTATGGAATACCAAGTGATATCGTGTGCCTTCATTTCATAGAGGTAGCTGATAAGTTCAAATCCTGAAAAGAGTTTCAGCTAAGAGGGGATTCCTTCTTAAGACACTAGGCTACCTTTTTGGAGATTAAAAGCAAGAGCTAGACTAAGTGAATTCCCTTAAGAACCTACAGCTCATACTAAGTAGCAAAGTAATGTTAATGTGATACTAAATGTGGAGCCTACTTCACAGCTAAGAACAAGCTGATAGTACAGGCTAAAGCCATCAAAAGGCCTCAGGCAACCTGTAGATAGGATTACAACTCACAACACACATGATTGAAAGTGAAGGTTTATCACAGATAAGAAGGTACTGGGTGTATGTTTTATACTTAACTTTTATAAGCTTTTTTTGTCTTTTTTTCTTTGTTCCATTGGATATCAAGGATTAGACTTTAAAAATAAGTTTTAGGAGCTTATTCTTTCTTATACAAAAATCATGCCCATATTTCTTTATGAGAAACATTGGATGAAGGCAGAAATGGTACAATTTTGCTGTTTTTAGTCTGTGTCCAAACTTGACTGCTACATTATCTCAAAGGAATGTTACTTTGGAATAATGACCAAAATACTAGGAAGATCCAAATGTCCTTTAGGATATTTCACACAAATCTCACACATTACCAGAGATTAATCCTATGATATATCTCTGGAAGGGACCTTAGAGTCCACCTATTCGAAGCTGAGCCCTTCCACAGTTTTGAGATGAAGAAATTGAGGACTAAAAATTATGTGACCTTCACAGGTTACATATCTGGGAGGAAACAGAAAATGGGTTTGGACTAAGATTCTTCAATGCTAGGGCACTTTCCCCATTATGATTTTTTCTTCAGGGGTTACTCTTGGCAATGGGTATTAATCACTGGAAAAGTAGAGACAATAGTTCTTTACTACTGAAAAAAGAGCTGTAATTAAAAAATGTATATAGTTGATCAGTGGAAAGACAGGGAGGAAGGAAGGGAGGGAAGAAGGAAGGAAGAAAGAAGGAAGGAAGGAAGGAAGGAAAGAAGGAAAGAAGAAAGGAAGGAAAGAAAGAAGGAAAGAAGGAAGGAAAGGAGGGAGGAAAAAAGCATTACAGACCGAACACATGCCAGGTCCTATGCTGAGTGCTTTCCAATTATTTTCTCATTTATTTTTCCAACCCTAGGAGATAGGTACACTTATTATCCCTATTTTACAAATGAGGAAACTGAGGCAAAGAGATGTTAAGTGACTTGCCCATTGTCATATAGCTAGTAAAATTCTGGGGCTGGAAATCTATTGAGGATATGATTTTAGACCTGGTGCTCTATCCACCACGCCATCTAGCAGACTGGAGAAATTCAGCATTAAAGATATAGGATGAAAGCTTGAGGTAAAAAGATTAGGGAATGAACCTAGAAAGGGTGCAATACAGAAGGAGAGTTCAAATAGACATTGATATAAAGATGAAGAACGTTTAAGCATAATCTCAGAAGAAATGGAATCAAGATACCTGGGCCTCATCAGTTATTTATATTTTCAAATATTGATGGAACTAAAGTTGTGACATTTTCAGTGAAATATGAAATATATAGAAAAAACAGATGCAGTGCCATTGACTGAAGACAGGCAAATGTCCCAGTTTTCAAAAATAGTCAATTAGAACTTTAAGATTTGCTAAGTGTTTACATCTATTTATTTATTTGGATCTCAAAGTGACCTTGTGAAGTAGCTATTATTATCATCTCCAATTTATAGATGATGAAACTGAGTTTGAGAGAGATTAAGTGACTTGAACACAGTCGAAGAGATAGTGTTTGTGGCAATTATTCAGTTCTTCCTTACTCCAATCCCAATATTCTCTCCACTGTGCCAAGGAGGGGGAAAAAAGCTATAAATCATTGTGTTTAACTTCAGTTCCTTCACATATTCTGGAATAGAGCATGAAAGAAACTGGTTTATGAACATCAAGAAAATTGTATAAGGATTAAGAGTTGGAGTAATTTCATTGAGAACAAGTCAAGTTGGTCTGGCCTTTTTCACAGGATCAGTAAACTGACTTTTCAGGGGAATATCATAGCTACATTTCAGCTAGACTTTAACAGAACATTTGCTAATGTATATGGAACTAATCACATGGAAAAGATAGACAGATATGGATTAGATTAACACAACAAAGTGGAATGACAACTGACTGAATAGTCAAACTCAAAGAATAGTCAATCATTAATGGTTCAATATCAGCTTTGAAGGAGATCTCCATTTGAATGCTGAAGGGATCTCTGTAGGACCAGAGGCTATTTAACATTTTTACCAGTTACTTAGATAAAGACATATGTACCATGCTCTATAGGTTTGTCCAATGACAAAGGGTGACAGTAAGGACTGAAAAAGATATTGACAGACTAGAATTATGCTGAATCTAACTATTTGAAATTCAATAGGAACAAATCTCTACCTTGTAATAAAAACAATAGACTTACAAAAAATGAAAGAGTCATGTTTAGAAAACAATTCCTCTGGAAAAGACCTGGGGTTATAGTGAAGAAAAAGGCAAATATAAATTATCAGTAATATAGCAGGATGAAAAGTTAATACTACTTTTTGCTGTTTTAAGACATGTAAACTTTTCAGAAATAAGGAGGCAACGAATCCAATATAATTTCCCTTGGTCAGATCACTCCTAGAGTATTATGTGGGATTCTTTGCCATAGAACAGGAAGGACATTGCTAAAAAAATTAGAGTGTGGCCAGAGGAAGGTAACAGGATTGATAAAGATCATATAATGAAAGATGGGAGGAAATGAGATTACTTATATTAAAGTAGAGAAGACTCACTCATCTTCAACTGTTTGAAATACTGTCATGAAAAGTTCCATGAACAATGGGTAAAAGTTATAGAGACACATTCAAACCTGAAAAACAAAACAAAACAATTTATTAACAATTAAATATGTCCAAATGTGAAATGAGATGCTTCAAAGATGTTCTAGTTCTTCAGAGGCCTTCAAGTAAGAAGTATAAAACCAATTAATGACCTAATTTCCCCCAAATTTATATGGAATAGAAAATGAAAATTGTAAGCTTGACTAAAATTTGAAGAAAATTCTAGAATGTACTGCAATGTAGTGGTGATTTTTATATGGGATTGCCTAGAAGGCTGCTGATTGTCTCAATCATCATTCCCACCTTTTTCTTTGATATTAAATTTTATTTTATTTTTCTTTCAATTACATATAAAAACAGCTTCCAACATTTTTCAAAGAATATTGACTCTCAAATCCTTTCCCTCTCTTCCTCCTCTATAATCTTTAATCCTCTTGAGATGATAAACAATCTCATTTAGATTTTGTATGTGCAATCATGTAAAACATTTCCCCATATTAATCTTTTTGTGAAAGGAAACTCAAATGGAAAAAAAAGACAAAACAAAAAAGTTAAAAAAAAAAGTTTGCTTTGGCCTGGATTCAGATTCAGTTCTTTTTTCTCTAGAAGTAGATGGGTTTTTTTTGTTTGTTTGTTTTTATCATGAGTCCTTTGGGATAATTTTGGATCATTGTATTGCTAAGAATAACTGTTATAGTTATTCATTGTAAAGAATCTTTGTCATTATACAATATTCTCCTGGTTCTGCTTATTTCACTCTGCTTCAGTTCATGTCTTTTCAGCTTTTCTGAGTTCTCCTGCTTGTCATATCATAAAGCACAATATTATTCCATTACAATCACATGCTATAACTTAGTCATTGCCCAATTGAAGGGTATCCCCTCACTTCCAAATTTTTGTACTCCTTAAAAAGAGATGCTTTAAATATTTTATGGACATATAGGTCCTACCCTCACCCCCATTTTAAAATCTCTTTGGGATGCAAACATAGTCATAAGATTATGTACTGTTCTGTACCCCTTTCGGCACAGGTTCAAATTGCTCTCCTGAATGATTGAAGTAATCTACCAGTCTTCCAACAATGTCTTCATGTCCTAGTTTTCCCATAATTTTCCTTTTGTGTCATAATAGTCAATTTGATATGTGTGGTGTGGAACCCTAGAGTGGTTTTAATTTACATTTCTCTAATTAGTAGTGGTTTGGAGCATTTTTTTGCATGACTATTGTAAAAAGAGGCTCCTTCAGTTGGGGTGTGGGTGAGAGAGAGGAAGGTCAAAGTAGAATCCCTCTCAAGTCACCACAGGAACTCTCTAATTACTTTGAGGGTTATTTTATGATGGCTTCCCTAGATAGAGTGACTTGATTCACTTCTGCCACCCTGTACTTGAAAGAGGAAGAGTTTCTCTGCTGATTGAGATACTTCTTATTTCTCTGTGAAGTTGTTAGCCAGAGACAGCTGGATAAACCTCCCCCACACCAACATCTCTCTCCTTCAATTGTAAGTCAAATGGAAAATGGTGGATCATCCCCAGATAGGCAGCAGGCTTATTCACTCCTTGACTTTGTAATTTGACTTTTAATAATGGGATTGATCAGAGGGAAGGTCATGCAGTTGAGGAAAGAGGGTGAATAGGAATGGTTTGTTGTTTCTTTGTTGAAACCTATGAGTCCATGTACCAGCCAGGCTGAAGCCCAAACTGAGTTTCTGTCACCCTTCCCACTAAAACCCTTATTCCTAACTATCTAAAAGTAGATTAGAAGTCACTAGAGGGATAATTATAGTGGAAAGATGAGGGTAATCAGTTGTAGAAAGACAAGTTCTCATAAGAGTCTCTGAATCTCTCAGATGAATCTGTGGTGTAGAATCAGACTTAGCAGGAATCAAACATGGTTGCAGGGACTATTGTCCAGGGACAGCAAGGGGTTTGAACAGGCTTGACTCAGGAGCTTCAGACTTTCAAATCCTTCTTCACAGCTCTCAAGACCAACTCCCCTTGCTTGGGGTGGTGTTCCCCCTTTAATTTTCCTGGTTCCAGCAATCTTCAACCAATCCTCTTTCTTGGGGTTCTGCTGTAGCCCCCTATAATTCCACTTTACACTATGGAAAGTTTTAATTACTTTATCTGTGAACTGCCCGTTCATATCTGTTGAACATTTTTCAGTTGGAGAATGATTTATATTTTTATATATTCAACACATTTTTCAATGACTTTGAGAAATGAGGCTTTAATTACAGATTTGTAAATTTTTTGCACTTATTATGATTATCGTGTATTACTTTTTATCCTATTTACCCCTTTTTAGTTTCTTACCTCCACCTCTCCCAATTTTCCCTTCTTTTTATTAGTTCCATTCTCACTTCTCTTATCCCCTGCCCCTCTGACTTTCCTGTAGGGTAAGATAAGCTTTCTCCAATCAACTGATTTTGTTTATTCTTCCCTCATTGAGCCAATGCTGATGAGAGTAAAATTCATATGTATTCCTCCCCACCTCCCTCATCTCCTCCACTGTAAAAGCTCTTTCATGCTTCTTTTATATGAAATAATTTATTCCCCTTTCCTTCATTGCAATGCATTCCTTTTTCTCATGTCTTAATTTTATTTTTAAAAATATCATCCCATCATATTCAACTCACACCCTCTCCTTCTGTTTATGTATGCTTCTAACTTTCCTAATAATGACAAAATGCATTGGTATCACAAGAATCACCTCCAAATGTAGGAATATACACGGTTTAACTTTATTGAATGTCTTTTGAATTCTTTTTTCTGTTTCTTTTTTTTTAATTTTCTTGAGTCTTGTATTTGAGAGTCAAATTTTTCATTCAGCTCTGGTATTT
This sequence comes from Gracilinanus agilis, assembly GCF_016433145.1. Taxonomy (NCBI): domain Eukaryota; kingdom Metazoa; phylum Chordata; class Mammalia; order Didelphimorphia; family Didelphidae; genus Gracilinanus; species Gracilinanus agilis. The sequence continues at coordinate 83,280,274 of NC_058135.1, forward strand.
CCATAAAGAATGTTTGAAAGTCTTCCATTTCATTTAATATCCATTCCCTCCCCCTAGTATTATGCTCAATTTTGCTGGGTAAGTGATTCTTGCTTCAAGTCCTAGCTCCGTTGCCCTCTGGAATATCATGTGTAAAGGGAACCCCCTCCCAGGATCATGCATTTGGGCCTGACCTGCTTCCATGTACTCCAGTGTAGGTCATGGAACTGTAGCCTATGTAATTGATCAAGAGGTGATTGAGTTTGACTCAGAAGGGAGGAGAAGGTTAAAAGGTTTGAGACAAGGAAGTACACTCTCTCTATTCCCTTGGACACAGCAGCAAAAGGAAGGTGGAGGAAAGAGTCATGTGGAGAAGCACCAATGTGGCTAGTTAGAAATATGTTTTCATCTTATCATTTTTACTTTATTTATATTGTTTCTTTTTTTACTTTTTTATTTTTTAGAGAAATTTTCCATGGTTACATGATTCGTGTTTTTACTTTCCCCTTCCCCTTCCCCAACCCACTCCCACTCCCTTAGCCTACACACATTTCCACTGGTTTTAACATGTGTCATCGATCAAGACCTATTTCCATATTATTGATAGTTGCATTGGTGTGGTCATTTAGAGTCTACACCCCCAATCATGTCTGCATCAACTCATGTGTTCAAGCAGTTGTTTTCCTTCTGTGTTTCTACTCCTGTAGTTCTTCCTCTGAATGTGGGTAGCATCTTTTCCATAAATCCCTCAGAATTGTCCTGTGTCATTGCATTGCTGCTAGTACAGAAGTCCATTACATTAAATTTTACCACAGTATATCAGTCTCTGAATACAGTTTTCTTCTGGATCTGCTCCTTTCACTCTGCATAAATTCCTGGAGGTCATTCCAGTTCACATGGAATTACTCCAGTTTATTATTCCTTTGGGCACAATAGTATTTCATCACCACAATTTGTTCAGCCATTCCCTAACTGAAGGGAATACTATTGTTTTCCAGTTTTTTGCTATCACAAAAAGTGCGGCTATAAATATTTTTGTACAAGTCTGTTTATCTATGATCTCTTTGAGGTACAAACACAACAATGGTGTGGCTAGATCAAAGGGCAGGCATTCTTTTAGAGCTCTTTGGACATAGTTCCAAATTGCCATCCAGAATGGTTGGATCAGTTCACAACTCCACCAGCAGTGCATTAATGTCCCAATTTTGCTCCATCCCCTCCAACATTCATTACTCTCCCCTGCTATCATTTTAGAAAATCTGCTAGGTTTGAGGTGATACCTCAGAGTTGTTTTGATTTGCATTTCTCTAATTATTACAGATTTAGAACACTTTCTCATGTGCTTATTGATACTTTTGATTTCTTTATCTGAAAATTGCTTATTCATGTCCCTTACCCATTTATCAAATGGGGAATGGCTTGATTTTTTATACTATTGATTTAGCTCCTTGTATATTTGAGTAATTAGATCTCTGTCAGAATTTTTTGTTATAAAACATTTTTCCCAGTGTGTTGTTTCCCTTCTAATTTTGATTGCATTGTTTTTGTTTGTACAACAACTTGTAAATTTAATCTAATCAAAATTATTTATTTTATATTTTGTAATTTTGTCCCCAAAATTGGGCTATTTGGCTTTATCATACACTGTCTTGTTGATATCACTTACCCTAAGTCTATTCCACAGATCCTCTCTTCTGTCTCTTCCCAGTACCATATTGTTTTGATGACAACTGATTTATAGTATAGTTTAATATCTGGTGCTGCTAGGCCACCTTCTTTCACTTTTTTTCATTGTTTCCCTTGATATTCTTGATCTTTTGTTCTTCCAGATAAACTTTGTTATAGTTTTTTTCTAATTTAGTAAAACAGTTTTTGGGCAGTTTGATAGGTAAGGCACTAAATAGGTAAATTAATTTGGGTAGATTCGTCATTTTTATTATGCTAGCTCCTCCTACCCATGAGCAATCAATGTTTTCCAATTGTTTAGATGTAGTTTTAATTGTTTGGAAAGTGTTTTGTGGTTGTTTTCATATAATTGCTGTGTTTATTTTGGTAGATAGATTCCTAAGTATTTTATATTTTCTAAGGTGATTTCAAATGCTGTTTCTCTTGCTGCTGTGTTGTGTTTGAAATATATAGAAATGCTGATGATTTATGTGCATTTATTTTGTATCCTGCAACTTTGCTAAAGTTGTTGATTATTTCTACTAGCTTTTTAGTTGATTCTCTAGGATTTTTTTTAAGTAGACCATTATATCATCTACAAAAAGTGATAGCTTAGTCTCCTCATTGCTTATTTTAATACCTTCACTTTCTTTTTCTTCTCTAATGGCTATTGTGAGTGTTTCTAATACAATGTTAAATAATAGAGGTGATAATGGGCATCCTTGTTTCATTCCTGATCTTACTGGGAAGATTTCTAATTTATCCCCATTGCATATGATGCTTGTTGATGGTTTAAGATATATACTGTTTATTATTTTTAGGAAAGAACATTCTATTCCTATACTTTCTAGTGTTTTCAGTAGGAATGGGTGTTGTATTTTGTCAAAGGCTTTTCCAGCATCTATTGAGATAATCATGTGGTTTTTGTTGGTTTGCTTGTTGATATAGTTAATTAAGTGGATGGTTTTCCTAATGTTGAACCATCCTTGAATTACTGGTTTAAATACCACCTGATATTGATGGATAACCCTATTGATTTTTCTGGAATTTTTTGCTACTATTCTATTTAAGATTTTTGCATCTATGTTCATTAGGGAGATTGGCCTATAGTTTTCTTTATCTCTTTTTGATCTACCTGGCTTTGGCATCAGTACCATATTTGTGGCATAAAAGGAATTTGGTAGGACACCTTCTTTGCTTATTATATCAAATAATTTGTATAGTATAGGGATTATTTGTTCTTTGAACATTTGATAGTATTCACTTGTGAATCTATCAGGTCCTGGCGATTTTTTCTTAGGGAGTTCACTGACGGCTTTTTCAATTTCTTTATTTGATATTGAATTATTTAAGTATTCTATTTCTTTTGCTGTTAATCTAGGCAATTTATATTTTTGTAAATATTCATACATATCACTTAGATCTCTGTATTTATTGCCATATAACTGGGCAAAATAGTTTTAATGATTGCCTTAATTTACTCTTCTTTAGAGGTGAGGTTTCCCTTTTAATCTTTGATATTTTTAATTTGGTTTTCTTTTTTCCCTTTTTTTATTTGATTGACCAGTACTTTGTTTATTTTTTCTGTTTTTTCAAAATACCTGCTTCTATCCTTATTTATTAATTCAATAGTTCTTTTACTTTCAATTTTATTAATTTCTCCTTTGATTTTTAGTATTTCTAATTTAGTTATCATTTGGGGATTTTTAATTTGTTTGCTTTCTAGTTTTTTAAGTTGCATGCCAAATTCATTAATCTCTGCCCTCCCTAATTTGTTAATATATGCATTCAGTGATATAATTTTCCCCTTAGAACTCCTTTGGCTATATCCCATAGGTTTTGGTAAGAAGTCTCATCATTGTCATTGTCTTCAATAAAATTATTAATTGTTTCTATGATTTGTTCTTTCACTAAATTATTTTGGAGAATCATATTATTTAACTTCAAATTAGTTTTAGGTTTGCCTCTCCATTTATTCTTTTTTTTTCCCAAACATTTATTAATATACATTTTTAACATGGTTACATAATTCATGCTCCTCCTTTCCCCTTCGCCCCCTGCACTCCCCACACCCATGGCCAATGCACATTTCCACTAGTTTTGTCATATGTCCTTGATCAAGACCAATTTCCAAATTGTTGGTAGTTGCATTGGTATGGTAGTTTCGAGTCCACACCCTCAATCATGTCCACCCCGACCCATGCGTTCAAGCAGTTGTTTTTCTTATATGTTTCCTCTCCTGCAGTCCTTCCTCTGAATGTGGGTAGCCTCTTTACCATAAATCCCTCAGAATTGTCCTGGGTCATTGTATTGCTGCTGGTACAGAGGTCCATTACATTCAATTTTACCATAGTATATCAATCTCTGTGTACAGAGTTCTTCTGGCTCTGCTCCTTTCGCTCTGCATCACTTCCTGGTGGTCTCTCCAGTTCGCCTGGAACTCCTCCAATTTATTATTCCTTTTAGCACAGTAGTATTCCATCACCCGCATATACCACAGTTTGTTCAGCCATTCCCCAATTGAAGGACATACCCTCTTTTTCCAATATGTTGCCACCACAAAAAGCGCAGCTATAAATATTTTCGTACAAGTCAGTTTATCTATGATCTCTTTGGGGTACAAACCCAGCAATGGTATGGCTGGATCAAAGGGCAGGCATTCTTTTATAGCCCTTTGAGCATGATTCCAAATTGCCAGTCAGAATGGCTGGATCAGTTCACAACTCCACCAGCAATGCATTAATGTCCCAATTTTGCCACATCCCCTCCAACATTCATTACTCTCCCCTTCTTTCATTTTAGCCAATCTGCTAGGTGTGAGGTGGTACCTCAGAGTTGTTTCGATTTGCATTTCTCTAATTATTAGAGATTTGGAACACTTTCTCATGT
>NC_058135.1:83289057-83313356 GCF_016433145.1 Gracilinanus agilis
TCCTGTCTTTTCTTCTTTCACTATTTCCTTCTATACCAGTGTTCTGTTTTTAATCAGTTCCTATAATCCCCTCCCTTATTGTACTTCCTTTTCTCCCCTATGCCTTCTTATTCCCCTCTTATTCTTCTTTAGGATCTTTTTAAGCACCCCTCCACCCTCTCCCTTCCTAGTGTTACTTCCCTCCCCACCAGTCCTTGCATAACCCTTCTACTTCTCTGTAGGGCATGAATCAAATCTCTTCTCCAATGGATCTGAATGTTCTTCCCTCTTTAATTTGCTTTCAATCAATGCACTTAAGTATTAATTATTTCCTCTCTCATACCTCTTTACCCTTCCCTTATACTGTCATTCTTCCCTGTTGGCCCCATGTGCTACTTTATGGAATATAAATTTACTCCATTTTGTTTGTTTTCCCATTTTTCTTAATATTACCTTCTTTCCCCCCTCTACTTTTGCATATATATATATATATATATATATATATATATATGTATATATATATATATATATCTTGACATTTCATCCTATACAGTTTGTGTTACTGTTCCCTATATATAAACTTCTTCTACTTACCCTGTTGGTAATAACAATTTTTAATATTTGCTAATATCTACTTTTCTTCTAGGGGTACAAATTGATTGAACTTATTGGGTCCCTTAAAGAAAAAATTTTTCCCTCCTCCCACTCTCTTAATTACCTTATGGTGATTCTCTTGAGTTCTGTGTTTGGGCAGCAAACTCTGTTTAAGTCAGGTTTTTTCTTTATGTATGTTTGGAAGTCCTCAATTTTATTGAATGACCATACTTTCCCTTGCAGTAATATAGTCAGTTTTTTGGATAGTTGCTTCTTGGTTGTAGACCTAGTTTTCCTGCTTTCTGCAATATTATGTTCTATGCCTTCTGGTCCTTCAATATAGAGGCAGCCAGATCCTGTGTTATTCTAACTGTGGTCCCCTGATATCTGAATGACTTCTTTTTAGCAGCTTGAAATACTTTTTCCTTCTTCTTGTAGTTTTTGAATTTGGCTATAATATTCCTGGATCTTGTCAGTTGTGGATTAATTGTAGCAGGTGATCTGTGGATTCTTTCAATTTCCACTTTTCCCTCTTGTTCAAGAAGGTCTGAGCAATTGTGTCTTTTAATTTTTTGTAGGATAATGTCTAAACTTTTTCTTTTATTATGAAGTTCTGGTAAACCAATCATTCTTAACTTGTCTCTTCTGGCTCTGTCCTCCAGATCTTTGGTTGAATCAATGAGGTGTTTCATATTCTCCTGAAATTTTTCATTTTTTTAAATTTTGTTTTATATATTCTTACTGCCTTGTGAAGTCATTTGCTTCTAGTTGTTGAGTTCTGTTTTTTAAAGACTGAATTTCCTCCTTGGCTTTTTGGTCATCCTTCTCTTTCTGGTCCAATTTTCTTTGTAGATCATCTTTTTCCTTCTTTGCTTCATTTTCAAGCTGGCCAGTTCTGGCTTTTAATACTTTATTTTCTTTTTTTAGTTCATGTATTTCCTTTTTCAAATTGTCTTCAGCCTCTCTTGATTGCTTTTTGAGTTCTTGAAGATGAATTTTGAGATCTTCAAAAGCCTGTGTCCATTTCACTGGAACTTCTTCTTCTATTTATATTTCATTTGCTCTCTTTTCACTTCCTTGAAAGAAGTTATCAATTGTCATTTCTTTTCTCTTTCTTTATTGTTTACTCATATTTTTTTTCCTTTTCTGTTCTGGTAGTTTGAGCAGATATATTTAACGATCTTTGATGAAAGATCTTCTTCCAGCTAGCCATGGAGATTTGTAGTTACTTTCTCTGCCCTCTGAAGACTTCTTCTCTGTCCATTTGATGGGATTAAACTTGTATTGATTGGATTAGTATGTACTGCTTAATCTGCCCTGAGGCTAAAACCTAGAGAGGGAGGAAAAAGTGGGGGGGGGGGCAAGAAGGAGTGTTTTTGCTGAGCTGAACTATCCCACAGGAGGATCCCCTTGCTCTGTCCTTGTCTTTGATCTGGTTTTCTTTCCTCTTGAAGCCCTTTGTTCTCTATCTCAGTGTGATGAAGCCAAGGGTTCTGAGCTCTGAGGTTTGACTTTCTTTAAGCCACCTTCTTCTGGGCATTTTTTCGGTGCTTCTCTGTTTATCCTTTAGTCACCTCCCCTTGTGTCTATGTTCAACTCCCTGAGTCTGGCTCCAGCAAGGCCCTTTCTCTAGGCCAGTGCACCCTTCCTCCCTGCGATTTCAGGGGCTGCTGGAGACTCTGTACAGTGCATGTGGCAGAGGTCTTGGATTCCTCTTCTATACTCTCAGACCCAACAGTTCAAGAACTCAAGCCCTTTTCTTGGCATACCTCCTTAGCTGTCTAGCAGTAGGGTTCCCCCTGCTCTGTCCCGTTTTTAGATTTGGTCCTCTTTCTTCGTGAAGATCATTGTTTTTTATCACAGTGTGGAAGAATGCAGAGGTTTTAAGATTGGCTCTTTCTATGCCACCATCTTCCCAGAATCCCGGAAACTCTGTATTGTTTCTTGATATCTTATGAAGTCATTAGCTTCCACTTGTCCAATTCTTTTAAAAAATTATTTATTATTTTAATAACATTTCCACATAAGTTTTCTGAAGTTAATGATTCTTATTTTCTCCCTTTCCTCTTCTATACTCCCTTCTAGAGCTGATAAGCAATTCAATCTGGGTTATGCAAGTATTATTACATAAAACATATTTCCATATTATTCATTTTTGTAAGTGAATAATTTATAAAATTAATACTCCAAAATATATACTTAAATAAAGAAATGATAAATGATATGTTTTCATCTGCATTTCAACTCCAATAGTTCTATCTTTGGAAGTAGATAGCATTATTTTTCATAAGCCCCTTAGAATTGTCTTGGATCATTGTATTACTGTAAGTTGAAAATTCTATCACATTTAATTCTTCTATAATATTGCTGTTACTGTGTATGATGTTTTCCTGATTCTGTCTATTTCATTCTGCATCAATTCACATGTGTTTTCCCAGTTGTTTTTGAAATCATCCTGTTCATCATATGAAATTGGAATCTGTTACCCTAAAAACTGTGATCCCCAGTGGAGCTATGGTTCCCAGCAAAACTATGATCCCCAGAACCTCACTCACTTCCTGTCATTGTGTGCTGACATAACCAGGATGTAAATTGGGTGGAGTTCCATGTCTAGCTCTCTTTTCCTTCCTTTTGGCAGATTACATGAAGTGAGCCTTTTGAACAGGTAGAAAAACTTTGTCATATGGTTCTATTTTATCAGACAATAAACTTTAAAAAATAATAATTGAAGTGTTGGACATTAATTTTAACTCTTACAACCATTTCTTATAGTACAATTGTATTCAATTGCCATCATATACCACAATTTTTTCGGCCATTTCCTAACTGAGGGACAACTCTTAATTTCCAATTCTTTACCACCACAAAAGGAGCTGATATAAAGACTTTTGTACAAACAACAACTTTCCTATTTTTTTAAATCTCTTTGGGATACAGACATAGTGGTAGTATTCCTGGATCAAAAGGTAAGTATTCTTTGATGGGCCTTTGGGCAGAATCCTAAATTGCAAGAATGGTTGGATCAGTTCACAATTCTACCAGTAATGCATTCCACTTGCCCATGTCTAATTTTTAAGGCCCATGTTGAATTTTTAAGACATGATTTACTTAAGTGAGCTTTTGTACCTCCTTTTCCATTTGGCCAATTCTGAAGAGTTCTTTTCCTCAGTAAATTTTTGTATATCTTTTTCCAAAGGGCCAATTTTGTCCTTCAAGAAGTTTTTGTTTCTGTGCATTTTTGTATTTGCCTAATTGTGCTTTTTTTTAATAAGTTTTTCTCTTTGGATTTTTGCACCTCTTTTTTCCAAGCTGTTATTAATTTTTTCATGATTTTCTTGTATCACTCTCATTATTTTCCCCAACATTTCTTCTACGTCTCTTATTTTATTTAATAACATTTTTGAGCTTATCTCCATTAACTATTTTTGGACATTTAATTCATATTTTTTGAGGCTTTGGATGCACCGTAATTGATTTTGCTTTATTATTCTGATTGACTCTACCTTGTCACCAAAATAACTTTCTATGTTGAGTTTATTTTTGTTTTCTTTTGTTTTTTGTTCATTCTCCTGACCTTTTATTTTCTTTTAGTTTTAAAGAACTCTTGAAATTGGACTCTGTAACTGTGATGAAGTGAGCATTGTACCAAGCTTCAGTCTCTTTGTGGCTATCTTCAGAGGTGGCAATGGGGATGAATCTGCTTTCAATTTTTTCAGAGTGATATGATGTAAAGAGCAGTGTATTTAATACTCTCCTTATCTGTGCTCTAGTCTGTGAGTAATCTGAAGTATTATTTTTCCCCTTGGAACTATGATGAGGGTCCCCTGCTTTCCTATGGCTATTAGTGAAGATGTATGGCTGATGTATCCCAGGGTTTTGACCTTTGTGTATAGGCAATGTGATAAGCATATTGCACCCATAGCCAACAAGTCTCCTTTAGAGAAATTGTCCAAACCCACTTTCTATCTGTGATTGAGAGTTCCAGAAGCATTGACTGCTGCTTCATTTGTGTCCAAGGCCTTTTGCCTTTTGTGGGGCTTGCCCTGGTGAGCTATGCTTCACTTCCTCCCTGTTTAACTAGATCCTTTCTTCCAGCCTTATAAGATGTTTTGGACTAAAAATATTACTTTACCATGTCTTTTTGTGGGTTATTCTGCTCCAGAATTTATTTTGAGGTGTTTTGTCATTTCTCTCTGAAGGGAAATTTGGTAGAAATTAGTTGGTACCTTCTCCATCATCTTGGTTCTATCTACTATCTTTTCTCTTATCTGTAATCTCTCTCTACTAGTTCTTTCATGGATGCTTATAAATTCCCACATCTCCATCATATCACAAAAGAAATAAACAACAACAAAATCTTGCCTTATCCTAACATCTTTCCTAACTAGCTTTCAATTCCTTCTTTTCCCCTTAATAGGTTATTTTCAGAAAGCCATCTACATTTGGTGCATCTATTTCCTTTCTTCTAACTGTACTCAAAACCTTTGTAGCAACTTCTGATCTTATCAACTGAAACTTCTCTCTCCAAAATTTACAATTACCTCCTAAATACCAAATCTAAAAACTTTTTCTCAATCATCATCTTTCTTAACTTGCTGATTACACTTGACACAGTTGATAGCCTTGTTCTTGTTATTCTTTCCTCTCTGGGTTTTCCTGATGCTAATTTCTCTAGGAACTCCTATTAGTCTAGTTATTTTAACCTCTTTTCCTAGTTTTTCATATATGTCATATCCACTATTCATTGGTGTCCCTCAAGAACTATCGCTGAGATTCCTTTTCCTTTTTTTCTACTTTTTTTATTCATAATATCATCAGCTTCCATGAGTTCAAAGATCTCTATAAAGATGATTCCCAGATCTATATATCCAGTCATAATCTCTCTCCTGAGCTCTGATCACCAACTGCCTTTTAGCTAATGATCTCAAAGGAATATAAAAATCCATGTCTAAAATAAAAAGAAGTTCTTTTCTTCCTCCCTCTTGCAATAAGAATAGAGACAAACATTTGGATTCCCAATTCTCCTAATACTGTCAACACCACAATCCAATTACCCAAAGTATAATCATAGAGTAATATTTAACCTTTTCATGACTCAGAAACCCATATCTAATTATTTACCAAAAATTATTATTTCTATCTGTACAAAAAGACTTGTATATATGTTTCTTAATTTTTATTTATTTATTTTTAAACGCTTGCCTTCTTTCTTTTTTTTAATTAATTTTTTAATTTTTAGAAAAATTTTCTATGGTTACATAATTCATGTTTTTACTTTACCCTTCACCCCCTCAAACTCCCCCCACCCCCATACCTAACTCAGATTTCCACTGATTTAAACATGTGTAGTTAGTCAAGACTTATTTACACATTATTGATAGTTTCATTGGTGTGGTCCTTTCGGGTCTACATCCCCAGTCATGTCCTCATCAACCCAAGTGTTCAAGTAGTTGGGTTTTTTTTTCTGTGTTTCCTCTCCTATAGTTCTTCCTCTGAATGTAGGTATTGTTCTTTTCCACAAATCCCTCAGAATTGTCTTGGGTCATTGCATTGCTGCTAGTACAGACGTCCATTACATTCAATTTTACCACAGTGTATCAGTCTCTGTGTACAATGTTCTTCTGGCTCTGCTCCTTTCACTCTGCATAAATTCCTGGAGGTCATTCCAGTTCACATGGAATTCCTCCAGTTTATTATTCCTTTGAGTGCAATAGTATTTCATCACCACAATTTGTTCAGCCATTCCCTAATTGAAGGGAATACTGTTGTTTTCCAGTTTTTTTGCTATCACAAAAAGTGTGACTATAAATATTTTCGGTCAAGTCTGTTTATCTATGATCTCTTTGGGATACAAACCCAGAAATGGTATGGCTGGACAAAGGGCAGGCATTCTTTTATAGCTCTTTGGGTATAATTCCAGATTGCCATCCAGAATGGTTGGATCAGCTCACAACTAATAGGCACATGAGAAAGTGTTCTAAATCTCTAATAATTAGAGAAATGCAAATCAAAACAACTCTGAGGTACCACCTTACACCTAGCAAATTGTCTACAATGGTAGCAGGGGAGAGTAATGAATGCTGGAGGGGAAGTGGCAAAATTAGGACATGTATATCTTTCTCTCCATTAATATAGCTACTACTATTGAGGAAGTCTTCATCAATCTTTGCCAAAACTTTCTAATAGCAACAGTCTCTTAATATTAGGAAAATCTGGGGGTAGCTGGGTATCTCAGTGGATTTAGAGCCAAGCCTAGAAATGGGAGGTCCTAGGTTCAAATCTGGTCTCAGCCACTTCCCAGTCGTGTGACCCTGGGCAAGTCACTTGACCCCCATTGCCTACCCTTACCACTCTTCTGCCTTGGAGCCAATACACTGTATTGACTCCAAGATGGAAGGTAAGGGTTTAAAAATATTAGGAAAATCTGCATAATTGACCATTTCAACAACCAAACTATCAGAAAACACATGATTATTTCAATAGATGCAGAAAAATCTTTTGACAAAATACAACACCTATTCCTATTGGAAACATTAGAAAGTATAGGAATAAAAGGGTTTTTCCCAAAAATAATAGTCAGTATATATTAAAAACCATCAGCAAGTATCTGAAATGAGGATAAGTTATAAGCCTTCCCAATAAGTTCAGGAGTGAAGAAAGGATGCCCATTATTACCACTATTATTTAATATTGTACTAGAAATGCTAGCAGTAGCAATTAGAGAAGACAAAGAAATTTAAGGGTTTAAAGTAGGCAACGAGAAACTAATCTATCATTCTTTGCAGATGATATGATGGTATACTTAGAGAATGCAAAAAAAAACAACTAAAAAGCTATTTCAAATAATTAATAACTTTAGCAAAGTTGGAGGATACAAAATAAAACCATACAAATCATCAGCATTTCTATACATTTCTAAAAAAACTCAGCACAAGTAGTTAGAAATAAAAACTCCAGGTAAAATCACTCTAGATCAGTGATGGGCAAACTTTTTAAAGAGGGGGCCAAAAGAAAGGAAATGTTCATCTGTCAGTCTGTTTCTAAGGCAACTCTTTTGAAGTTTCATTGTATTGTATGCTACTGATTGTATTTATCAAATTAGGAATAATGTCGTTAGGCTGGATAGAAGATTTCAGGGGACCGCATTTAGCCCATGGCCCATATTTTGCCCATCACTGCTCTAGATAATATAAAATATTTGGGAATCTATTTGCCAAGACAAACTCAGGAATTGTATGAACACAAGTACAAAACACTTTTCACACAAATAAAAACTAGATCTAAACAATTGGAAAAACATTAATTGCTCCTGGGTAGAATGAGCTAATACAATAAAAATGACAATCCTATTCAAATTAATCTACTTTTTCAGCACTATATCTATCAAAAAACGTTTTTTTATAGAAATAGAAAAAAAAACTATAACATTGTTTATCTGGAAGAGAACAAAAGGCCAAGAATATCAAGGAAACTAATAAAAAAAATTAAAGAATGTTGACCTAGCACATCTTAAACTATACTATAAAGTAGTCATCATCAACACAATCTGGTACTGGTTAAGAGATAGAAGGGTGAATCAATAGAATAGACTTAGGGTAAATGATATCAGTAAACTAGTGTTCGATAAACACAAAGATCCCAGCTTTTGGACAAGAACCCACTATTTGACAAAAACTGCTGGAAAATTGGAAAACAGTATGGGAAAAATTAAGTTTGGATCAACATCGTATCCCCTATACCAAGATAAATTGAAAATGAATAAATGACATAAATATAAAGAGTAAAATCATAAATAAATTAGGTGAACATAGAATATTATACCTGAAAGACCTATGTTAAAGGAAGGAATTTAAGACAAAACAAGAGATAGGGAACAATATAAAATAAACAATTTTGATTATATTAAATTAAAAAGGGTTTGTACAAACAAAACCAATGTAACCAAAATTAGAAGGGAAACAACAAACCCTGAAAATTTTTAACAAAATCCTCTGACAAATGTATAATTTCTCAAATATATAAGGAACCAAGTCAAATGTTCAAGAAATCAAAACCATTCCCCAACTGACAAGTGGTCAAGGAATATGATTAGGCAGTTTTCAGATGAAGAAAGCAAAACTATCAATAATCACATGAAAAAGTATTATAAATCCTGTCCGATTAAAGAAATGCAAATCAAAACAACTCTGAGATACCACCTCACATCTAGCAGATTGGTCAATATGATAATAAAGGAAAATAATAAATATTGAGGGGATGTGGCAAAACTGAGACACTAATGCATTGCTGGTGCATTTATGAACTGTTCAAACCATTCTGTAATGCAATTTAGAATTTTGCCCAAAGGGCTTTAAAAGATTGCTTGCCTTTTAATTCATCAATACCACCAGTAGGTTTGGATACCAAAGAGATAAAAAAAATGTTTGTACAAAAATATTTATAATCATGCTCTTTGAGGTGGCAAAAAATTGGAAAATGTGAGGTGTTCCTTGATTGGGGAATGGCTGAACATATTGTGGTATATGATGGTGATGTAATACTATTGTGCCATAAGGAATGATACATTGATGAATTTCTATAACATCTGGATAGACCTCCATGAACTGATGTGGAGTGAAAGGAGTAGAACCAGGAGAAAATTGTACACAGTAACTGAAACATTATCGGATGATCAAATGTAATAAGCTTTGCTACTAACAGCACTGCAGTGATCCAGGACCATCACGAGTGATTTATGAGAAAAAATATTATCCACATCAAGAGAAAGAACTGTGGGAGTAAAAATGCAAAAGAAACTCATGATTTATCACTTGTTTATATATGTATTTTAATGCAAGGTGGCTAACAGAAACTTTTTGCTTCTGTAATTTCCAACGGTCACAAAAAGTCAGTTAAACATCTTAGAATGTTCAGAAAGTCAGTTAGAACTTAAAGCTATAGAGGGGAAGTTCCAACAGAAGGCTTTTGCCTTCTGGTTTTCGTTGTGGCTGGAGGCTTTTGCTTTGACCTTTTGGCTTTGGCCTAATTGCTTCGGCCTTGGCCTGTGCTTATTTTGTTTTGGGGAAATTTGGACCTATCTCATTTCTCTGAACCTCTCCCTGATCTCCCATCTCTATCCCTCCCCTTCCCTGATTTTCCTTTGGGTTGTGGTTGGAAGGGAGGGCTTGGTGATGGAACATTGTGGGTTTTAGTTTCTTTAGATAATTGGAGTATCTTCAAATAAGTTATCCCTAGGTTTGATAAAGACTTTACTTAAAAGGCAGTCAAATCTTCCTGACTGGGAGAGCTGGTCTCTCTCTCTCTGTCTAAACCTCTCCACAACCCATCCCCCACCCTCACCCCTCTCCCTAGCAGCAATTAGAAAACCCTGAACCCCTCTCCTTCTGACTGACCCTGGTATTAATAAATCCCCTTGTTACAGCTATTCAAACCCTGTGGTGAGTCATTGTGTCGAAAATTAAGACAAGGGCCAAAAGAAAAGAATTATTTTCCTTTATTTCTTGAGACAACTGGGGCATCCATCTTGACAGCCTCCAGCCACCAGTTTGACTGGCAGGGAGGGACCCTCTTGACTCCTCCCAAAAGAGACTGGAGAAATTAACAAGAGAAACCCTCCAGTCAAACCTAAACATTTCTTACTGGCCCTGGTTTCCTCCCTGCCTTCTCTGTCTCAAGCTTCTGGGAATAAACCTGTTGGAGCTGCCCTCTCCTACATACCCCATTTCCTTTATCTCCTATATACCTTCCCCTACCTTCATTCCTCCTCCTATCACCTTATAATCACCCTAATATCCCCATTTATCTTTCTTTTGACCCAAACTGCGTTTCTTTGACCTACTCAGATTATTTACTATATTTTTTGATAACAGTATTGGATTTGGGCTTTTGTTTTTAAAAGATTATTCTATTATAAAAATGAATACTATGTAAGTAGTGATTGAATGATAATACATGTATTACCCAGCAGAATTGCTTGTCACCTCCAGGAGGTAGAAGGAAAGAGGGGAGGGAAAGAACATGAATCATGTAACCATGGAAAAATACTTTAAATAAATAAATAATAAAATAAAACAATCTCACAGTCTCAAATCCCTCCCTGTTTTTGATAATCTACTAACCTGCTAAAATGAGTTTTTCTAACCTATAATATGATTTTTTCGCTCTCCTCCATAATCTCAGTTGTTTTATATAGAATATTATATCTCTATTATCTCCAGGATCAAATATTATCTCTGGTATTTACATTTCTTAATATTCTCTTTCTATAAAATCAATGATCCAGTTATATTGACCTACTTGCTGTTTCTCACACAAGATATTCTTATCTATTATCTCTGATCTTTTACAATAGTTATCTTCAATGCCTGGAATGTTCTCTCTCTACCTATTTCTCTTTGCTTGTCTGTCTTACTTCAAAACTCAGCACAAATGTGACCTTCTGAAGCAGTACTTTCCTAGTTCCTTAGCTGCTAGTGAGGAATTCTCCTCCAATATTACTTTATTACTTTCCATCAGTTTCTATCTCTCTGTCTCTGTCTCTCTCAAACTGTATATATATACATATATATATGCATATATGTGTGTGTTTATATGGATCATATACATCATATGTATACATATATACAAGTATATGCATATAATTTGTGAGTGTGTATAATGTATATATATGTATATATATTTATTTACATGTGGGTTCACCCACCAATAGAATATGAGCTCCACAAGGGCAAGGATTGTTATTTGCTTTCCTTTGAATCATCAGAAGTCATCATAGGGGTTCATACATGATAAGTAATTAATCAATGTTTATCAACAGAGTGTTATGAACCTTTTCAATTCTCAAGTTCTTTGCTCTGATGACCTCCTGCTACCCTCTCTAACTGTATAAGTTTTGGTATTCTTCCCAGGGTCAGAGGCTAAGATCATTTTGTTTTTGGCAAAACCATTTTGTTATTATATCTTGAAGATCTGGGTCTTCTGGTGGGGGTCCTGTCAATTTTAATGATTTTTTAGGATTCTGTTGTCATCACTTCAGCCCCTACCATAAGCTATGAAATTGACGTATATAATGCAATCTGCCTTTTCCCTGTGGTTGACATTAAAGGGACCTAAAACCTTTCATTTACTTGATGATAAACAGGACTAGATGGAGCAAGCCAACTGATAGCAGCACCCAGACTAAACAGCCTTGTATCCTCTCTAATATCATTACAACAATGATTCAATAATACCAATGTTTCTAGAGTATTTCCTCTCAAGCAAATTCATTAAGTGCCAGAAAACAAAGCAGTCAGAGTCTTGGCTCAGTCATGGGGGAGAGTGCTTCATTACATTGCTGGATGCATGGGATCCTAGAAATGGATATGCTATCCACTGATGGCCTATTTACAAGCCTTACCTACACATCTTCTTATCCTCTATACTTTGTTTCCCTGCTTTTCTATAAAACTTCCATACACAAGCTACTGAAAGGCCTTGTTTTTATTTTTTCAATATTATTTATTTAAACATAATTAATATGTGATTAAATATATGCAATTAGAACATTTAATATATTTAAATATTATAATACAGAATTTAAATAATATTGATTGGTAAATTTGTGTTCATTATTTTAAAATAGTATCTTATTTTTTTAAAATGTGTTGATATTAGTGCAAAACTCGGGACAGCATAGAAAATAATAATCTTTCTACATTAAGTGTTATTGGCAGAATAAACAAGGTCACATAATAATAGACTTATAACTGAAAATAAATTTAGAGTTCACATAGCCTAATTTTTACATTTTACATATGAGGAAATTGAGGCCCAGAGGTACTATGTGATAATAAAAATAACAAGTTACCATTTATATAAGCCCTATCATGTTCAAGGCATTGTGTACTCAAAGCTTTACATATATTAACTCATTTCTTCCTCTCAAAAACCATGGCAGGTAGGCATAATAATTATTTCCATTTTAAGAAAAAAGAAACTAAGGCTAACAGAGATTCACAGACTTGTCCAAGGTTATACAACTTGGTAGAGCCTAAGGTGAAATTTGAGTTCAGGTCTTCCTGAATCTAGTACTAGTGCTTAAGTCACCATGCCACACAATTGCAAAGGGACTTGATGAAGATCACCCAGCAAATAAGTGGCAAAGGGATTTGACCTCAAAACCTTTGATTCCAAGGAGAAGTTGAGTCTTTCTACTCTATCATCTGTAGTTTTATCAATCTTTATTCATATACAAAAAAACTATAATTTCAAGTAACTGTTTTTGTATATGAATAAAGGTCTTTTTTATTGTTGACATTAAGTGTTATAAATCAGGAACAATGCCTTCTAAATTTCTTTTTGAAGAATATGTTGAACATATCCAGACCCAGTGTTTCTGAAATAGTACACAAGTTTTTTTTTATTTCTTTAATTTCCTGATCCTTAACTATATGTTTGAAAATATTTTTCATCATCCTTTGATATTTCCTTCCTATATACTGAATACACAAACATCATGGCCTATCTTGACTTATTTTAGAGAAGACTGGTAATATTTTCATAGTAATTCTCTACTTCATCATCCTTTGCCACATATATGGGCACATACAGAAAGGCATTTTTGATCTCATTGCTATTATATCATTTATTCTGCTGATGATTGCCAAACACTCTTTCTTACCTGTATTTTATAAGTATTTTTCCTTTACAAAAAGTTCACTTATTGAAAAGGGCTAATCAAGATCTCATTCCATAGGTGCTAGTCCTTCCTGAACACCACACATATGCCAGTAGTTTACCTAAATGTATTGGGGGACTTCCTAACATACCTTTTTTTTGTAAATATTTGGGCAAAGCATCCTCTAACTAGTCCTTCCCTCATACCATGTGACCAACTCATATTTTTTGGTAGGTTTCTTTCATTTTTTTCCTCAGAGTGCTTAAATTAAAAGGTGTTGTAGCCTGCTTTTAATTAGCATGTGGCTCTCCATAGGCTGTGTATAGTATTTACTCTTTGATTCTTAAGCTACTATAGTTTTATGCCCAAAGGACTTTAAAAGACATCCTTCTCTTTGATCCAACCATACCACTGCTGGGTTTAAACCCCAAAGAGATAATAAGGAAAAAGACTTGTACAAAAATATTTATAGCCACGCTCTTTGTGGTGGCAAAAAAATTGGAAAATAAGGGGATGCCCTTTGATTGGGGAATTGCTGAATAAATTGTGGTATCTGTTGGTGATGGAATACTATTGTGGTAAAAGGAATAATGAACTGGAGGAATTCCATGTGAACTGGAATGATTTCCAGGAAATGATGCAGAGTGAAAGGAACAGAACCAGGAGAATATTGTACACAGAGATGGATACACTATGGCACAATCACATGTAATGGACTTCTCTACTAGCAGCAATGCAATGATCCAGGAAAATACTGAAGGACTTATGAGAAAGAACAGTATCCATATCCAGAGAAAGAACTGTGGGAGTAGAAACACATAAGAAAAGCAACTGCTTAATCTCATGGTTCAATTGGGATAAGATTGGGGATGTAAACTCTAAACGGTCACTCTATTACTAATATTAATATATGGAAATAGGTCTTGATCAATGGCACATAAAAACCCAGTGGAATTGCTCATTGGTTATGGGAGGTAGGATGGGAGGGAAGGAGGGAAAGAACATGAATCATGTAACCATGGGAAAATATACTAAATTAATTAAATAAATAAACTTAATTTTTAAAAAGACACTATAGATTTTCATTAAATCCTGTCATACAATCTTGATTGATAGAATATAGACTTCTTTTTAAAGTGGGCCTTAGTTTTATGGACAAACATAGTCATTAAAATAATTTCGCATTTTCCTGAAGACTATACACCTTAATTCTCCCCTCTTTGTATCCTGGACCCATTTAAGATCATATGTTGATTTCTGTTCATTTTTCTATTATGTCATAATGCAAAGTGGCCAGCTACCCTACACAATGATATTTCCAATTAGATTATGTAAAAAACAACTCATCCAGCTTCCTTCTGCGCCACTACAAGAAAAATCTGTAAGTAAATCCTCAATTTAGTTATTATTTTCTTATATTTTTCTGTCCTTACTTATTATAGTGAGAATGTTAGTACAGATGTGTTGTTCTTCATTCAATGGTCTATTGACTCACTGGATATTGGAAATAAATAGACATGGAGTACATTTTAATTGTAGCTAGGTGACCCAGTGGATATAGTATTAGGCCTAAAGTCAAGAAGACTCATCTTCCTAAATTCAAATCTGGCCACAGACACACACAAGTTGTGTAAACCTGGACAAGTCACTTAACCTTATTTGTCTTAGTTTTCCCATCTGTAAGATAAACTGTATCAGGAAATGGAAAACCCAGATGAGGTCATAAAGAGTTGGACATGACTGAAAGAATAGAATAACAATAAGGACAACAATATAGTTGAATTAATATTTGTAGTTGGTCTAATAACGTAGCGTTTCTTGGTACATTTTCTCCCACTATCACTGTAGAAGTAGCAGTGTGTCCCATAAGACTGAGATGTTTTTTGCATTTTTAATGCAAAGTTCTCTACCTCACAAAAAATAACTGTCATCTGATGTTGAACCTCCCTATACTTAAGCTAGAAACCAAATTGCAGATACCCTTTTCCACTAGGATTATGCTTAGAGCCTTTCAGGCTTGAAACATGGAAGATCTTGTACCACATTGTCATAAAATTTGGAGAATCCTGGGACACCTTTATACCCTGATGAGGCAGAGAAGTTGGTCTCCTGTTAAAAATAATACCATATGATGCTCTTGAACTTTTAAAATGGTTGTAAAATTCAGTGTATTTGTAACATTTCTAATTCCTGCTTTCATAATGTCATTTTTTCCCCTTTTCTAGTACTGTTTCTCCCTGGAAATCTGAAACACAAAAGAACCAAGCTAACCTTTACATATGCTTAATACTTTGAGTCATTTTTAAAAGAATCACAGTCATAGATCATTAGCAATACTTTAGAAGTATTATTGCATATAATACTTCAGCATATAAATGAAAATATATAATAATGGTTTAGTTAAAAATTTTATATTAAAGTTTGCAAGCAGTGTGCAAATGCCCTGTCATTTGAGACTAGAAATAGTCCTATGAGGTAAGTTCTTTGGGTATTCTTATCTCCCTTTTCTAGTTGAGGAAACGGAGCCTCAGCGATGAACGATTTTTTGGCTATAGCCATAGTACTCATTAAAAAAAAAAAAAAACAGGACTTCCTAAATTCACATTTAGGAAGCTATAAATGATATACTATGTACAACAGAAAAAAACACTGACTTTAAAAAAAGAGTAATCAAGTTCAAGTCACATTTTTTTTCTGATTGATCTTTTGACCTTCAAAGGTATAAGTTTTCCCATATGTCAGGAAATGGCAATAATTTTTTTTTATTTTCACACTTTATTTTATTTTTTTTAAACCCTTAACTTCTGTGTATTGGCTCCTTGATGGAAGAGTGGTTAAGGGTGGGCAATGGGGGTCAAGTGACTTGCCCAGGGTCACACAGCTGGGAAGTGTCTGAGGCCGGATTTGAACCTAGGACCTCCCGTCTCTAGGCCTGGCTCTCAATCCACTGAGCTACCCAGCTGCTCCAATGAAAGTTGTTTTATCTACCTCACATGGTTGTTGTGAAGACTGCATTAGAACATATGTAAAGTAATTTGTAAAATGCTATAAAATAAAAGAATTATTGAATATTGGGAGGCTAAGGCCAAGAGAAATGCTCATTCAAAATCATACATGTAGTTAATGATAGAATCAAGAATGTATAAGTTTGCCACCTGTGTGTCTTTTTTTATTATTATTTTTCTCCCAATTACTTGTAGATACAATTTTCAACTACTATTTCTCACCTCCCCAATCTTTGAGAAGGCAGGTCAAATGATATAGATTATTCATGTGTTATCACATAATACATATTTCTATACAGAAGAAAAACCTCATGAAGAAATTAAAGTGAAAAACAATTTGCTCCAATCTACAAACTCCATTAGTTCCTTCGATGATGGTAAATATCCTTTTTCATCATGAGTACCTTGGAGTTGTCCAAAATTCTTGCATTACTGAAAATAGTTGTCATTGAAAATTGATTATCATACATTACTGCTGTTACTGTGTACAAAGTTCTCCTGAATCTGCTCACTTCACTATGCATCACTTCATATTACTCTTTCCAGGTTTTTATTTTTTTAATCATTCTGTTCATCATTTTAATGTGTCTTTTTAAAGTCTTTCTTCTCCTACACTGATCTTGCATATATCTGGTCTTTTAGCACTTCTTGCAAGCGTCTAGCTACCATGTTGTTTTCATCTAGGGATACACTAGTAATGATTTAAGAATTGGTTCTCAAAAAAAAACTACATATAACACATATTTAAGTTCATATTAACACCTTTATCTATCTACAATTTTTTGCAGTTTACTTTATGAATTCTTACTCTAGCCATAATGATTTATTTGCTGTTAAGCTCAGAATTTCATCTCTTCCCTCCTTACCTTTGTAGACATGCCCCTGCATGGCAGGAATGTATCCTCCTCCATCACCTTCTTCTCTGGCTCTTGGCAAGACTCCTCTCCTATGTTGTTTCCTTTGGGAAGCTTTTTATAATGCATTTAGTTATTAGTGTTCTCTTCTTTATTAAATAATTGCACAGTTACCTGTTTATAGAATAATATCTAACAGAGCACTTACCATGTGTAAACTACTTCACTAAGAGCTTTATAATTATCTCTCATTTGATCCTCACAACATTTATTTCCATTCTACTGATGAGGAAACTGAGGCAATCAGGGGTCAAATGACTTGCCCTGGATCAAATGGCTAGTAAACATCTTAAGCTGGATGATCTTGGGTCTTCCTTATTTCAGATCCAGCATTCTTTCTTCTCTGCTACCTCGCTGCAGTATTATATACTGTAAGGGGAGTGGAAGTTCTTAGTGGGCAATGGCTGATTTGTCTTGAAGTCAGCAGTATCTATATCATAATAGGTGTTTGATAAATGCTGGTTAGATAGACACATAGCCCCAACTGGCTCCTGTTTATTTCTTCTTTTGTCCTCCAGGATTATTTTAAAAATAAATTAAATAAAAATGCAACTCATTTCCTTCTTGCTCCACTATCTACCTTACCATAAGCTTTGCACACATCAGAGACAGAGACAACGGCACCATATATCCACATTTGGTCTCCAAGGGTTGGTTTGTCTTTTCTTTTTTTTTTTTTGTTTGTTTGTTTGTTTTACTTCAAAAGTCTCCCAGTTGAGTCTCCCTGTCATATAGGTCAAAAAATTTTAATCCAGCTTTGAGTCACCCCTTATACTCACTTCCCATATCCAAATAATTATTAGATGCTGTTGATAATTCCTGAATAATTCATCTTGTGTCATTCTCTTCCTTTCCATTCTTCCTGTCATCATCCAAGACCAGATCCTTATCACTGAGTTCCTGGATTAGTTCAACAAATTCCCATAGATTTAGACCTGGAAGGGACATCAGATGTCATCAAGCAGATTCTCTATATTTTACCAATGATTAAATTTAATTGCAGAGAGGTTGTCTCTTTCCAAAGTCATACAATTTGAACATGTCAGGTTAGGGATTTGAGTCCAGTTCTGCTAACTCCAAATCCAGTGTTCTTTCCAGTATACTATGCTGCCTCTCTCAATGAATTCACTGATTTCAAATCTCTTCCTCCCTAAAATTCATACAGTACATTTTTGCCATATTTACTTTCCTTAACCACCAAGTTCATGATGTTACTTTCTTGCTTAAATACCTTAAATGACTACTCATTACTCACAGAGTAAACATTAAACTACTTAGCATTACACTCACAATTTAGTCCTAATCTACCTTTCCAACCTTTACTCCTACATAATGCATTTTCTATGGGCTCAATTTCCCCTTCTTCATTGCTTTTGTTCATGCTATTTCTCCACATTCAAAAATTGTCTTCTTTCTTTTTCCCCTCAGTGCAAAACTTAAACTTCTTTCTAGTTGCTTTCATTCTTATTTCTTCTAGGATCAGCAAAATTCCCATCTCCTCCATGAAACCCTTCCTGGATATAATAAGCCCCCCAAATATTGATTTTGCTTCTGTAAAATATATAATAAATGCTACAAGCAAAAGATTAATCATATTCTGTGCTGCTATTCCTTGATGGTTTTATTCTTGTGTGTTTAAATTAATTTTAGGTGTTTGTGTGTGTGTGTGTGTGTGTGTGTGTGTGTGTGATTATAAAATCCTTCATGGCAAGAATCTTATGGCATGCCTCTAGAATCTTCATGGTCCCTCATCAAAAGAAAGTATTCAATAGATACATACTGAATAATTTAATACATTTTAGGTTAGTCCTAGACTAGGTTATAAATTAAGTGATTTTCTTTTTCTGCCAACCACTTCCACAGGTGTACAAGGATTTCTGAGTCCCTAGACTTTTCAATGTAATTCCTTCATTTTTATAGTCAGTTTGTTCTACAAATTATGCTGATTTTCCCCCAAATACCAACAAAAATCTTATTTCCCAAAGGAATCCATTGTTAGGGGGAAACATATGAATACTCCTAACATAATCTAACCAAACAAACATTTATAAAGCCCCTACTATGTTCAAGCTATGACAGGCAGTGTTATCCAATGGACAGGTAGGTGGGCTTAGATTCCTGACCACAAGTTCAATATCTGTCTGTAAAACATCTATTCTATGACCATGAACATGTTACTTAATCTCTTATTGCTCTGGGCAACTCACTAAATATCTAAGTTACCACCTTTGTTGATAAAAGAAATTCCTTTAAACAGTGATCTCTATATCAATGAAATCACAGGTTCATATCTATCTCTATGTCTGTTCCCTTCCCTTTCCCTTTCCTTTTCCCTATTCCAATCAAGTCAAAGTGCTATGTTGAATTAAACTGAGGTTGAATGGTATATCATTTAATGAGTTGATGATAAGATGGAATATCTAAATTTAGCTGTATTCTTATTAACACAGAGGAATGATGTCCTAATAATTATATTTTAGCAGAGACATTTGGGTCAGAGAGATATTCCAGAAAAACTCTGAACTATTTTATAAATTTCATTCTTTACTCAAAGCTTAATTCTGGTAATGTTGGGAAGCAGAGTGATTAGAGTGTTATAGGGGACAGAGAAGTAAAGAAAGGGTTGGAGTGGGATGGAATTTATTAAATGGCAGGATTTAATATATGAATTTCAAGGAAATGAGAAATAAAATATTCTTGAAATTTAGTTCTGAATTATTTTTGTATTTAAATCCTTCTGTAGAATTATGCATAATTAGCTAGAAAACTGAAGTGGGTAGAGTATTGAACTTTAGATCAGGAACACTTGATGTCAAATACTGTCTTAATCACTTACTAGCTCTATAGCTCTTGGGATAATATATACATTCTCTGCCTCAGTTCCTTTCTTTATAAAATGAAGAGATTGGACTTCGTCTCTTTTCTCTTTAAATGTGTGACATCATGACTATTTTTAAATCCACCTTATTGTAAAATCTTTAAATACTATTGGTATCTATTGGAGACACACACAAACACACACTGAAGTAGATTCAGATTTTGTCAAGATCTTGTGTATAGTCAGGCAAAAGATGTGAGCAAGTAGAGAATTTTTTTAAATATCAAGTGTAATTTATTTGCTTTTACTCAATCTTTGACTTTTGTGGCGAGATGTAAAGCCCTAAATATGTCAAATTGTCCTTATGGAAACTTATTGTGAGCATTTAGAAATTAAATATGAAAGATGATCCTGCTTCTATAGAAAATTGCTGCTGGATTTATTCAAAACCTGATAGAAGAGGATTGTGATTATTCCAATGTGTCATTCAACAGACCCATCGAGAAAGGTTGATTGCAGCTGGATTTGAGAGTGTTTCCCATTGTCCCTGCTTCAAATAGTCACATAGTCTAGAAAAATAGAAATTTACAAAAAAAAATCAATAGTTTTAGAGAGAATATTCATTAGCATAGTCTGCCAAAGTGTTTGATGAGGGCTGAGGGAAATAATTCAACTTTCACTTATTAAAGCAAATTTTGTTTTTGAATCTAGCATTTGCAGAGGCTGTTCTAGCCTGATTTCTATACAACAACTCTGTAGCATATAAGTCCTACTAAAGTTAGTTAAAAATTTTCCCTCCAATGCCTGCCCAAGGCTAGCAAAATAACAAAATGCCAAGTGTTAACTGATTAACAAGCAAAATATTATTATAAGGGACACACAATTGGACAAAAAGAGTGTCTTCCTTTAAGGTGCACACCTTCTAATGGAGGGAAACCACACATAAATAGAAATATCATACAAGATATATAGAAAGAAGATAGAATGTAGTATCAGACTACATCAATGCAAACTAGGAGAGGTGGCTATGAAAACCTGTAGGGCATTTGCTGCCTAATAATAACAACAATAATACCCAACAAGTAAATAGCATTTATCATGTTTCAAAAATGTGCTAAATATTCTACAATTATTATCTCATTTGATTATCAACCCAGGGAAAAATTATTATTATAATTCCCATTTTACACTTGTGGAAACAGCAACAAACTTTAGTTAAGTGACTTGGCCATGGTCACACAAAAATACCCCCTCACTCTGAAGGACAAAAAAGTAGCAAATCTGCCTTTCCCTAAGAACAGATAGCAATCACTTTTTTCAACTTCCTTACATCTATAACAGCAACCCTGGTAATGTTCATGCGTGAAGTAATTTTCATAAACATTATCCTGTGGGAAAGTAACCCCTCCCCAAAGAATATTGTAATGCTTAATATTTTACTCACCTATAAAAGGTTTTACTGAACAATATGGCAGCAAAGGAAAGTGATAAATGTTGGAAGGGAAGTGGCAAAATTGGAACACTAATGCATTGCTGGTGGAGTTGTGAATTGGTCCAACCAGTCGGAAGGGGAATTTGGAACTATGCACAAAGGGATTTAAAAGCTTGCCTACCTTTTGTTCCAGTCTTACCACTGCTGGGTTTGTACCACAAAGAAATAGTAAGGAAAGAGACTTGTACAACAATATTCATGTTTGCACTCTTTGTGTTAGCAAAGAATTGGAAAATGATGGA
Organism: Gracilinanus agilis; assembly: GCF_016433145.1. Taxonomy (NCBI): domain Eukaryota; kingdom Metazoa; phylum Chordata; class Mammalia; order Didelphimorphia; family Didelphidae; genus Gracilinanus; species Gracilinanus agilis. The sequence continues at coordinate 83,310,760 of NC_058135.1, forward strand.
GTATCCATTGATTGGACAATGGCCGAACTAATTGTGGTATCTGATGGTGTTGAAATATTATTGTGCTGAAAGGAATAAAGAACTGGAGGAATTCCAGGTGAACTGGAATGACCTCCAGGAAGTGAAAGGAGCAGAACAAGGAGAACAATGTACACAGAGGCTGATACATTGTGGTACAATCGAATGTAATGGACTTTTCTACCAGTAGCACTGCAATGATCCAGGACAGTCCTGAGGAACTTGTGAGAAAGAACATTATCCACATCCAGAGAAATAATTGTAGAAACAAAAATGCATTAGAGAAATATATGATCAAATACGTAGTTTGATAGGATTAGGGTTTTGATGTTAAAGAATGACTCTACTGCAAATATGAATAACATGGAAATAGGTTTTGAACAATGATACATGTATAACCCAATGAAATGTTTGTTGGCTTTGGGAGGAGGGAAGAAAAAGTGGGAAGGGGGTGGATAATGATTCATGTAACCATGGAAAAATATTCTAAATTTTAAAAAGGGAAAAAATAAAAATAAAAACTATAAAAATCTTTCTCTATCACAGCACCATGTTTGTTCAGTTTGGTCCTTCTTAGGCATGCTGGCCTCAATCTTTTCTGTCCTTATCTCACTCTAGCTCTCTCCAGCTGCTAGTCCCTCTAGCAGACTAACTCTCTCTTCATGGCTACAATGACCCTCAGATCCAATCACTCATCCCAAGACTCCCATAGCAAGTGATGATAATTGTCAAAAAGAGTAATAGAAAACCTTGAGTGTGAAAAGTCCTTCCAAAATTTATTAACTTTAGACATTTATATAGAGCTTTAACAATTGAAAAATGAAGATTGGTACTTGTTCAGCAACTCATAGTTGTAGAGAGTTGCTAAGGTACTGACAAGTTAAATGACTGTCCTGTATTTCCTAACTTCAAAGCCAGACCTCAGTCCATTATGTCTGACTACCCTTAAGTCTATAAATTAATTAAAAGGCAGCCTGGCACAGTGGAGAGAGGGACCTACTTGGAGGTGGCAAGACCTGCTTTTAAGTTTTGCCTGAGTCATATTACCTGAATGGCTGTGGGCAAATCACTTAACTTTTTATTTTTCTGGCCACCAAATTACTAAAACTACAAGTTAGAGAGAAGAGTTGTTACCTACCTCTTGGGCCAAGGGATAGGGGAGACTCAACACCTGAGTTTCTCATATAGATTAAATTATAGTTCTAGATTTAAAAAAATCCAAAATTAATGTAGTTACTTGTTTTTAATTAAGAGTACTTAGTACTGGAGTTCAGGGTTAAGATGGTGGCAGAGTAAGAAGCAGCTCTTAACCTCTCCTGACCAAAACACAGAAAACTCCTCAAGGGAACATGAAAACAAGTCCAGACACATGGAGGAACCCCACAACAGGGCACAGCGTGGAAGGTACGTGGAATCAGGGCATTTCCATGCTATAAAGGGGTGAAACAGCTCTTACTAAATCGCGGGTTGAGCAAACACCCCACCCCAAACCCCTCCACACACAACACCTATAGTGCTGAAGCCAGCTAAAAAGAAATAGAGCAAGTTTGGGGCACCCATTAAGTCATTGGCAGCTCCGGGGCCTGTTCCGAAGAGCAGCAAGATTTAGGACCCCAAAAAGCTAACGAACGCACACGAACTCTGAGCGCAGGAGCAGGGCGCAGAAACCAGGCTCAGAGCACAGACGCGGGTGGAGGCGTGGGTGGAGGCAGACACAGCCACCAGCTAAAGCTCTGAAACCCTGAGTGGGGAACCAGTGCAGACGGGTATACGACTGTGGAAGCAGCGCCCTGAGACTTGGAAAGAAACCTCCAGCAGAGGATCAAGCAAGGGGGTCTACCAGGAGGCTTGACATTGGAAAAAAACAGAACTCAGACCTCAGGAGCCAAAAGACCGCGTACAGACCCTGAGCGCGAGGATAAACCTGAGAAGCTGCTGGGCTAACCATGGCTACCCAGTCTCAGGAAGTTCAGAAGAGAAAGATTAACAACAAGAAAAAGAAGTCTTTAACACTCGACAACTTTTACACAGAGAAAATCCAGAAAACCAAGCAAACAGAGGAGGAGAACAAACAAGCATCTGGACCCTCCTCAAATAAGGAAAACTCCTCACAAGCTATGGAAGAGTTAAAAACTGAGATTTTGAGGAAAATGGAAGAGATCTGGCAAGAAAATAACAGTTTAAAAGGTAGAATCTTGCAATTGGAAAATGAGGCTCAAATACCAAATGAACTGATACGCAAATTGAACACCAGAAATGACCAGATTGAAAAGAAATACCAGAAGATTATAGCTGAAAACAAGAAGATTATAGCCGAAAACCAATCCCTAAAGGCTAGAATTGAGCAATTAGAAGCTAATGATCTCTCAAGACAACAAGAACAAATAAAACAAAGTCAAAAGACTGAAAAAATAGAAGGAAACATGAAATATCTCAATGAGAGAGTGACAGACCAAGAAAACCAGTCTAGAAGAGACAATTTGAGAATAATTGGTCTTCCAGAAAAACCAGAAATTAATAGAAACCTGGACTCCATACTAACAGAAATAATCCAGCAAAATTGCCCTGAAGTCCTACAA
>NC_058135.1:83318356-83357426 GCF_016433145.1 Gracilinanus agilis
TGGGAAAGGAAAGACTTTAAAACCAAGCAAGAGTTAGAGAAAATTACAAAATGTAAATTAAATGGTTTTGATTATATTACACTAAAAAGCTTTTGTACAAACAAAAACAATGTAGTCAAAATCAGAAGGAAACAACAAATTGGGAAAAAATCTTTATAATGAAAAACTCTGACAGGGGGCTAATTATTCAAATATACAAAGAGTTAAAGCAATTGTTTAAAAAATCAAGCCATTCCCCAATTGATAAATGGGCAAGAGACATGAATAGGCAATTTTCAGGTAAAGAAATCAAAAGTATCAATAAGCACATGAGAAAGTGTTCCAAATCTCTAATAATTAGAGAAATGCAAATCAAAACAACTCTTAGGTATCACCTCACACCTAGCAGATTGGCTAAAATGAAAGAAGGGGAGAGTAATGAATGTTGGAGGGGATGTGGCAAAATTGGGACATTAATGCATTGCTGGTGGAGTTGTGAACTGATCCAGCCATTCTGGCTGGCAATTTGGAATCATGCTCAAAGGGCTATAAAAGAAAGCCTGCCCTTTGAACCAGCCATACCATTGCTGGGTTTGTACCCCAAAGAGATCATAGATAAACCTACTTGTACGAAAATATTTATAGCTGCGCTTTTTGTGGTGGCAACAAACTGGAAAAGGATGGTATGTCCTTCAATTGGGGAATGGCTGAACAAACTGTGGTATATGCGGGTGATGGAATACTATTGTGCTAAAAGGAATAATAAACTGGAGGAGTTCCAGGGGAACTGGAGAGACCTCCAGGAAGTGATGCAGAGCGAAAGGAGCAGAGCCAGAACATTGTACACAGAGACTGATATACTATGGTAAAATAGAATGTAATGGACCTCTGTACCAGCAGCAATACAGTGACCCAAGACAATTCAGAGGGATTTATGGTAAAGAAAGCTGCCAATATTCAGAGGAAGGACTGCAGGAGAGGAAACATATAAGAAAAACAACTGCTTGAACGCATGGCTCGGGGTGGACATGATTGGGGGTGTGGACTCGAAACTACCACACCAATGCAGCTACCAACATTTTGGAAATAGGTCTTGATCAAGGACACATGACAAAACTAGTGGAAATGTGCATTGGCCATGGTTTGGGGGGGTGCGGGGGGAGCGAAGGGGAAAGTAGGAGCATGAATCATGTAACCATGTTAAAAATAAATATTAATAAATGTTTAAAAAAAGAGTACTCAGTACTAAATATATTCCCTAGTTTCCTATTTCAAAGATGTTTAAACAATTTAATTCTTCATTTAGCTCACCTAGTTCCAACTACATTTCCTAAGCTTTGATAGACTCAATTTTTTAAGGAAAGGATAATGATGTATGTTATAAATTTTCTTACCACTGAGGTCATTTCCCAAAAGCACTATTGCCTAACTCACTTAAAATTTGACTGGACAAAACACTGAAGAATAAGTTGGACCAGATGGCAATCCTGGAGCAGTGAGATGACCTAATTGGCCTTCTCCATTTCTAATTTTTCTAATTCTACAAAGTCCCTACACTGTATCAAAAGCCTGGAAGGTAATGTGATGATGAATCAATACAAGCTCACTATTATGGAAATGGAGAGTGTTTTCTTTATCACATACTTAAAAGAAATTCTTTCTGAAGCCCTTGTGTTAAGGGTATTTAAGGTTATTTAATCTAGTTAATGCTTTCCGTTCCTTATGGTAAACTCTTTAGAAGCACAACCTTTATTTTTCCACTACAGATATTAATTGGCTTTCTGGATGATGCCCAGAAATTCTACACATTTTGCAGAGGTTATTTAATACAGCTCTTGAAGTTAATGGTTTGCAATTTTGAGGTCAAAAATTGTTTTCATTTTGAACCATGATTTTCTCATTTACAAATCAGCATAATACGATCAGGGCAGAAAGATATTCTTCTTCCCTATGCACTGTAGTAAGAAAGAAACCCATTGATGAATAACAGTGTCTTGATCTAAATAAGGCAATGAGGTAACACAATGGATAGAGTGTTGGACTTGCAATCAGGACGATCTCAGTACAACTTTCACCTCAGACATTTACAAGCTATGAGATCATGGTCAAGTAACTTCAGATCTGACTGACTCAATTTTGTCATATCTCAAATAGCACCTGCCTCCTACTTCTAATTTTTCATTACTATAAACATTTTGACATATTAAAATACATGACATATTTTTCATCATTTCTCTAATAAATATTCTAGTTAGTGTTACCAATGTGTTTCATATATTGTTTAAAAGCCTAGTATTGTCTCAGTAGTATTGAAAAAGGCTTTTTTTATATTTCCACAGCAAAAAACTTGGGTTATTTTATTTTGACAACATACAAGCCCAAACAACCTGCAACAAAGCTCAAAATAACCATGGCTCATTGCATTAAGTGCATAAATTGTTCGTAGATACTTAGCCTACCTAGTCAATGATTCAATGAATTAATGAAAAGATAGAGAGAGAAAAAAATACAAAAATGACACATTAGAACTCTACCTTTATTATTGGGAATATTTCATTACCCAGACAAATAAGTACTAAAAAAGAGGGAGAAATATGAGAATAACACATTCATTTATATATATAAATACATTCCATTTGAATATTGATTTTTTTCGGTAAAGGAGAGCTCCAACTGAAAACATATTCTAGAAGAATTGTGGTTTGCTGTGAAATTTTGATGAATATTTATTTCAATAAAATCACATTATAAAAATGCATATTTCGGTATATTTTCACTTTTGTGCTATCTGCAAAATTCCTTTTTCTTTCATTCAAAATTTAAGAATATTGTTTACTTGAAAGAGTCAGAGAGGATCAAAAATATGATTTTGACAATATGGTGGTCACCATGCTACTCTGTTGATTAGAATTCTAAGGCCCTATAGAACTTAAAAAATACAATATAAAATACTTAGGAATCTATCTACCAAAATAAACACAGCAATTATATGAAAACAACTACAAAACACTTTCCAAACAAATAAAACTGGATTTAAACAATTGGAAAGCTATTGATTGCTCATGGGTAGGACGAGTTAACATAATAAAAATGACAATTCTACCCAAATTAATTTACCTATTTAGTGCCATACCTATCAAGCTACCAAAAAACTTCTTTGCTGAATTAGAAAAAACTATAACAAATTTCATTTGGAATAACAAAAGAACAAGAATATCAAGGGAAATAATGAAAAAAAATGTGAAGGAAGGGGGCCTAGCAGTACCAGATATTAAACTATACTATAAAGCAGCAGTCATCAAAACAATATGGTACTGGCTAAGAGATAGAGAGGAGGATCACTGGAATAGACTTGTGATAAATGACATCAGCAAGACAGTGTATGATAAACCCAAAGAGCCCAACTTTTGGGACATGAATCCACTATTTGACAAAAACTGCTGGGAAATTTGGAAAACAATATGGGAGAGATTAGGTCTAGATCAACATCTCACACCCTACACCAATATAAATTCAGAATGGGTGAACGACTTGAATATAAAGAGGGAAACTATAAATAAGTTAAGTAAACACAGAATAGTATACTTGTCAGATCTCTGGGAAAGGAAAGACTTTAAAACCAAACAAGAGTTAGAGAAAATTACAAAATGTAAATTAAATGATTTTGATTATATTAAACTAAAAAGCTTTTGTACAAACAAAAACAATGTAGTCAAAATCAGAAGGGAAACAACAAATTGGGAAAAAATCTTTATAACGAAAAACTCTGACAGGGGGCTAATTATTCAAATATACAAAGAGTTAAAGCAATTGTATAAAAAATCAAGCCATTCCCCAATTGATAAATGGGCAAGAGATATGAATAGGCAACTTTCAGGTAAAGAAATCAAAAGTATCAATAAGTACATGAGAAAGTGTTCCAAATCTCTAATAATTAGAGAAATGCAAATCAAAACAACTCTGAGGTATCACCTCACACCTAGCAGATTGGCTAAAATGAAAGAAGGGGAGAGTAATGAATGTTGGAGGGGATGTGGCAAAATTGGGACATTAATGCATTGCTGGTGGAGTTGTGAACTGATCCAGCCATTCTGGCTGGCAATTTGGAATCATGCTCAAGGGGCTATAAAAGAATGCATACCCTTTGATCCAGCCATACCATTGTTGGGTTTGTACCCCAAAGAGATCATAGATAAACAGACTTGTACGAAAATATTTATAGCTGCGCTTTTTGTGGTGGCAACAAACTGGAAAAGGATGGTATGTCCTTCAATTGGGGAATGGCTGAACAAACTGTGGTATATGCGGGTGATGGAATACTATTGTGCTAAAAGGAATAATAAACTGGAGGAGTTCCAGGGGAACTGGAGAGACCTCCAGGAAGTGATGCAGAGTGAAAGGAGCAGAGCCAGAAGAACATTGTACACAGAGACTGATATACTGTGGTAAAATCGAATGTAATGGACTTCTGTACCAGCAGCAATGCAATGACCCAGGACACCTCTGAGGGATTTATGGTAAAGAATGCTACCTACATTCAGAGGAAGAACTGCAGGAGAGGAAACATAAGAAAAGCAACTGCTTGAACGCATGGGTCGGGGTGGACATGATTGGGGATGTGGACTCGAAACTACCACACCAATGCAACCACCAACAATTTGGAAATAGGTCTTGATCAAGGACAGATGTTACAACCAGTGGAAATGTGCATTGGCCATGGGTGAGGGAAGTGCGGGGGGTGAAGGGGAAAGTAGGAGCATGAATCGTGTAACCATGTTAAAAATGATTATTAATAAATGTTTAAATTAAAAAAAAGATTTGGGAAATTGTCTAATTTAAACACTTCCTTTTATAGATGAGGAAAAATAGACTCTTGAAATCTAGCAAACTTGTATGTACTTCAGCAGATACTAATTAGGTGATTTAGGATTCAGACTTACTTGGTAGGATCATAAAGTTTTCATTGTACCATTTCTTTTATAGAATAGGTTCTGGTATTTTTCTGACTATCACCATTACTACAAATACAGGTTTAAATATTACCTGAATGGTCTTGGTGTTCACTGGGTCTTGTGTTCCTCACCAAAATTAGATTAAATAGACTTTAGGGTTTTTTAACTCCCAGTCTATGATTCTATTACCTCTTATTAAAGAACATTTAAATTGTTCAAACAAGGTAAATATCAAAGATTTGGAACATTATGAGTTAATTTCCTGAGTTCAGGGGTATGATATTACCAATGGCATTTATATAGAGATGTAAAATGGGTTTTAAAGAGTGATTGTATTTAGGAGGAACCTGAGGCATTATACAATTTTCACAATTTTTTCTCAAAATTTCTTGAAATCTGCCATGAAATCTTAAAGAACTCTGCAAACAATTATGTCATAGACTTAGGAGAGAACAGACATCTGATGTCTGACTTGTCAGCTAGGTGGTGCAGTGGACATAGCCTGGGCTTGGAGGCTGAGTTCATATCTGTCCTCAGCCATTTACTTATTGCATGATTCTGGGGTTCATTCAACCTCCCAGCCAAAGGTTTCCTCAAAAATAAAAATAAAAATAATACCTCACAGTATTGTCATGTGGAACAAAAATGAGATAATATTTGTAATTTCTTAGCATAATATCTGGCATATAGTAGTCTTTAAAAAAAACTTACTTTCCTTCAATTTCCAGTAGAAACAATTTTTATCAATTACCTTATATTTTTGATTCAGATTTTCTCCCTTTTTACCTCCCTAAAATCTCCCCTCAAGTACATTATCTGATATAGTATATACCAGTGCTGTCATGTGATACATGCTTCCATATTCCTCATGCAATGAAAGAAGATCCCTACTACATATAAAAGTAAAAATTTAAAAAAAAAACAACCTCATGATGGAAATAACTTGAAAAATAGGATACTTTGATCTGCAATTTAGCTCCACTAATTCCTTTTCCTTGGCTGAAGATAGCATTTTTCAGCATTTATTCCTAGGTGTTACCTTGGAACCTTTCAGTGCTAATAATACTTTTATATTCCACAATTGACCATCATATGTTATTTTTGTTACTGTATACAGTATTCTCCTATTTCCTGTTCATTTCACTTTGCATCAGTGAATATGAGTCTTTCCAGGTTTTTCTGAACTCATTCTGTGTATCACTTCTTATGATTCAATGATATTTCAATACAACAAACGCATTGAGCCATCTCACAATTGATGTATATCCCCTCAATTTCCAAATGGTTGACTCTACAAAAGAGTTTTTATAAATATTTTTCAGACCAGTAGGTCTTTTTCTCCTACTTATAATCTCTTTGGGAATACAGGTGAAGTAGTGATATTCCTGGGTCTAGGAGTAGGCATAGTTTTATTGCCCTTTGGGTGTGGTTCCAGATTGTGATTACAGGTTGTATCAGTTCACAGTTCCACCAACAATGTCTTATTTTCCCAATTATCCCATTTCTCCTCAAACATTTATGATTTTCATTTTCAGTTAAGTTAGCCAATCTGATAGGTGTAAGGTGGTATTTCAAAGTTATTTTAATTTTAGTGATTTGAAAATTAGTGATTTGTAAATTAGTGATTTGTAGCATTAATTCTTAAGACTATAAATAGTTTTAATTACTTCATCTGTGAACTTCCTGTTCATATTCTTGGATCATTATGAATTTGAGTCAGTTCTGTGTATAGTTGAGAAATGAGGCCTCCATCAGAGATTCATGCTATACACAGTAGACTCTTAATAATAATAAAATCCCTTCGTAATCAAATAACATAGTCTTCTCCAATGCTTCTCTGGCCACATTGACTTTTCTGAACTACCTTAAGGTTTGTTGTCAGTCTGTACTAATTGTTCGGCACTCAACTAAATATATTTTCACATATACAAAATTCTCATCTATTTCCATCACTTTGCATGAACAAATGTGATCTGACTAAATGAGAATTCAAAGGTACTATAACCTCCTTTTTCCCTGTAAATAATGCCTCTATTAAAACAGTGCATGATCACATTAGTGTTTTGCTTGTCATTTCAAACTGTGGACTAACTCATCTTTTCATTTCATTAAAATTATCATTTTTTATCAGCAAAATTGTCATTTCACTTTCCCTCCCCAATCTTTTCCTTCTGAAGTTGACTTTTTTTTTAACACAAGTAAGGACTTCGCTTTTCATATTGAAATTTGTCTTATTAGTTTCAGCCTAATGCTCTACCCTCTCAAGATATTTATAGATAGAATAGTTTAGTTATTCTAAATACCTTAGTTCCATCTGCATATTTGAAAACTATGTCTTTTATACCTCATCTTTATCACTGCTAAAAAACTAACATCTATGGATCAAACAGAGATACCTAGTAGAATTTCACTTCAAGACTTCCTGGGAACAAATAAATGATTGTCCTTGGACCACTTGGGACTGATATCAGGCAACTAATAATTTGATTTTGAATCCAGCTATCCAGATACCATATGCATGTATTAACATCTAACTCAGTTCTTTCTGCGTTATTTCTACAAATACATTATGAAATAAATATTTCACTAGCAACTAGACAGTCTATATGTATAGCATTCTTATTTCTCTCCCAGCATAAAGAGAAAAAAGTTTATTCTGGCATTATTTGTTCTTTATTAGATACTGTTGGCATGCTGTAACCATTTGTTCCTTCTCTTGATATGTATTTATCAGTGCTTTAATGATCCCCCTTCTATATTTTTTATTTTGCATATTGAAATCCATATTTATCAGTCTTTCCTTTGCAAGCACTATATGGTTGGTATTCTCTAAAAGTAAGGACACTTTATGTGATCCAATCTTATGATACCACTTTAATTTTCTCTAATTTTTAAAATATCCTAACTTTTGGCTTACCTTACCAAAGACATAATTCCATTCCTTCAGTATTTCATCTAAACCAAGTGACTTGAATTTCTGGATAATAACTATTTTATTCTTACTCTCTCCATCTTCCTCTTGAAGAACACTGAAATTACATCACAACATAGAAATCAATGTAGAGTGTGTCCTACTATGGCTGATCAGACCAAAATGAAATCATAAAACTCCACCAAAGGTCAGGCACATGAACATTTGGGTTGGAGACATCCCTAAATTTGCACATCTTCTGTTTCTTTTGTGCCACTGAAATTCTCCTTTGCTTATGAAGCACAATACCTTCTGTGAAGCAGACACATAATACTGGAAAGTCTTGTGTCAATGTGTCATCTTCCAGTTAATACAAAAGTTCTTGTGAAAGACCTTCAGAATGTCCTTGTATCCCTTCTTCTGACCTCTGTGTGAGTGTTTGTCTTGTGTGAGTTATCTATAAAATAATATTTAAATCAAGCAGACCTTTGGCATTCAAACAATGGCAGGTGATCTTCAGCATTTTGGTAGGTGATCTTCAGCATCTTCTTATGAAAATTCAAAAGCAAGAGGTTCAGTTTCTTGTCATGGATCTGGTATACTGTCTAGGTTTCATAGGTGTACAACAATGAGGTTACCACAATTGCTCTGTAGGCTTTTAGTTTGGTAGGAAGTCTAAAACATTTTCTCTCCTGCACATTCTTCAGAGCCTCCCAAACAGTGAGCTAGCTCTGGCAATGCTTACATCAACGTTATTTTTGTTATAGTGCAAAAGCCGTCCACATTGGCAGAAGAAAAATAAATAAGTTTGCCTTGAAAACAAAACAAACAGAGACACATAGAGGTGGAGTCAAGATGGAGGAGTAACTAGAGAGCAGTGCCATTTCACCATGAAAATCTTCTTTGACCAAGAGTAAAATATCACCAAAAAATGAATAAAGGAGTTAAAGAACAAACAAAGAGACAGAGTGAAACAACCCTCAAAAAAAGAAAAACCTAAAAGGTAGACAAAGACCATCGGGGGAACTGAGGTGAGAGGGGAGTAGAGTTAGCAGGAGTCATAGCAGCTAGTGAGTAACTATCTAAGAACAAACCCCCTCCCCCCACACACACACATATGCGCTCACAGGTTCCAAACTTAAGCTCTACCTAGAGGGCAGACCCCGAGATCCTGCCAGGGAAAGTAGTGGTCCAAGCTCACACCCATTGAAATTTCAAACCTGTGGAAAAGTCTGGAGTCCCAGTCCACGGCAATCTGGATTTAAGGGAGTCAATCTGTGTGGGCCCAAAGCAAAGCTAGGAATCCCAAACTGCACTTGGGATAAGGACATAATCTGTGGTTTGGGGTGAGGACACAGTTCTCAGGGGGAGCTTCCCCAGGATCTTTATGCTTAAAACTAAGGGTGAAGCTCAAGGATAGGGCAATCAAGGTGTGCCTGATTGAATCAAGAACACATTGAGACAAAAAAAAAGAACAACAAACTTGAGCCTAAGCCTGGAGCTAGAATCTGATCAGCACCTGACCTGATCAAGTTCAGACAGAGAACATAAGCTTACACCTAAGGCTGAGGAAAAAGTCTTTAAGCTAACAATATTTTAAGCTCCAATTTAACAAGCATGGGTAGGAGTCTATTAGAATGCTCAGTCGTAAGACCATCTTGTAAACTAGTAGCAACCCAGAAAATAAGCCAAAAATAGCATCAAGGAAGGACTAAAGTTTAACAGGGTACTCCAACTTTCCCGAAAACAGTGCCTACCTATAATTAGATAGGAAAAATGAGCAAACAACCAAAAAAGCACCCAACTCTTGTAAGAAGTAAAATTAATATAAAAGGATAGATTCAAAAATATTAGGGTTTTAAAGGGTTTATTGATAGCCATTTAGGAAAATGAAGCCATGTGCCTGTTTAAAGGGACATGCCATTTACCTGCTTCTCCCATCCTGACTCCTGTTCCATAATCACAAAAGAGAAAGTACCAATCCAGTCCTCAGTCTTTATACTTTTCCCTATATAATTATGCTTCCTACCTACATGATTAAGCAAGAGAGGAAGCCAGTTGGCTCTTGGGAAATGAAAGAGCCCTAAATGTCCAAAGGAAGTTTAGATCCAGGGGTCTCAAAATTAGTTCAAGCACTCCCAAATTTCTAATATCACATTCCCCCCCCCCTGAAGAGCATGAAGGAGACTGGTCTCCCTGAAAGCTCTTGTAAACATAATTAATTTATAAATTACAGAAATTTAGGGATAAAAAGAAGAGGACAAAAACAGTGATCTTATGATTGCTAGGCACAATGACAAAAAGGCAATTAGGGGGAAGTCCCCTTTGGCATGAGTGTACATTAAAAACAAATGCATTCAACTCCCAAGAGTTCAATCAACTGCACCCCGAAGTTCATTTTGGATCTTCATGATGCAGTGTAGGTTCTTCAGGCATCTTCATGGTGCCTTCTCCAAACACGTTCATTGTCTGGATTCTGGGGTGATGGCAAATTTCTTATCCTGAAATTAGTCTCAAAAAAATTTAAACTTTACATTATAGATTATAAAACATACATTCCTTTCTGAGGAGAATAACACATTCCCCCCTGAAATTACTCTCAAAATTTTACATTGTAGATTACAATACAGACATTCTGATTATAAAACACATACACACTCCTGAAGAGGGTTAAGACCAATACCTAGATCAGCTAAGGATACATGGCTGAGTTTTGGGGTTGTGTGAATCAATTGGCAAAAGAAATAAAGATAAAAAACAAATAAAAGAGAAAAAATAACTTGTGAATGAAATGTAAAATGGCAAAGTCTTATTGTGAAAATGTAAGGAAAAATAAACTTATAATAGGTCCTTGAATCAAGGCCCAATTAAAGTGATTTAAGGAATTGTGCAATTATCCAATTCAATAGCCAGGACTACAGAAAGTTGCCGCCATTATAGGAGAAATAAAAGGGCCAAATTTGTGTGCAAGGGAAGTGTCTTTCCCTGGTTTTATTTGCCTGCACTTCTCAGGGATAGGGTGAACCATAATGATAGCCAACCTTTGGTGCTTGACTAGGGATGAAGCTCAGAGATGTCTGGCTTCTAACATATGTTAGAAAAGCTATAACCCCAAACCCAAAACAATAGTTCAAATCCTTCAGTATTGGCATAGAAGTTCCTCAATCCTACCTGGATTGATATGGTCTGTTTGACCTTGTGTTCCTTGGCATTTGTGCAATTTCTTATGAATCCCTTTGGGATTGGTCAGTCTCCATGACCTTGTGCCTTCTTAGCACTTTTTAGTGGCTCTTATGTTCCCTTCTCCTGGAATCAGACAAAATCATTAATCACAGTCCCATAATATTTACCAATAATTGGAAGGTTCCTATAGTCTAAGGCTTTTCAGTATGCATTAATATTATAGTAAATATATATTTATATTAAACTTATTTTACTGTAAAATCAAAAAGGATTGACATTGATTATATATACTTTAAGTACAAAAAATTAGAAAAGGGGAAAAATTAAAAAAACTCATATTGTATTGCACATAGAAGGGAAAAAATGATAAAAGAATGTTTTAAAAATCAAAAATATATAGCTTATAATTCGTGAAAGGTTTTCCACTCAAAAATGAGATCCATTTCCTATTAACCTTTTCCATGAACTCCTGTAAGTGTAAATGGCTTTTGTAAAAGAGCAGAAATTTATAATACAATTCAAATAAAGTACCAAAATTTTCCAAAATTATAATATCACATAAAAGACAATAGCAAACAAACCCATTATTATAACCACTTGCTATTATGTTTAAAAAATGTATACTTGTCACAAATTCAACAGGTATTGCAAATCATTCAACCTTGGCTGAGATATTTTTAACAAAATCTATTACTGCCTCCATGCCAATTGTGGGGCAGAACCTAATATATATATATATATATATATATATCAACCATTCAGAAGTTATTATAAAATCCTAAACTCAATTTTTAAGACCTCTTATAAAATAACAATTTAAATTCTCAAGGCATTATAGTCTTCAAGGTTGTATGCAATTGTCTACATAGAATAAAGAATGTTAAGGCAACAAACATGTGATCTCCAATAGTTGAGATAACAAATTCAATATACATAGGACTCATAGGCTTTTACAACTTAAAAAATGTTTGTGTAAGATGTTCATGGTCTTTTTACAAAATAAAAATCATGGCAGAAGGATCGTGGCTTGTTAGAATATCTGAAAAAATTGAAAGTTACATTTCCAAAGTGGTTGCCAAAATTTTAAGACATAAAATGTATATAAAAGGATAGATTTAAAAATATTAGGGTTTTAAAGGGTTTATTGATAACCATTTAGGAAAATGAAACCACATGCCTGTTTAAAGGGACCTGCCATTTAAGTGCTCCTCCCATCCTGGTTCTTTTTCCACAATCACAAAAGAAGAAGTACCAATCCAAGTCCTTCTTCTTTATAAGTTTCTCTATGAGAGAGAGGAAGCCAGTTGGCTCTTGGGAAATGTAGTTTGAAAGAGCCCTAAGTGTCCACAGGAAGTTTATATCAGGGACCTCAAAATTAGTTCAAGGACTCCCAAATTTCGAATATCACACTCTAAAGAGTTTTTATGGAGACAAAGAGCAAGGTGAAGACTCAGAAGGGGACAGTGAAAGAAAAGGAAACACACACAAAATCAAAAAGAAATATATGGAATGGACACAGAGTCAGGAAGAGCTCAAAAAAGACTTCGAAAACCAATTAAGAGAGGTAGAAGACAAATGGGGAACAGAAATGAGAGTGATGCAAGAAAAAAGGAAAGTGATGCAAGAAGAAATGGGTCAATTGAAAAAAGAGAATCAAAAACTGACAGGAAAACCAGGCCTTTAAAATCAGAATTGACATCTAGAAACTAATGATTTCATGAGAAATCAAGAAACAATAAAGCAGAACCAAAGAAATGAGAAAAAAAACCAGAGGAAAAGATGAAATATTTTATTGAAAGAACAAGTGACCTAGAAAAAAGATTTAGGAGAGACAATCTGAGAATTGTTGGACTCCCTGAACACCATGATGAAGAAAATACCTTGAATATCATATTACAAGAAATTATCAAAGATAACTGCCCAGAGTTCCTTGAACAAGAAAATACAATTGAAATTGAAAGAATTCAAAGTTTGCCTCCAAAAAGAAATCCTCAATTGACAACTTTATGAAATGTAATAGCTAAATTCAAGAGCCACCAAGACAAGGAAAATATATTTTAAGCAGCCAGAAAGAAATAATTCAAATACCATGGAGCTACAATCAGGTTCACTCAGGACCTAATAGCCCCTGTATTAAAGGATCATAAGGCATGGAATATGATATTCAGGAAGGAAAAGATTTGGGCTTAAAACCCAGAGTCACCTATCCAGCAAAACTGAATATATTCTTTCAATGGGGAAAAATGGTCATTCAATAAGATAGAAGATTTCCAAGCTTTCCTGAGCAAGAAGCCAGACCTAAACAAAAAGTTTGAAGACCAATTATGAGACACAAGAGAAGTGCAGAAAGGTAAATAAGAAAGAGGAAATTTAAAGGATTCATTAAGGTAAAACTTTGTATATACATACATACATACATACATACATACATACATACATACATACATATATATATACATAGAAAGAGGATTTCTATAATTCTTAAAAATTATTCTCAGTAGTAGAGAAGGTAGAAGGAATTTACTCAGAAAGAGCTTGGAAAATAAGCTGATTATAATAATAAGATATATATGATGATATAGGATGATATGAAAATGTGATGATATGGAATAATATGTATTATATGATATGCATGCATATCCAAGACATGTAAAAATGACATGTTCAATAAAGGGCTGAAATAGAGGGTTGCTCTGAGAGAAAAGGGAAGGGAGAGATAGAATTGGATAAATTAAATAACATAAAGAGGCAAGAAAAATTGATAGAGAGGGGAGGATAAGGGTGGTGATGGACAATGCTTAAACTTTACTCCCTTTGTAACTGGTTCAGAGAGAGGGGAAAAACAGTATACACAGTGGTGTATAGAATTTTCTCACCCTACAGAGAAGAAGAAGAGGAACAAGACGAGGAAAGGGGAAAGGTAATTGAAGGAAGGGGAAATGGGAGGAGGTGACAAAAAGCAAAATACTGGTGAGAAAGGAAAGAGAGAAAGGGAATAGAGCAGAATCTAAAGGGGATAATACTATGAAGGGCAATACAGAGTTAATAATCATAATACTAAAGGATGAACTCACCTATTAAACAGAAGAGGGAGGAGGATGAATTAAAAACCAGCATCCTACTATAAGTTGTTTACAAGAAACACATTTAAAGCAGGGTGACACACACAGATTCAAGGTAAAAGGCTAGAGCAGAATTTGTTATGCATCATCTAAGTGAAAAAAAAGCAGGAGAAGCAATCATGATACCCAACAAAGCAAAAGTAGAAATTGATCTGATTAAAAGAGATAAGAAATAAATTACATTTTGCTAAAAGGTACTATAAACAATTAAGCAATATCAAAATTAACATTTATACCCCAAATGGTATGACATCTAGATTTCTAAAGGGGAAACTGAAAGAACTCAAGGAGGAAATAGATAGTAAAACCATACTAGTAGGGGATCTCAACCTTCCCTTTTCAGAACTAGATGAATTGAATGTAAAAACAAATGAGAAAGAAGTATGGAAAGTAAATGAAATGCTAGAAAAATTAGAGTTAATATATATCTGGAGAAAACTGAACAGAGATAAAAAGGAATATAACTTCTTCTCACAGTACATGGTACATATACAAAGACTGACCATGGATTATGGCATAGAAATTTTGCAATCAAATACAGAAAAGCAGGAATTATAAATGTCACTTTTTCAGATCATAATGCAATAAAAAATTTAATTAGCAAGGATCCACAGAAAGGCAAATTTAAAGTTAATTGGAGACTAAATAATCTAAAAGAGGTGGGTCAAAGAAGAAATAATAGAAACGATTACAAACTTCACTAAAGAGGATGACAAAGAGGAGACATCATATCAAAACCTAGTGGATACAGGCAAAGCAATTCTTTGGAAAATTTATATTGCTGTGTGCCTATACCAGCAAAATAGAGAGGGAAGAGATCAATGAATTTGGTTTGCAACTTAAAAAAACCAGAAAGAGAACAAATTAAAAATCCCCACATAAAAACTAAATTAAAAATCCTAAAAATTAAAGGAGAAATTAATAAGATTGAAAGAAAAAGAACTATTGAACTAATAAATAAGACTAAGAGCTGGTACTTTGAAAAATAACAAATTAAATAGATAAACTACTAGTTATTCTAATTAAAAAAGAAAGAAGAGCAACAAATTAACAGTATCAAAGATGGAAAGGGTGATCTCACCTCTAGTGAAGAGGAAATTAAGGTAATTATTAAAAATTATTTGATCAATTATATGGCATTAAATACTACAATCTCTGGGGAATGGGTGAATATTTACAAAAATATTAATTGCCTAGATTAACAAAAGAGGAAATAGGATACTTAAATAATCCAATATCAGAAAAAGGAATTGAACAAGCCATCAAGGAACTTTCTAATTAAAAATCCCCAGGGTTAGATGGATTCACAAGTGAATTCTATCAAACATTTAAAGAACAACTAATCCCAATACTATTCAAATTATTCAACAAAATAAACAATGAAGGAATTTTACGAAATTCTTTTTATGATACAAATATGGTACTGATTCCAAAGCCAGGCATACCAACAACTGAGAAAGAAAACTACAGACCAATATCCTTAATGAATATAGATGCAAAAATCTCAAATAGAATACTAACAAAAAGACTGCAGGAAGTTATCATGAGGATTATTCACTATGATTAGATGGGATTTATATCAGGAATGCAAAGATGGCTTAATATTAGGAAAACTACTCATATAATTGACCAAATCAACAACCAAAGCAATAGAAATCACATGATTATCTCAATAGATGCAGAAAAAGCCTTTGACCAAATACAAACTCATTCCTATTGAAAAGACTAGAAAGTATAGGAATAGAAAGACCATTCCTCAAAATAATAAACAGTATATATTTAAAACCACCAGGAAGTCTCATCTGCAATGGGGGCAAGTTAGAAGTCTTCCCAATGAGATCAAGACTGAAGGAAGGATGCCCATTATTACCTCCATTATTTAATATTATTGTACAAATGCTAGCGATAGCAATTAAATAGAAATTGAAGGGATTAAAGTAGGCAACAAGGAAACTAAACTATTACTCTTTGAAAATGATATGAAGGTATACTTAAAGAACCCTAGAAAATCAACTTAAAGACTAGTGGAAATGATGAACAACTTTAGTAAAGTTGCAGGACATAAGATAAACCCACATAAATCATCAGCATTTCTATATATTTCCAAGAAAACTCAGTAGCATGAGTTAGAAAGGGAAACTCCATTTAAAATCACTCTAGACAACATAAACTATTTAGGAATCTATTTGCCAAGACAGACACAGGAATTATATGAATACGACTACTAAACACTTTTCACAAAATTAAAATTAGATCTAAACAATTGGAAAAACATTAATTGCTTCTGGGTAGGATAAGCTAATATCATAAAAAAATGACAATCCTAACCAAATTAGTCTACTTATTCTGTGCCATATCTATGAAACTACCAAAACAATCTTTTTTATAGGATTAGAAAAAATTACAACAAAGTTCATCTGGAAGAACAAAAGATCAAGAATATTAAGGGAAATAATGAAAAAAAGTAAGTATGTGGGTCTGGAAGTACCAGATATTAAACTGTACTATAATGCAGTGGTCATCAAAACAATATGGTATCGGCTAAGAGACAGAAGGGTGGATCAGTGGAATAGATTAGAGGCAAATGACCTCAGTAAGATAGTGTTCAATAAACCCAAACACCCCAGCTTTTGGGACAAGAAATTCACTGTTTAACAAAAACTACTGGGAAAATTGGAAAACAGTATGGGAAAAATTAGATTTAGATCAACATCTTACACCCTATACAAAGATAAATTCAAGATGTGTAAATAACTTAAATATAAAGAAGGAAAATATAAGTAAATCAGTTGAACATAGAATAGTATGCCTGTCAGATATGTGGGAAAGGAAGGAATTTAAGATGAAGCAAGAGATGGAAAATATTGCAAAATGTAAAATGAATGACTGATTATAGAGAATAAAAAGTCTTTGTACAAACAAAAGCAAAGTAACCACAATTAGAAGGAAAGCAAAAAACTAGGGACAACATTTTTATAACAAAACTCTCTGACAAAGGTTTAATTACCGAAATATATAAGGAACTTGGTCAAATTTACAAACTATCAATTCATTCCCCAATTGACAAATGGGTAAATTGACAAATAGGCAGTTTTCACAAGATGAAATCAAAACTATCAATACGAACATAAAATAGCATTCTAAATTCCTCCTGGTTAGAGAAGTGCAAATTAAAATAACTCTGAGGTACCACTTTCTCATATGACTACAAAGGAAAGTTATAAATGTTGGAGGGGATGTTGGAAAATTGTGATACTAATATACTGCTAGTGGAATTGTGAATTGGTACAACCATGGTGGAGGGCAATTTGGAACTATGTGAAAAGGGCTTTAAAAGAATGTCTGCACTTTGATCCAGCCATAACACAGCTGGTTTTGTATCCCAATAAGATAATAAGGAAGAAGACCAATTAATTTCTAAATTAAAATATTATTCATTCTATGCATGAAATTCTTCATCTTTAAGTGCTTCAAATATCTTAAACCCTTTGACAGATGACAAAATCCCATCCTTGTAAAAATCTATTTTACCTATAAATGTGTGTTATGAATAGAGCAGTATCCTACAGGGCAACATATATAACATTAAAAATATTTATTAAGGTCCAACTCCATAAAGGTACTGTGTAAGGTACTGGAGAGACAAAAATAAAAAAATTAAATATCTCCCTTCTTCAAACATGTATTATATTGTGTATATACCACTTACCCAAATAAATGTATATATAATAATTTCAAAGAAATTGGCACAATATAATGCTAACAACTTGGAAGTACTAGGAAAACCTTTGGACAGAAAGAGATGCCTAAATCTTGCTTTGAATGGAGATAGAAATTCTAAAAAGTATTTGTAAGAGAAGAGAGTTCACATTCTACATAGGGAATTTCATCTCTGCAAAATGAATGACTACAGATGGAATATCATGTGAAGAACAGTTACCAAATTAGTTCTATTGAAATAGATTGAAAGTAATATAGAAAAAGTTGGAAAAGTTTTTGAGAGTCAGATTATAGAGGAATTTAATCATCCACCCTTCAGATTCTGTACTTTAACCTAAAGGTAATGTGAAGCTATTTACAATTTTAACTTTTTTAGTAGTGAGTGACATGTTCAAATCTATATTTTTAGATCAATTTAGTAGCTATGTGGAGGTTGGGTTAGAGAGACAAAAAACTGAAATTAGGATAACTGATAAGCCTGGTACTATATTAGTCTAAGTAAGAGGTAATTAGGGCCTCAGCTAGGATGAGTCAGGTTGGATAATGGGTGAGTGGAAATGAATGTAAACATTTCAGATGTTATAAAGTTAAACCAATAGATCTTGACAACTGTTTTATGAGTAATGGGGAACGAAATGAGAGAAAGAAGAGTCAAACATGACCCCATGGTTGTCAATCTGATGCTTGTGACCCCCACTCTGATATAGGTATTTTGGAAGAAAGTTTTTTTTTCTATTTTTTTTTAATTTTCATTTTTAGAAAAATTTTCCATGGTTCCATGATTCATATTCTAAATCTTCCCTTCACCAACCCCACCACCCACCCCCATAGCCAACACACATTTCCACTGTATTTTACATCAATCAAGACCTATTTTCCATATTGTTGATATTTGCACTGGAGTGGTTGTTTAGAGTCTACATCCCAAATTATATCTGCATCGAACCAGGTGTTCAAGCAGTTGTTTTTCTTTTGTGTTTCTACTGCCTCTACTGCCATAATTCTTCCTCTGAATGTTGATAGCATTCTTTCTCATAAGTCCCTCAGAATTTTCCCAGATCATTGCATTGCTGCTAGTATAGGAGTCCATTACATTCTATTTTACCACACTGTATTGGTCTCTGTGCACAATGTTCTTCTGGCTCTTCTCCTTTCACTCTGCATCAATTCCTGGAGGTCTTTCCAGTTCACATGGAATTCCTCCAGTTTATTATTCTTTTGAGGACAGTAGTATTCTATCACCCTGCAGATAACAAAATTTGTTCAGCCATTCCCAAATTGAAGGGCATAAACTCGTTTTCCAATTTTTTGCCACTACAAAGAGTGTGGCTATAAATGTTTTTGTACACAACTTTTTCCTTATGATCTCTTTGGGGTATAAACCCAGCAGTGGTATGGTTGGATCAAAGGGTAGACAATATTTTAGTGATCTTTTTGGCATAGTTCCAAATTGCCTTCCAGAATGGTTGGATCAATTCACAACTCCACCAACAACGCATCAAAGTCCCAATTCTGCCACATCCCCTCCAACATTCATTACTCTCCCCTGTTGTCATTTTAGGCAATCTGCTGGGTATGAGGTGATACTTCAGAGTTGTTTTGATTTGCATTTCTTTAATTATAAGAGATTTAGAACACTTTCTCATGTGCTTATTGATAGTTTTGATTTCTTTAATCTGAAAATTGCCTATTCATTTCCCTTTCCCCAATTTTTTGTACAATTGATTTTTTGTACAGTTGGTTTATCTCCTTATGTAATTAAGTAATTAGACTTCTGTCAGAGTTTGTATAAAGACTTTTTTCCCAATTTATTGGTTTTCTTCTAATTTTGGTAGCATTGGTTTTGTTTGTATAAAAACTTTTTAAATTTAATGTCATCAAAATTATTAACTGTACATTTTGTAATTTTTTTAACTCTTGCTTGGTTTTAAAGTCTTTCCTTTCCCAGAGATTTGACAAGTATACTATTCTGTGTTCACCTAAATTTCTTATAGTTTCCTTCTTTATATTCAAGTCATTCACCCATTCTGAATTTATCTTGGTATAGGGTATGAGATGTTGTTCTAAACCTAATCTCTCCCATATTGTTTTCCAATTTTCCCAACATTTTTTTGTCAAATAGTAGATTTTTGTCCCAAAAGCTGGGCTCCTTGTGTTTATCATAGACTGTTTTGGTGAGGTCATTTACCCCAAGTCTATTCCACTGATCCTCCTTTCTGTCTCTTAACCAGTACCATATTGCTTTGATGGTCATGGCTTTATAGTATAGTTTAAGATCTGGTACTGCTAGACTTCTTTCCTTCACATTTTTTTCATTATTTCCCTTGATATACTTGATCTTTTGTTCTTCCAAATGAACTTTGTTATAGTTTTTTTTCTAATTCAGTGAAAAACTTTTTTGGTACTTTGATAGGTATGACACTAAATAAGTAATTTAATTTGGGTAGAATGGTCATTTTTTATTCTGTTAATTCATCCTACCCATGAGCAATCAATGTTTTTCCAATTGTTTAGATCTAGTTTTAATTGTTTGGAAAGTGTTTTGTAGTTGTGTTCCTCTAATTCCTGTGTTTGTTTTGGTAAATAGATTCCTAAGTATTTTATATTATCTTGCATGTTTTTATAAACTTCTATTGCCAGCTGGAAAAGATCTTACATCAACGTGCATTAAAACCATCTGCTTAACCTAACAGTTAAGCAGAGCATAGAAGGCACAAGAGGGAAGGAAGGAAAAGATATGAGTAAAGAATAGAAAAAGATAAAAGAAATTTCAATTGACTGTTTCTTTCTAGGAAGTGAGCTAAGAACAAATGAAATAGAAGAAGATCAAGGAACTATAAGCAAAATCAAAGAAATTCCAGAGAATTGGGCACAGGGTTGGAAGATCTCAAAATTCAATTAATTCAAGAACTCAAAAAACAATTAAGACTGAAAACAACTGGAATAAGGAAATACATGAACCAAAACAAGAAAATAGTGTCTGGAAAGCCAAATTTGACCAGCTTGAAAACAAAACAAAGAAGGTGAAAACAAAGAAAATCAGACCAGAGGGAGAAGGATGACCAAAAAGCCAGGGATGAAATTCAGTCTTTAAAAATCAGAATCCAACAACTAGAAGCAAATGACTTCACAAGGCAACAAGAATATATAAAACAAAATCAAAAGAATGAAAGAATTAAGGAAAATATGAAACACTTCATTGGCACAACCATAGATCTTGAAAATAGATCCAGAAGAGACAATTTGAGAATCATTGGTTTACCAGAAGATCATGACAAAAGGAAAAGCCTGGACATAATCCTACAGGAAATTATCCAAGAAAAATGCCCTGAAATTCTTGAACAAGGGGGAAAAGTGGAAATTGAAAAATCTACAGATCACCTCCTATATTAAATCCACAACTAAATACTCCTAGAAATATTATAGCCAAATTCAAAAATTACAAGACCAAGGAAAAAATATTATAAGCTGCTAAGAAAAAGTCATTCAGATACCAGGGAACCATAGTTAGGATAACACAGGATCTGACATTGAATGACTAGAAGGCATGGAATATAATATTCCTTGAAAGCAAAGGAACTGGGTCTACAACCAATAATCAACTATCCAGCAAAACTGACTATATTCTTGCAGGGGAAAGTATGGTCATTTAATAAAACTGAAGACTTCCAAGCATTTACAAAGAAAAAACCAGACTCATACAAAGAATTTGCTGCCCAAACATAGAACTCAAGAGAATCACCAAAACATAATTAAGAGAGGGGGAAAAAAACCCATAACATTTTCTTTAAGGGACCCAATAAGTTCTAATGATTTGTATTCCTATAAGAAAAGATGATATTGGTAACTTTTAAAATTTTTAATCAGGATAGCTAGAAGAAATATACTCAGAGGGAACAGTGACAAACTGTATAGGATGAAATGTCAAGCTATATATCTATATCTATATCTATATATCTATATATGTATGTATGTATGTATAAACATATATAAAACTAGAGGTAAAAAAAGAAAGTTTTTATGAGGAGTTTAGAAAATAAGCAGTTTTATACATTATAAACTTGAAGTAACAGCATATCAAATGAGAATGCCCAACAATTAGTTGATAATATAGGACTGGAGATCAAGAGACACCTTGGAACTAGATATATATCTCTGGCATTCATCTGCCTTGAAATAACAATTGAATACATGGGAATTAATGGTATCCACAATAAACAGAATATAAAGAGCGCTTTTATATATTTCTGTCATTACCTAATATGCATGTCAATAGGATCCACCACTGCTCAAGATAGACAAGGTACTTTCATTGTTCCTTGACTTTAATCAGTCCTTTCTCTTAACAAAGGCTGGTGAAAAAAATAGTAGACTGATGTGGACATGATCTTTTCAGAATTAAGACCTACTTAATTCAACAATCCTTCTGTACATCTGCCCTATTTATTGTCCTCTTTTCCCTGGTACCATGTGGATATATATAGATGGTGATAGTCAGACAGAAGAGGTAAGTTTATCTGACCACTAAATTAGTTTAATGGACTCTTTTGAGAGACATCAATTTACATGACTTCTGCTCTGATTTATTAAATACATGAATAAATGGTGATGATCAAAAGGCTTATGGTGAGTAAACTCCCTCTTCCTATTCAACTTCTACAATACTTTGATGCAATAATTCTTGTGTAGTAAACTCTTTTCTGTTGTTTCTTCTAATCAAGCCTCACTATATTTTCCATATTGTGTCTCAATTTCTGTCATCATATTTCTCACCTTCCATTGTGCCTTCTGAAATGTCTTTCTTATGTTTAATATATTATTGCTTTATGGTTGTGCTTATAGGAACCAACATTTCTTCAGGTTAAACATCACCCTTGATCACCTATTCTAGTGTCAGAAGCTATTCTCCTTTCTTTCCCCAACCATATATTTTAGTCCTCAAAAAGAACTAGTATGTTTCTGAACCTTTAGATTTTCTTTTCACTTCAAATCCTGACCTCATCCCTGGGAACTTCCACATCCTTTTGGATATTTATCAAAAAGTCTTATCTTTTAGTTCATTAACATTTTAAATTTTGTGACCTATGATTTCATTCTATGTCTGTCACCAAGAAATGTGACCTTAAAATTAAAATTCATCATGATCTTAACCTCTACTCCATTTTTGCTCTTTAATTGTAGGTTTTCCTTTTTCATATACTCTCATCCTTCCATATTCCCTTCTTATTGATCTGATTGATTGACATATCATTCATCATCACCATAACCTCTTCTTCATCTTCTTTTATTTTTATTTCTTTTACTCCAGGTCTGATAAAACTATCCTATCAGTAAAGGCTTAACCTCATAGACTCCCAGTTTTAATATATATTGTCTTGTACTTATTCTGTCACATATTCCCTACTATTCAACCACAACTCTTCCATTCTTAATACTGAGCTGCTGGAATCTATCAGAGAAAATCATGAAGCTATGACAAGGAGGTTCACTAGAAATTTGTGTTATCCAGTTTTAACTGGGTCATCACTGCTGCACAGCCATTCTTTTATTCTTATATGTTTGAATCTGTCATATAGCAGTTTATAATGGCTATACAAAAATAACTTCTCTCATCAAGCTACTGATACTTAACTCATCCACACTCTTTTCAGTTGTTGACCTACCCTTCTCTTTTACTTTGAAAAGGAAACTGGAGAGCTGCTGATGGAAAAATGGAGAATTTTAGACATTGTGCTAAGAGTTGGGTTCTTGTGAGGAAAGCCCTTTTTAAATTGACAAGTATAATGAAATAAAAGATTTTCCTCTAAGATATGAATAAAGTAACTTTTTCCTCTTAAAACTAAATGACAGCATTGTATGTAGGTTATCCTTTAAATCCCAAAGTTAGACATTTGTATTTTCACTTTACAGATGAAAAAATGATCTCAAATTGCTTAAGTGATTTGCCCATGATGCTGCAAGAGATAGTTGGTTGGTGTAGTGGATAGAGTACTGATATTACTCCCCTCCCCACCACCCCCTTTTATTATTCCACCTCTACTTCTGTATAGGGTAACATATAATTCTATACCCCAATGAATTTGGATCTTTTTCCATCTCTGAACCTACCCCATTGAGAGTAAGTTTTAAGTATTACCTGTCACCACCCTCATATTTTTCTCCATTGTAGTAGGATTCCACCCTCCCCTATGCCTCTTTATGTGATGTAATTTATCCAATTTTACTTCTCTCTTCCCATTTTTCTTGGTATAATCCTCTTTTTTACCCCTAGATTTTTTTAACATATCATCCTAAATAGCTTAGTACCACATTCTCTGTCAATGTATACTTCTTCTAATTGCTATGATAATGATAACAATTTTAAGGATTACAGCTATCAGCCTTCCATATGGAAATATAAACAATTTAACCTCATTGAAGCCCTTAAATTTTTTCTCTTTCTTATTCACCATTTTATGGTTCTCTTGAATTTTGTATTTGGACATTAAGTTTTCTGTTTAAGTCTGGTCTTTTCTTCAGAAATGTTTAGGAATCTTCAATTTTACTAAATGCCCATACTTTCCCCTGGAAGTATATAGTCAGTTTTGAAGGGAATGTGATTCTTCATTGTAGATCCAGTTCTCTTCCTTTCTGGAATATCATATTTCAAACCTTCTGATATTTTAATTTGGAAGCTGCCAGATCCTCTGTAATCCTGACTAGGGCTACATAATATCTGAATTATTTCTTTTTGGCCACTTACAGTATTTTCTCCTTGGCCTCAGAGCTCTTGAACTTGGCTATGACATTCTTTGGAATTGTCATTTGGAGATTTATTACAGTAGGAGATCTGTGGATTATTTTAATCTCTATTTTACCTCCTGCTTGTTAAAAAGGTCAGTTGTTTTCATATAATATCTTGTAATATGATGTTCATACTTTTTTGGGGGGGGTGTCATGACTTTCAGGTAGCTTAATAATTCTCACATTTCTCTCCTGGATCTATATTCTAGGCAGTTATTTTTCCAATGAGATATTTCATATTTTCTTCTATTTTTTCGTTCTTTTGATTTTGTTTTATTGTTTCTTGATATCTTGAGAAATCATTAACTTCTTTTATTTTTATTTTATTTTATTTTTTATTTTTTCTAATTTTTAAAGACTGAATTTCTCTCATAATCTTTTGATCATCCTTTTCCATTTAGTCCACTCTACTTTTCATGGACTTCTTTTCTTCATTAGATTTTTTTGCCTCTTTCCAGTAGGTCAATTCTGTTTTTTAAATCAGTATTTTATTTGTTGGATTTTTGTGTCTATTTTTTCCACTCTACCAGTTTTGCTTTTTAAACTGTAATTTTGTTTTTGCATTACTTTCCTTTATTCAAGAGCTTGCAAATAATTCCCCTTTCCCTTTTTTGCATGCGGTTGCTCATCTCCTACTGGTTCTGTTCTTTGCTTTTTTCACTTATAGAAAATTTCAAATTTCAAATGTTTCTTTGGCTGTTTGCTCATCTTCCCAGCCCCTTTTTGCCTTTGGACTAGGAACCCCAAAAGCTGCTTGCTGATACTCTTTTTATGACATTTTACCTGGGGCCAAGTCTTCACAGGTTCTGCAGAGGCTTGAAAGGGCCCAGCCAGAGCTACAGACTTCCAGATCTCACTGAGATCTGGTGGCAAGGCCTGGAACTCAAAGGGTGGGTTTGTTTTTTTCCCTTGCTGGTGAAGTCCACCTCCTGTCTTGGTTCCAAAAGTTGGTCCACTACCACGTTATGAATATGACGTGGAAGGTGACAGGAGGGTGTCTGGCCAGCACTCCTCTGTTTGTAATTCTCCTTCTAGTTCCCCCTTATCCCATGAAATTCACCTTTCTCTGCCTAGCTTTCATGTTGTGTTCAGTGGTAGAGGCCCCTCACTTGTCCTGCTTTGCTCCTATCATTCTGAGGCACCTTCTAAAAGTCAGTTTGCAAAGATAGTCAGAGAAGTTTGGGATTGTGCTGCTACTAAGCTACTATCTTGGCTCCTGTCTAAAGTACAGAGCCTGTTGTCTGGAAGACCTAAATTTGAATTAATATCATATACTTTCTGTGACCCAAGCTAAGTCCAGTTTCCTTTGCTGTAAAAAAATGCCTTAAAAATACTGGAGTGGCAGAATAAAAAGAAGGGATGAAGCAGTATTCTGGCCCAGAAAAATAAGTAGAAAAATAAAGGAGAACTCATCTCCCTGGGATATGAAAAGAGAACTCTGAATCAGCCTTAGTGAAAATTGGAAGAGATATAGTAGTAGTAGCAGGGAAAAAGAGCACAGCTAGCTCTGCCCAGCCCTAGCAGAGTAAGATAAGAAACCAATGTAATGCCAAAGAGGTGGCAGGGATGGGAAAGCAGCCCACATGATCCAGTCACATCAGAGGCCACGCATAGCAACAGTAGGAAGAACTCAATCCAATGAGGTCCAACCTTGGTGGGAGAGGGCAGATCTCTATTTTATCAAGTAAAAATTGCATCAACAAAGGACAGCAGAAAGTCAAATTTAGCTGGTAACTAAAAAGTAAACAATCTTATCCTAAAGAACAAATAGGTCAAAGAACAAATCATAGAAACAACCAACAATTTCATTAAAGAAAATGACAATGAGAAGACAACATTTAAACATTACGGGATGCAGAGAAATCAATACTTAGAGAAAATTTTATAACTCTTAATTCTGATATCAAGAATTATAGAAAGAAGAGATCAATGAATCAGGCATCCAAATTAAAAAAAAAACTAGAAAAAGAACAAATTTTGTATTCTCAAGGAAACACCAATCCTGAAATCCTGAAAATCCAGAGAGATATTAATGAAACTGAAAGTAATAAAACTGAAAGTAAGAAAACCATTGAATTAATAAATAGAAGAGGTTGATTTTTATGAAAATAGTAAATAAAATAGGTAAATCATTGACTAAATAGGTTTTTATTGAGGAAATCAAAATTTTAGTATCAAAAATGAAAAAGGTGAAATTATAACCAAAAAAGAAGAAATTAAAGTAATTATTGAAGTAATTTTGCTGAACTATATGTCAACGAATCTGAAAATCTAAATGAAATAAATGAATAATTACAAAAATATAAAGTACCTAGATTAACAATAGAGGAAATAGAATATTCAAAGTATCCCATCATAGTAAAAAGAAATTGAACAAACCATCAGACAACTCCCTATGAAAATGACACTAGGGATAGATGTATTCACAAGTGAATTTTACCAAACATTCAAAGAACAACAAACTCCAATATTAAATAAACTATTTAGAAAAAAAGGAGAAGAGAGAATCCTTTCAAACTCCTTTTATGAAATAAATAGTTATTAATGAGTAAACAAGAAAGAGATATAATAGCGAAATAAAACTATAGACCAGTATCCCTAATGAACTTTGAAACAAAATCATTTAAATAAAATACTAAAAAAGCGATTACATTTTGTCACAAGAATAATACACCATGATTAGATGAGTTTATACCAAAAATGTAAAGATGGTTCAATATCCAGAAAACCATAGGCGTAATTCATCATATCTATAACAAAACCAATAAAAAGCACATGATTACTTCAATAGACACAGAAAAAAGCATTTTACAAAATACAATACAAATATAAAAGCTTTAGAAAGCATTGAAATAAAGAGAACCACATATGTGGCATCTAACTAAAAACATTAACAAATATTATCTGTAATGTGGACAAACTAAAACTTTCCCAAAAAGATCAGGGTTAAAACAAAGATGCCTATTATCATCATTATTATTTAATATTTTGGCAGAAATTCTCACTGTAGCAATTAGAGTAGAAAAAATGGAAGGTATTAGAATAGAAAATTTAGAAACAAAGTTATCACTCTTTGTAGATATTAGAATATTTTACAGAATAAACCAAACAACAAATACAAGTAATTTAAAACTTCAGCAAAGTTTCAAGATACAAAATAAACCCACCTAAAGCATCAGCATTTCTATTTACCACCAACAAAATCCAAGAGTAAGATATAGAAAAGGAAGTTCCAAATTCCAAAATGACTCTTAGACAATATAAAATACTCATAGGAATGCCTACCAAAACAAACTCAGCAACTATATGAACAAAATTACAAAACACTCTTTATACAAATAAGCTCAGATAAAAACAATTGGAAAACATTAATTGGTCATGGATTGGCTGAGTCAATGCAGTAAAATGACAATCCTACCTGAACTAACTTACCAATTCAGTGCCATATCAATCAAATAATACAATATTATTTTATAAAACTAGAAAAGTTAACAAAGTTCATTTGGAAGAACAAAAGGCCAAGAATATCAAGGCAATAAATGAAAAAAATATGAAGGAAGGAGGCCTGGTTGTACCAGGTATTAACCCATATTTTAAATTGGAAATCATCAAAATAATCTAGTTCTGGTGAAGAAATAGTATAATGGAAGAGAGAAATAGATTAGGTAATCAAGACATGGCAGAAAATGTTTATAGTAACTTAGTATTTGATAAAACCAGAGATCCAAATTTTGGGAGGAAAGAACTCACTATTTGATAAGAACTTCTAAGAAAATTAGAAAGTAGTATGGCAGAGATAAGTCAGGGGCCAACATCTTGCACCATAAATTAAAACAAGTACAAGAAATAAAGGGTGACAACACAAACAAATTAGAGGAACATGGAAAAGTTTACATGTCAGACTTACAGATAAGGGAAGAATCTATGAACCAATGAGACATAAAGAATGTTACAATAAATGAAATAGATAATTTTGCTTACATTAAATTAAAAAAATGTTTTGTATAAATAAAACCAATTCACCCATGATTGTAAAATGTAAGGGTCAGAAGGTAAGGGGTAAAAATAAAAAGGTTGTACTAAATTTATCATAGTGTGGTCACCAGGAATTATTACTCAATTCCAAATGATTTTTTATGGTAGTTTATTTACAAAAAGAGAAAGAGTGAAAGTAAGAAAATCAGAGAGAGTAGATATTTATTCTGGGCTGGTCCTAATCAGGCATGGCTTAAGAGGCCCCAGCAAATGGAACCCAGAGGTAAATTTAAAAAAAGGGTTTTAGCCATGAGGCCTCCTCCAAAAGGAGGGGCCTCTCTGGAGGCTAATACCTCCAGAACCAGTCAAGGAAAGGAGGTAGCCTTTTTTCACTCACTCACTTGGTAGCACTAGGGGAAAATATAAAAGCAGTCCAATGTCTTCATCCAGAGTTCCTCCAGGATCAAGTTGAAGGCGAAATACCTCCTCATAGGAAATTCTTGCCATTTTTAAAGATCATTTCTTTCGTCACTTCTTGTGCCTACCTTCCACTTTACATGGACCAATTACAACTTTGCTTAGGACTGCTCAGGGAGAAGTCAGTTGATTCTGATTCGTCACCCACTATCACACACACATGGGTCACAGACTTCCCCCACCAAATGATAAGTGGGGTGTATATACTTCTGGTGATTAAATATGTAAATGGATAGGGGAGAGTTAATCCCATCCTCACAAAGGAAAATAACAAATTTTAGGGAAATTTTTAGCAAGTATCTCTGAGAAGAGCCTCATTTCTCAAATATATAGATAACTAAGTCAAATTTATAGGAATACAAAACATTCCCAAATGCAAAAACTGTCAAAGGATATGTATGAACAGGCAGTTCTCAGAGGAAAAAATTAAAACTATCCATAGTTATGTATAAAAATCACTATTAATTAGAAAAATACAAATAAAAATTACGCTTGAGATACTAGTTTATACCTACCAGATTGGCTAACATGATCAAAAAGCTAAATGATAAATGCTGGAGGGGATATGGGAAAATTGAGACACTAAAACACTGTTGGTGGAACTGTGACCTGATATAATCATTCTGGAGAACAATACAAAAGAAAGCTCAAAGGGTCACAAAACAATGAATACCCTTTGACATAGAAATGCCTTTGCTGTGTCTGTTTTCAGAGATCAGAGATAAGGGGAAAGGATCTATCAGTACCAAATTACTTTTGCAACTCTTTTTTGTAGAGGCAAAGAATTGGAAACAGAGGGGTGTCCAGCATTTGGAGATTGTATGAACAAGTTGTCATATATAATTGTAAGGGAATACTATTCCACCATAAGAAATAAACAGAATGAGTTCAGAAAATTCTGCATAAATTTGTATGAATTCAACCAAAGATAGGTGAGCAGCATATGTATATATATATATATATATATATATATATATATATATGTTGTGAAGGATAAAACCATTATCAGCAAAGAAAGACTCCAAGACAACCATAGGGGACTCATGAAGAAAATGGTATCCATAGCCAAGTTAGGAACTTTGAAATATGAATGCAGACCAAAACATGCCATCTTCTGCTATGTATCCTTCATGAGATTTCTATTGTATGTGTGATATGTGTCTTCTATCATGACATAGCCAAAATGGAAATAATAATTTTAAAATGTTATAAAAATCTCAAAAATTGTTTCTATGTGTAACTGTATTTTTAAATAATATATTAGTTTTGTTAGGTTGCTTTCTTTAGTTCACCTAAATACTAGAGATGAAATGCTACATCTTTCTTAAGTGTAGTATTCTTGCCACTTGTTTATAAGTGATGAAAAATCAGACACACATTTTATAACAAAAATTAAATTGCCAAATCAATTCAAATAAAAAGTGAGGAGTTTTCCTAATATGAGAGATTAAGCTCTGAAAACTTTAATATCAATCTCAAAGAGCTGTGAATTTTATTTTGTTAGGAAATTGAAGGAATTGAGGGGATTAGGACACAGCATATGGTAAATTCTGGTAACTGAGTGAACCACACTGACTCCATCTTTTGACTCAGTTTTGAACCTACATCAATTCCCTTTCTATTCAACTGTGGACCTAGTCCAAATTTTGCCTTGTGAGAAAGTTTTTTTTCAGTTGTTGGAACCAGGAGAAAATCTTATAACAGAATCTTTCATGACTTGGAAATGAGACCACATATACCTGTTGTTTAAAGTCCCTTAATCAAGGAACTATGTTATGTTGACCAGAAATGCAGTCAGACTCTAAGGTATTATTTAAGGAGTTTTCTTATAATTGTATGTCTAAAATAACCTATATGCCCCATCTGAAAACTACTCCCGTACTGATTAACCAGTCATTGTTCCCATGTATCTTTGACAATTTTCAGATGCTTGGCATGGAGTGGACACTTCATTTTCTAAATTCAGGAAATTGTAACTGTTCACTATCTGTCCTAACGTAGAAGTTCTTCCATTAGAAAGCAGATTACATAAGGTTGCATTTCTTCCTTTTAATGAATTGGCCTCATTTGATTGTTTTTAATATATGTTTACTCCTCCAATATTCCAGGTCCAACCCTCACCTCAGGAAGGGGCCTGGTCCCAATTTGTTGGGCAACTGGTGGACATTGCTTAATAAGTTGATATACTTAGAAGATCAAACCTTTGTTTCCTTATTGATTTTATCTTTTGATTATTACAGATTTGGCAGAGCCAAGTAGTTTGAGTCAGAACTCCAATATCTGACCAACAACTTTCTAGAGAAATTCTCCAGAGTAGCCTTGTTAATGTTTCACTGAGGTAGTAATTTTTTTCAATGAAAACTGCCTCCAAAGGTGGAACTCCTGTTCTTAATCCAAATTTCTTCAGCACCAAGGTAAGGTTTAGGTTTCAATTTCAAGCAAAAATATGTTCTTTGTTATGATTAAATTGACTTAATGATCATTTATTTAGAGTTAATTACTATTTACTTCACAAGATATATAGTTTTTATATATCATGTTATCTTTGAAAATAGTCTGACTGAGATATTATATAGCTATTTTCTTGGCAAGTCTCAATTTCTTATCTACTTAGTCTGTTAAAATGGAAGATTGTTTTCATAAGGAATTTAAGCCTTGTATGATAATGGTTACTCTCTATCCCTCTGCTAGTGACTTAGACACCTAGGTACTCAATTATTTACAGTGTCCTGCTTTGGAATAAACTTTTCAATAACTGGGTGTGAACTCTTTGCTTCTGAAAATTCTTCTTCCTAAAAATGGTAATGAATACAATGCTCTAGACGTGAACCAATTAATGATGCAAATTAAAAAAAAAAACAACAAATATTGTCCCTACCTTCAAAAATTTATTCTATAGAGAGAGATAATGCCCAGGGTTGTGTTGTTTAGAGAAGCAATTTTTTTTTACATAGTTGATAAGTAGCTCTATCATGTTGCTTATAACAGTGCTGTCTCTCTGAACCTTTGATTATAAACACTAAATAAGACTATTTTCCCAAAGTTAGGGTTGCTGGGCCTATTCAAGGACCCTTTCACTCTGCCATTGACATAGTAGCTTTGACCAGTTCAATTTTCTGTTTTGGTTCAATATTTTTCCCCCTCAGGCAATTTGGGGAAACACTGTATTAATGCCACACTCAGTGAGAACACCATTTAGTAAGCTCAATGTATCTCAGAACTCCTATTTCCCAGTTGTGTCAGCCTTAACATATACTGATCTTGCTTAACACTGAAAATCCATTGGAATCCCTGGCTGTAGTAGATAGGTGTATTATGGGAGGTAGAAAAAGATTTTGAGAGTGGGAGGGATCACCTAGATTTACTTCTTCATGGTTTAGAAACTCCCTTTACCAATGTGGATCTGCAAGAGCTTTGCAAATTAGTCTTTTTTTTAATTTCAAAAAAATGTTATTGTCATATGAAATATACTTCCATATTGGTCATTGTTGTAAGAGCACACTCATATTAAACCAAAATCCCAAAATAAAACCAAGGATACAAAAATATGAAAGATGACTCCAACAGTTCTTTCTCTGGAGGTGGATATCATTCCCCATTGTAAGACTTTCAGTGTTTTTCCAGATCAGATTGCTAAAGTAGCCAAGTTTTCACAGATAATCATCATACAATATTACTGTTATTGTGTACAGTGTTCTCCCTGTTCTGCTTATTTCATTCTGCAACAGTTCCTGCAGATGCTTCCCATTTTTCTTGCTCATCATTTCTTATAGCACAATAGTATTCCATTACCATCATGTACCACAATTTGTTTAGCCATTCCCTAAATGACAGACATCCCTCAATGTCCAATTCTTTGCTACCACAAAGATTGCAACTTCAAATATTTTTATACGGCTTTTTTTCCCTTATGATCTCTTTGGGGTATAAACCCAGCAGTTGTATGGCTGGATCAAAGGGTAGACAGTCTTTTAAAACCCTTTGGGCATGGTTCCAAATTGCCATCCAGAATGTTTGGATCAATTCACAACCCCACCAGCAATGCATTACTGTCCCAATTTTGCCACATCCCCTCCAACATTTACTACTTTCCTTTACTGCCATATTGGCCAATCTGATAGGTGTAAGGTGATTGCTCAGTTTTGTTTTAATTTGCATTTCTCTAATCAAGAGTGATTTGGAGTTTTTTCACATGATGGCTTCAATTTCTTAATGTGAAAATTGCTTGTTCATATCCTTTGACCATTTGTCAAGTGGAGAATGGTTTGTGTTCTTTTTTTTAAAAATTTATTTAGAATATTTTCCATGATTACAAGATTCATGTTCTTTCCCTTCCTTCTTCCCTCCCCACTCCTGAAGCTGACAAGCAATTCCACTAGAATGGAATTACATATGTCATTCAAAACCTATTTCCATATTATTCTTATTTTAATAGTCTTTTTGTAAAGCCCAAATCCCCATCATATATCCATCAAACCACTTAATCAAACATATGTTTTACTTTTGCATTTTTATTCCCACAGTTCTTCCTCTAGATGTGGATAGCATTCTTTCTTATAACTCCCTTGGGATTGTCCTGGGTCTTTCCATTGCTACTAGTAATGAAGTCCATTGCATTTGATTGTGCCACAATGTTT
Organism: Gracilinanus agilis; assembly: GCF_016433145.1. Taxonomy (NCBI): domain Eukaryota; kingdom Metazoa; phylum Chordata; class Mammalia; order Didelphimorphia; family Didelphidae; genus Gracilinanus; species Gracilinanus agilis. The sequence goes on from NC_058135.1 coordinate 83,352,096, forward strand.
CAGTTTCCATCAACAATGTACTCTTGGTTCTGCTCCTTTGGCTCCGCATGAGTTCTTGGAAGTCTTTCCAGTTCACATAGAAATCCTCCAGTTCATTATTCCTTATAGCAAAATAGTATTCCATCACCAGTAGATACCACAGTTTTATCAGACATTCCCCAATTGAGGGACAACCCCTCATTTTTCAATTTTTGGCCACTATTAAAAGTATGACAATAAATACTTTTGTATAAGTATTTTTATTATTATCTGTTTGGGGTTATTCTCACAGGGTACAAACCCAGTATTGGTATTGCTGGATCAAAGGGTATGATTTATCTTAAGGTCCTTTGGGAATAATTCCAAATTGCCTTCCAGAATGGTTAGATCAATTCACAATTTCACCAGCAGTGCATTAAGATTCCAGTTTTGCCATATCCCTTCCAATAATTATTATTTTCTTTTGCTGCCATATTGCCTAATCTGCTAGGCATGAGGTGGTACCTCAGCACTGTTTTGATTTGCATTTCTTTAATTATGAGAGATATAAAACACTTTTTCATGTGCTTATTGAGTTTTCATTTTTTTATCTGAAAACTGGGAATGGCTTGTGTTCTTATAATTTTGACTTAGTTCTTTATAAATTTGAGAAATTAGACCTTCATCAGAGACATTTGTTATAAAAAATTTTATCCAGTTAGTTGTTTCCCTTCTCGTCTGTGTTAGATTTGGTTTGTTTGTACAAAATATTTTTAATTTAATATAATAAAAATTATTCGCTTTACATCTAATAATAATACCCTCTTTCTCTTGTTTGGTCAAACATATTTCCTTCTCCTCAGATCTACCAGGTAAACTATTCTGTTTTCTCCTAATTTACTTATGGTGTCACTCTTTATATCTAAATCATATATACAATTTGACCTTACCTTAGTATAGAGCTTGAGATACTGGTATATACCTAGCTTCTGCCACACTATTTTCCATTTTTCCCAGCAGTTTTTGGTTAAAAAATGAGTTCTTAATCCAAAAGCTGAGATCTTTGGGTTCATAAAACACTAGGTTGCTATGGTTACTTACCCCTATATATTGGGTATCTAATCTGTTCCATTCATCTACCATTCTATTCCTTAGCCAGTACCAGATAGTTCTAATTATTGTTGCTTTATAGTACAATTTGAGATCTGGTATGGCTAGACCTCCGTCCTTTACATTTTTTATTAGTTCTTTTGGTATTCTTGAACTATTTTTCTTTCATATGAATTTTGTTAACATTTTTTCTAGTTCTATAAAATGGTTATTTGGTATTTTGATTGGTATGGAAATTAAAGTCTTATAGATTTCCTAATATATTGAGAGACTAACTTTTCTTCTCTTCATCCTACTATTATGCCCAGAAGCAAGTATTTAAATTCAGGTATTTCTCAATCCAATACAAGTCATCTATGTACTATGCCCACCAGTTTGCCTCTCCCTTGATTTTTTTTTTCAAAGATATTTTCAATGACTTTTACATTCTTGATCCTGTACTCACCTAGATGTTATTTCAATCCAAAGGATGTCTTAAAATTTATACCTAATAATCTCTATTATTAAACTCATTGTCCTAATTAATGTTAATGCTTCCTAGAGCTTGATCCTCCTGTCATCCAACATATTAGCTATCCTTCCCAACTTTGTTTCATTCGCATTTTTTGATATTCATACTACAACTAAGAGTTCATTCATTTATTCAAAAAGAGCCAAAAGGAAAGTTCCTGAACCCAATATATTTCTTAGCTTTGACATTTTCAAGGAAAAATGAATTTTTGCTTTTGTTAATTCAACCAATTATTGCATTATCTAGACAATTTTCAAATGTCTTATCTATAAGGATAACGTGAAAGTTTTGGTCAAACCCTTTCCAAAATTCAAGTGTATTTTGCCAGTAGCATTGTTCTAATCTAATTATTGAATAATTCCCTCAGAAGACTAAATATGTTTAATCCAACAGGGTATATTATTTTTGCTGAAGTCTTGCTATCTCTCAGTGATTGTTTCTTTCTTTTCTAAAGGTTCAAAATCCAGTCCTTTAGGGGCAGCTAGATTAGAGAGCCAGTCATGGAGAAAGGAGATGCTGGGTTCAAATATGACCTCAGACACTTCCTAACTGTTTGAACCTAGTTAAGTCACTTCATCCCAATCACCTAACCCTTCCTGCTTTTCTGCCTTGAAACAATACTTAGTATTGATTCCAAGACAAAAGATAAGAGTTTTAAAAAATTCCTCTAGCAAATATCTCCAATATGTTCCAAAGAATTGAAGTCATACTTACTGGTTTAACTTTTGATGACTTTATTCTTTTTCTTTTTCTTTTTTTAAAATTTTTTAAACCCTTAACTTCTGTGTATTGACTTATAGGTGGAAGAGTGGTAAGGGTAGGCAATGGGGGTCAAGTGACTTGCCCAGGGTCACACAGCTGGGAAGTGTCTGAGGCCGGATTTGAACCTAGGACCTCCTGTCTCTAGGCCTGGCTCTCAATCCACTGAGCAACCCAGCTGCCCCCGACTTCATTCTTTTTCTATTTCTTTTCTCTTACTTCTCCTACTCTTTTTTCTCCTCCTATTATTCTTTCTTCTCCACTTCCTCTTCCTTTTGTTTTTCTTTCTCTTCTTCTTCATCATCCTTTCTCTGTTTTCTTCATTGTCTTTGCCCAACCCTTTTGTTCATTCATTTTGTTTTATCTGTCTCGGACTAAATTTCATTCTTCTTTGTGAGGAAAAACAAAAGATAAAAAAGAGTTAAGTAGTTCAGGCTTCTCTAAAATCTGTTACCATTATCTCATCAACCCTGAAGCTATCCTTTCTTTAGTTTTCTTCTCATGACCAAAGTAGTTTTCTTTTTTAAACTTAAAACGAGTCCCAATTTTTTAAATTCATTCTGGGACTAACACCTCATTATGATATTCTAACAGGACAATGTCAATTTTTGTTGTCTGTCTTTTATGATATTTTCTATAAAGATAGTTTAATTTCCTGTGTGAAAAAATCACAATGTTTGGAAAGATCCTCTTTTCTTCCCCATCAGAGATGTCTTTTTTGTTATCTTAAGCATTTCATTCTCAACAGATTTTGTCCGTCATTGGATGATATCCTCTGGAGAATTTCAATTTAGATGATACAGATTATTCTGTATCAGAACCCTGGGAAATTTAGGGTGCATGGCAAATGGTACCTTACCTTCTATATTGCTGCTTCTATTTTTAAGTTATTCCTTATTTGTCATAGTCAGACATATAACAGTAAGTAATGCTCTTATTTAATTCTTCTACCTCAAGAAGAATGAAGCTAACTGTAATGAAGGTCAATCATTTATTCACTGCTCTCAATTTGACCAAAAGGACATTTGAGTATGATTTTGATTTTATATTTTAGTTTAATATAATCAAAATCATTTAATTTACATTTTGTAATTTTCTCTAACTCTTGCTTGGTTTTAAATTCTTTCCTTTCCCAAAGATCTGATAAGTATACTATTCTGTGTTCACTTAACATATATTTTCCCTCTTTATATTCAAGTCATTCACCCATTCTGAATTTATCTTGGTGTAGGGTGTGAGATGTTGATCTAAACGTGATCTCTTCCATATTGTTTTCCAAATCTCCCAGCAATTTTTGTCAAATAGTGGATTCATGTCCCAAAAGTTGGGCTCTTTGGGTTTATCATACACTGTCTTGGTGACATCATTTACCCCAAGGCTATTCCACTGATCCTCCCCTCTGTCTCTTAGCCAGTACCATATTGTTTTGATGACTGCTGCTTTATAGTATAGTTTAATATCTGGTACTGCTAGGCCCCCTTCCTTCACATTTTTTTCATTATTTCCCTTGATATTCTTGATATTTTCTTATTCCAGTGAAATTTGTTATAGTTTTTTCTAATTCAGTAATGAAGTTTTTTGGTAGTTTGATAGGTATGGCGCTAAATAGGTAAATTAATTTGGGTAGAATGGTCATTTTTATTATGTTAGCTCGTCCTACCAATGAGCAACCAATGGCTTTCCAGTTGTTTAGATCCAGTTTTATTTGTTTGGAAAGTGTTTTGTAGTTGTTTTCATATAATAGCTGTGTTTGTTTTGGTAGATAGAATCCTAAGTATTTTATATTGTCTGGGGTGATTTTAAATGGTGTTTCTCTTTCTACCTCTTGCTGCTCTAATGTGTTGGAAACATATAGAAATGCTGATGATTTATGTGCATTTATTTTGTATCCTGCAACTTTGCTAAAGTTGTTGATTATTTCTACAAGCTTCTTAGTTGATTCTCTAGGATTTTTTAAGTAGACCATCATATCATCTGCAAAGAGTGATAGCTTAGTCTCCTCAATGCCTATTTTGATACCTTCAATTTCTTTTTCTTCTCTAATTGCAACTGCTAGTGTTTCTAGTACTATGTTGAATAATAGAGGTGAAAATGGACCTCCTTGTTTCACACCTGATCTTATTGGGAAGGCTTCTAATTTATCCCCATTGCATATGATGTTTGTTGATGGTTTTAGGTATATACTGTTTATTATTTTTAGGAAAGGTCCACCTATTCTTATACTTTTCAGTGTTTTCAAGAGGAATGGATGCTGTATTTTGTCAAAGGCTTTTTCAGCATCTATTGAGATAATCATGTGATTTTTGTTTGTTAGACTGTTGATATGGTCAATTATGTGGATGGTTTTCCTAATGTTGAACCAACCTTGCATTCCTGGTATAAATCCCACCTGATCATGGTGGATGATCTTCTTAATTACTTGCTGGAGTCTCTTTGCTAGTATTCTATTTAAGATTTTTGCATCTATGTTCATTAGGGAGATTGGTCTGTAGTTTTCCTTCTCTGTTTTTGATCTCCCTGGCTTTGGAATCAGTACCATATTTGTGTCATAAAAGGAATTTGGTAGGACTCCTTCTTTGCTTATCATATTAAATAATTTGTATAGTATTGGGATTAGTTGCTCTTTGAATGTCTGATAGAACTCACTTGTGAATCCATCAGGCCCTGGCAATTTTTTCTTGGGGAGTTCTTTGATGGCTTGTTCAATTTCTTTTTCTGATATAGGATTATTTAGGTATTCTATTTCTTCTGCTGTTAATCTAGGCAATTTATATTTTTGTAAATATTCATCCATATCTCCTAAATTGTTATATTTATTGCCATATAAATAGGCAAAATAGTTTTTAATGATTGCCTTAATTTCCCCTTCATTAGAGCTGAGGTCTCCCTTTTCATCTTCGATACTGTCAATTTCGTTTTCTTCTTTCCTTTTTTTTATTAGATTGACCAGTACTTTGTCTATTTTATCTGTTTTTTCAAAGTATCAGCTTCTA
>NC_058135.1:83357821-83392540 GCF_016433145.1 Gracilinanus agilis
TATGCCCTATTACATGGTCAATCTTTGTGAATGTACCATGTGCAGCTGAAAAGAAGGTGTATTCCTTTTTATCCCTATTTATTTTTCTCCACATGTCAATTAAATCTAACTTTTCTAGGACTTCATTCACCTCTCTTACCCCTTTCTTATTTATTTTTTGGTTTGATTCATCTAGATCTGAAAGAGGAATATTTAGATCTCCCACTAGTATGGTTTTACTATCTATTTCTTTCTTGAGCTCTGTCACTTTCTCCTTTATGAATTTGGATGCTATGCCACTTGGTGCATCCATATTGAGCAGTGTTATTTCCTCATTGTTTATACTGCCTTTAATCAGGATGTAATGACCTTCCCTGTCTTTTTTAATCATATCTATTTTTACTTTGGCTTTGTCAGAAATCATAATAACCACTCCTGCCTTGTTTTTCTTATTTGACGCCCAAAAGATTTTGCTCAAGCCCTGAACCTTAAACTTGTGTATGTCCACCGGCCTCATATGTGTTTCTTGTAGACAACATATGGTGGGATTTTGGTTTCTAATCCACTTTGCTATTTCCTTCCGTTTTATGTGAGAGTTCATCCCATTCACATTCAGCGTTATAATTATCAGCTGTGTATTCGCTGACATTTTTGTATCCTCCCCTATTCCTACCCCTTCTTCTTAACCTATTTCCTTTTAAACCAGTGGTTTGCTATTAAGCTGCTATCCCTTATCCCCTCCCTTGATTGACTTCCCTTTCTACCCCCTCCCTTGTTATTCCCCTCTTTTTGTTTTGAAGGCCTAATAAATTCTCTCCCCCATCTTCTCCCCTCCCTTTTTTGACCTCCCCTATCCCCTGCTCCCCTTGGTTTATACTTTCTGACTTTCTCAGTAGGGTTAAATAGAGTTTTATATCCCAATGGATAGTATAGCTACTCTTCCCTCTCCGGGTTAATTACGCTGAGAGTAAGGTTTAAAAATTACCTCTTGATGCTCTCTTCCTCTCCTTCTTATAATAGTATTTGTACCCTCCCCATCCTATGCCCTCTTTTTGTGTCATAGATTATCCTATTTTTCTTATTCTCTCAAGTTTCTCCTGGTGTCTCCCTCCATTCACCCTCCTCTTTCCCACACCCCATATCATCTTAGACCATTCAGCACTCCACCCTCTCCCCATAAATCATTCTTCCGACCACTATAATAGTGAATACTTAATAGTGAATGGAGTTCTCTACAGAGAATTATACGTAACATTTCTCCACATAGAAATACAGATAATTAGATCTTACTGAGGCCCTTAAAAAGGCAAATTTTAAAAAATTATGAGTTTTCTTTCTTTCCCCTCTGTTTCTTATTTACCTTTTCACGTTTCTCTTGATTTTTGTGGTTGGATATCAAACTTTCCATTTAGCCCTGGTCTTTTCTGTGCAAATACCTGGAAATCTTCAATTTTGTTGAATGCCCCTGGAAGTATATAGTAAATTTTGATGGGTAGGTCATCCGGAGTTGCAGGCCCAGCTCCCTTGTCTTTCTGAATATCATATTCCAAGCTTTGCGGTCTTTTAGCGTGGAGGCTTTCAGATCCTGTGTGATCCTGATGGGTGCTCCTTGATATTTGAATTGTCTCTTTCTGGCTTCTTGTATGATTATTTCTTTTACTTGGAAGCTCTTGAATTTGGTAGTTATATTCCTGGGCGTTTTCTTATCTGGATCGAATGTCAACAGTGATCTATGGATCCTTTCAATGTCTATATTGCCCTCTTGTTGTAGAACTTCAGGGCAATTTTGCTGAATAATTTCTTTTAGTATGGAGTCCAAATTTCTATTAATTTCTCCCTTTTCAGGGAGACCAATGATTCGCAAATTGTCTCTTCTAGATCGGTTTTCTTGGTTGTCACTTTCTCATTGAGATATTTCATGTTTCCTTCTTTTTTTTCAGTCTTTTGGCTTTGTTTTATTTGTTCTTGTTGTCTTGAGAGATCATTAGCTTCTAATTGTTCAAGGCTATCCTTTAAGGACTGGTTTTCCTTTTCAATCTGTTCATTTCTGGTCTTCAGTTGACTTGCCTCACTTTCCAATTGCGAAATTCTGCCTTTTAACCTGTTATTTTCTTGCCTGATTTCCTTTTGAGCTACTTCCCATTTCTCTGACCAAATCTTTTCCAACTTTCTCATCATCTCTGTTTTGAATATTCCAAGAACTTGTGACCAGTTTTGATTATCTTGGGAGGGTTTGGATGTGATTGCTTGTTTTTTTCTCCTCTTCTGATTGCTCAGTAGTCTGGATTTTCTCTGTGTAAAAGTTGTTGAGTGTTAAAGATTTCTTCTTCTTCTTGTTAATCTTTCTCTCTTTCTTCTGGACTTCCTGGATCTGGGTAGCCATTGTTAGCCCAGCAGCTTCTCAGCTTTATCCTCTCCCTCAGGGTCTGTCTGCGGTCTTTTGGCTCCTGGGGTCTGAGGTCTGGTTTTTTCCAAGGTCAAGCCCCCTGATGGACCCTCTTGCTTGATCCTCTGCAGGAGGCTCCTTTACAAGTCTCAGGGTGCTGCTTCCACAGTCGTATACCCGTCTGCACTGGTTCCCCACTCAGGGTTTCAGAGCCTTCCCTCCTGCCTATGTCCGCCTCCACCCACGTCTCCTCCTGTGCCTGTTCTCTGAGTCCTCGCTCAGAGTCCGTGTGCATTCCTCAGCTTTTTGGGGTCCTAAATCTTGCTGCTCTCAGGAACAGGCCCTGGAGCTGCCAATGACTCGATGGGTGCCCCAAACTTGCTCTATTTCTTTTGACCTGACTTCGGCTCTGCAGGTGGTGTGTGTGTGTGTGTGGGGAGGGGAGTGGTGTTTGCTCAGCCCGCGATTTAGTGAGAGCTGTTTTACCCCTTTATAGCATGGAAATGCCCCAATTCCACGCACCTTCCACACTGCACCTTGTTGTGGGGTCCCTCCGTTTGACTGGGTTTGTTTTTATGCCCGCTTGAGAAGTCCTGTATGTTTTGGTCAGGAGAGGTTAAGCACTGCTTGTTACTCTGCCGCCATCTTAACCCGGAAACTCCTGGGATTATTTTACATATATGTAAATATTAAACTATTCCACTGAATTTGTCAATTTTATTTTATTTCTTTTTATTTTTTAGAAAAATTTTTTCCATGCTTACAGGATTCATGTCCTTATTCTCTCCTCCCCCAAAACCCCATAGTCAATGCACATTTCCACTCATTTCTTCATGTGTCATTGTTCAAGACCTATTTCCATATTATTGACTGTTATAATAGGGTGGTCATTTAGAGTCTACTTCCCAAATCATGTCCGCATCAACCCATGTGTTAAAGCAATTGTTTTTCTTCTGTGTTTCCACTCCTGTAGTTCTTCCTCTTAATGTGGATAGCATTCTTTTCCAAAAATCCCTCAGAATTGTCCTGGGTCATTGCATTTCTGCTAGTACGGAAGTCCATTACATTCAGTTTTACCATACTGTATCAGTCTCTGTGTACAATGTTCTCCAGATTCTGCTTCTTTCACTCTGCATCAATTCCTGGAGGTCATTCCAGTTCATATAGGATTCCCCCAGTTTATTATTCCTTTGAACCCAATAGTATTCCATCACCAGCAGATACGACAATTTGTTCAGCCATTCCCCAATTGAAGGGTATACCCTAGTTTTCCAGTTTTTCACCACCACAAAGATCATGGCTATAAATATTTTTGCACATGTCTTTTTCCCTGTGATCTCATTGGGGTACAAAGCCAGCAATGGTATGGCTGGATCAAGGGGCAGGCAATCTTTTAGCATTCTTTGGGCATAGTTTCAAATTGCCATCCAGAATGGTTGGGTCGATTTACAACTCCACCAGCAGTGCATTAATATCCCCATTTTGCCACATCCCCTCCAGTATTCATTACTCTCCCCCGCTATCATTTTAGACAATCTGCCAGGTGTGAGGTGATACCTCAGAGTTGTTTTGATTTGCATTTCTCTAATTATTAGAGATTTAAAACAATTTTTCATGTGTTTGTTGATATTTTTGATTTCTTTATTTGAAAATAGCCTATTCATGTCCTTTGACTCTTTATTGATTGGGGAATGGCTTGATTTTTTTGAACAATTGATTTAGCTCTTGTATATTTGAGTAATTAGATCTCTTTCAGAGTTTTTTTGTTATAAAGATTTTTCCCCAGTTTGTTGTTTCCTTTCTGATTTTGGTTGCATTGTTTTTGTTTGTACAAAAACTTTTTAATTTAATGTAATCGAAATAATTTATTTTAAAATTTATAATTTTTTTCTAACGCTTACTTGGTTTTACATTTTTTCCTTTCCAAGAGACCTGACAGGTATACTATTCTGTGTTCCCTAATTTTCTTATAGTTTCCTTCTTTAAGTCATCCACCCATTCTGAATTTATCTTGGTTTAGAGTATGAGATGTTGATCTAAACCTAATCTCTCCCATATTGCTTTCCAATTTTCCCAGCAGTTTTTGTCAAATAGTGGATTTTTGCCCCAAAAGTTGGGTTCTTAGGTTTATCATACAATGTCTTGTGTAAGAGGGAGGTATTAGATATTTTATAGATATATATTTAATGTGTGGCTGCCAGGAATCAATAATTCAGATTGATTCCATAATTAAAATAGAACCAAGTAGCATCGGGTTTAAAGTAGTTTATTTATAATTAGGAAGATAGAACGTAGAGAAATAAAGAGAGGGAGAGGCTAGTCCAGGCCTGCAAAGGCCTGGACAGAGAGAGAGGGTTAAAAGGCTAATTAACCTAATTTACACGCCACAAGGCCTTAGCAATCAGAGAGGCAAGAGTCTACTTAAGGTAGATTTTGGAAAACGCCAAGGTAGGCCAAGGAAGTCAGCCTAACTTACCCATGTGACCATTCAAAGTGGAAGCAGCCTGAGGTCTCAGCCGAAATGCTTCAGCACCAAGTTCAAAGCTGGAACTTCCCCAACAGGAAGTAACCAACATACTAGAAGAGATAGTGTCTCTCGTTACTTCCTGTGGTTCCACCTCTAATTCAAATGGACAAATGGCAGCCTCTACACTGATTTGGACTGCCCAAAGGACAGTCCCGTGTTCTTGATTTGTTACTTATTGTCACGTGTGGGTAACTCATCTCCCCTCCCCACTAAGGGAGGTGGGGATGACATCATCTCTGGTAGTAGAGTTTTGACTATGAATGGACTAGAGCTAATTCCATTTACACACTTGCTGATGTCATTTACCCCAAGTCTATTCCACTGATCCTCACTTTTGTCTCATAGGCAGTACCACATTGTTTTAATGACCACGGCTTTATAGAACAGTTTAATATCTGGTACTGCTAGGCCACCTTTCTTCACTTTTTCCCCCATTATTTCCCTTGATATTCTTTATCTTTTGTTCTTCCAAATAAACTTTGTTATAGCTTTTTTCTAATTTTGTAAAAAAAGTTTTTGTTAGTTTGATAGGTATGTGTGTTGTTTGGAATTCAGGGAGGTGCCATTTAAAAGTATCTTACAAACTTCCTATGGACATATGGGGAACTTTGAGAATACATTTCCCGTGATCCAATGGGTTACCCGTTTCTGACGTGATTACATCAGACAATGGGAATCAACTTGAGCTCCACTTAAATTTGGAGATCAGGCTTGAGAGGCTCTCTGGCATTTGATAGGAAGGAGGATGGGTGGAGATATGGACGGGTGGCATTTTTTAAAGTAGTCAGGTGCGGTTGTCCAAATTATTTTATTAACATGACTTTAATTAAACTATTAATTTTGCTCATATCTTCAGCCTTTATCATTTTGAATCGTTACATATGGCACTAAATAAGTAAAATAATTTGGGTAGGATGGTCATTTTTATAATGTTAGCTCATCTTACCCATGAGCTGTCAATGTTTTTCCAAATGTTTAGGTTTAATTTTAATTGTTTGGAAAGTATTTTGTAATTGTGTTCACATATTTCCTGTGCTTGTTTTGGTAGATAGATTCCTAAGTATTTTATATTGTCTAAAATTGTGATTTTAAATGGTGTTTCTCTTCCTAACTCTTGTTGCTGTGATATTTTGGAAATATATAGAAATACTGATGATTTATGTGCATTTATTTTGTATAGTGCAACTTTGCTAAAGTTGTTGATTATTTCTATGAGCTTTTCATTTATTCTCTAGGATTTTTTAAGTAGACCATCATATCTTCTGCAAAGAAAGAGCCTCCTCATTACCTATTTTAATACCTTCAATTTCTTTTTCTTCTCTAATTGCTACTGCTAGTGTTTCTAGTACAATGTTAAATAATAGAGGTGATAATGGGCATCCTTGTTTCATCACTCCTGATCTTATTGGGAAAGCTTCTAATTTATCTTCATTGCATATGATACTTGTTAATGGTTTTAGATACTGTTTATTATTTTTAGGAAAGGTCCTTTTATTCCTATACTTTCTAATGTTTTTAATAGGAATTGGTGTATTTTGTCAAAAGCTTTTCCAGCATCTATTGAGATAATCATGTGATTTTTGTTTGTTAGCTTGTTGATATGGTCAATTATGTGGATGGTTTTCTAATGTTGAACCATCGTTACATTCCTGGTGTAAATCCCAGCTGCTCATGATGGATAACCCTCATGATCACTTGCTGGATTCTTTTTGCTAGTATTCTATTTAAGATTTTTGCATCTATGTTCATTCGGGAGATTGATCTGTAGTTTTCATTCTCTGTTTTTGGTATGCTTGGCTTTGGAATCATTACAATATTAGTGAAATAAAAGGTATTTGGTAGTACTCCTTTTTTGCTTATTTTGTCAAATAATTTGCCTAGTATTGGGATTATTTGTTCTTTGAATGTTTGCCAGAATTCATTTGTGAATCCATTAGGCTCTGGCGATTTTTTCTTAGAGAGTTCTTTGATGACTTGTTCAATTTCTTTTTTTGTTATTGGATTATTTAAGTATTCTATATCTTTTTCTGTTAATCTAGGCAATTTATATTTTTGTAAATATTCATCCATATCACCTCTATGGCTTTATTTATCGCCAAATAATTGGGCAAAATAATTTTTAATGATTGCTTTAATTTCCTCTTCATTAGAGGTGAGGACCTCTTCTTCTTCATGGAGGAGTGTTGGAATGCTGAGACTCTGGTGGGACTTCTGACTGCTTCCCTTTGACTTCTCACATGGGTAAGTTAGGCTCACTCTCTCTCTTTTGCCCTTGGCATTTCTGGATGCTCTACCCTCAGGGAGACCTCTCTTGCCTCTCTAATTGTAAAATTCCTTGTGGATAAAAGCCTTATTTAATTAACCTCTGTGCCCCTCTGCTAGCCCTCTAAATTCTTACCTGGTCTGGGAGTCTGGTCCAGGCCAGAGTTTCTCTCTCTCAATTCCCCTACCTTCAACCTTCCTAATTGTAAAGAAATGACCATAAAAGTAAAATTTGACTTGAGATTATTCCTTAATTGGGGAAATTTCCCTCTGAGACCACCTTTTAATATATTGAACCCATGAAACTCCTTTTTCAACCTTATACTCCTCTCTTTTCGTCTTTGATACTATTAATTTTGTTTTCTTCTTCCCTTTTATTTATTAGATTGACCAGTACTTTGTCTATTTTATCTTTTTTCCCAAGTACCAGCTTCTAGTCTTATTTATTAATTCAATAGTTCTTTTACTTTCAATTTTATTACTCACTTGATTTTTAGTATTTCATCTGGGGATATTTAATTTGTTTGTTTTCTAGTTTTTTAAGTTATATACCCTATTCATTAACCTCTGTCCTCCCTAATTTGTTAATATATGCACTCAGTGATATAAATTTTCCCCTTAGAACTACTTTGACTGTATCCCATATGTTTTGGTAACAAGTCTCATCATTGTCATTGTCTTCAATGAATTTATTGTTTCTATGATTTGTTCTTTAAAACACTTATTTTGGAGAATCATATTATTTAATTTTCAACTTATTTTTGGTTTGCCTCTCCATATATCCTTGCTAATAACTATTTTATTGAATTATGATCAGATAAGGTTGCATTTATTATTTCTGCTTTTTTGCATTTGGTTGCCATGTTTCTATGCCCTAGTACATGATCTGTCTTTGTCAATGTTCCATGGGCTCCTGAAAAGAAGGTGTACTCCTTTTTGTCTCTATTTATTTTTCTCCATATATCTATTAACTCAAATTTTTCTAGGATTTCATTCACCTCCCTTATCTCTTTCTTATTTATTTTTTGGTTTGATTTAGCTAGATCTGATAGGGGAAGTTTGAGGTCACCCACTAGTATAGTTTTGCTATCTATTTCATCCCTGAACTCCACTAGCTTCTCCTTTAGAAATTTGATTGCTATACCATTTGGTACATATATGTTGAGTACTGATATTTATTCATTGTTTATACTGCCTTTTATTAGGATGTCTTCCCTATCTTCTTTAACCAGATCTATTTTTACTTTGGCTCTTTTAGAAATCATGATTCCAACTCCTGCCTTCTTTTTCTCATTTGAAGCCCAACAGATTTCACACCATCCTTTTATTTTTACTCTTTGTATCTACCTGTCTCATGTGTGTTTCTTGAAGACAACATATGGTAGGATTTTGTTCTCTAATCCACTCTTCTATTTGCTTCCATTTTATTGGGGAGTTAATCCCATTCACAATCAGAGTTATAATTATCAACTGTGTATTCCCAGACATTTTGATTCTCTCTCCCTGTCCTGCCCTTTCTTCTTTCACTATTTCCTTATGGTGATTCTCTTGAGATCTTTTAGGGTAGTAAAATCTTTGTTTAAATCTTGTTTTTTATTTATGAATGCTTGAAAGTCCTCAATTTTATTGACTGACCATACTTTCCATGCAAAAATATAGTCAGTTTTGCTGAATAGTTGATTCTTGGTTGTAGACCCAGTTCTCTTGCTTTCCAGAATATTATATACCAAGCCTCCTTGTCCTTCAATATAGATGCAGCCAGATCCTGTGTTATCCTAACTGTCATTCCCTGGTATCTGAATGACTTCTTCTTAGCAGCTTGAATATTTTTTCATTGGTCTGATAGTTTTTGAATTTGGCTATAACATTCCTGGAAGTTGTCAGTTATGGATTAAATGTAGGAAGTGATATCTGGATTATTTCAATTTCCACTTTTCTCTCTTGTTCAAGAATGTTAGGGCAGTTTTCTTGGGTAATTTCCTGTAGGATGATGTCCAAACTTTTTCTTTTGTCATGATGTTCTGGTAAACCAATAATTCTCGTTTTTAATTTTTTTAACTTTTATTTTATTTTTATTTTGAATATTTTCCCATAGTTACATGTTTCATTTTCTTTCCCTTTCCCCTAAACTCCCTAACCCTCACCCCCTTTGCTGATGCACAATTCCACTAGAAAACCAATAATTCTTAAATTGTCTCTTCGAGATCTGTTCTCCAGATCTTTGGTTGTATCAACAAGGTATCTCATATTTTCTTCAAATTTTACATTTTTTAAATTTTGTTTTATATATTCGTGCTGCCTTGTAAAGTCATCTGCTTCTAGTTGTTGAGTTCTATTTCTTAAACCCTGAATTTCATCCGTGGATTTTTGTTCATCCTTCTCCTTCTGGTCTGATTTTCTTTGTAGATCATCTTTTGCCTTCTTTGCTTTGTTTTTGAGCTGTTCGGTTCTGGCTTTTAAGATTTTATTTTCTCATTTTAGTTCATGTATTTTATTCTTTGAATTGTCTTAATCCTCTATTGATTGCTTTTTGAGTTCCTGAAGTTCTTGAGTTAAATGAATTTTGAGATCTTCCAAAGCCTGTGTCTAATTTGCTGGAGCTTCCTCCTCTTTTATTTCATTTGCTCTTTTTCTCTTCCTGGAAAGAAATTGTAAATTGTAATTTCTTTTCTCTTTTTCTGTTGTTTACTCATATTTTTCCTTCCCTCTTCTGCTAGTTTAATCAGATGGATTTAATGGACTTTGATGATAGATCATCACCGAGTTTACAATAGAGGTTTGTAGTTAGGTTCTCTGTAGTCTATGAAGGAGGCATCTTGGAGTTTCTCTGCCCTCTGAAGACTTCTTGTCTATCCCATTGATGGGATAAAGCCTAGACTGGGTTAGTCTGCATTGCTAAATGTGCCCTGAATCTAAAACCTCAAGAAAAAAAATAGAAAAAAAATTGAGGGGACAAGATGATATGTTTTTGCTGAGCCACATAGCAGTAAGGTCCCTCTGCTCTGTCTTGCTGTTAGACCTGGTTTTCTTTCCTCTCAAAGCCCTTTGTTCTCTGTCTTGGTGTGGTAAAGCCTGTAGGTCTAAAATTTTGCTCCATTTAAGCCTCTATCTCCTGAGCATTTTTTGTTGTGTTTCTCTGACTTTTTCCTTTATCCTATGTTCTCTATTGTGTTTCTCTGACTTTCTCCCTGGTGCCTGTGTTCAACTCCGCAAGTCAGGCACCAGCAAGGCCCTCTCTCTAGGCCGATGCACCCACCCACCCAGAGATTTCAGGGGCCACTGGAGACTCCACACAGCCTGTGGGGACGTGTCTTGAGATTCCCCTTCTGTACTCCAAGACCCAACAGTTCAAGAATTCAAGTCTTTTTCTTGGAGTACTGTTAGGGACCAAGACTTTAAGAAAAGATAGTCACTCTTCTAAGAATAGATATCATTCACTCTTCTAAGATAAGATATTGATCTTAGGCCCAGCCTTGCTTGGAGACAGTAAGACCCCACCAGAGATTTTCTATGCTCCCTTTCCGCATTCCTTTCCCCCTTAGTATCTGCCCACCCCCTTCTGCCCTCAGCGTATATATTCTTGTCATAGATCTCCAATAAACGAGCCTCGTATCCATCAAAACGACTCTGTGTCTTGCACGCGAGGTTTCCCCTCTTCTTCCCCTATGGGTAATTAGGTTGCCGTTTCCCCGGACCCCTCGGTTGTGTCCGGCTGGACCCGGACAGAGTACCTCTTTAGCTATCCAGCAGTAGGATCCCCCTGATCTGTCCTGTTGTTGCATTTGGTCCTCTTTCTTCTGGAAGTGCTTTGTTTTCTATCTCGGTGTGGAAAGGTTGTGAAGGTTTTTAACATTTGCTCCTTCTAAGTTGCTATCTTCCCAGAATACCTCAATTTTTCAATTTTAATAGCATATAATTGGTCAAAATTACTCATAATGCTCAAATTTAATCTTAATTGGAGCTGAATTGGCCTTTTTCATTTTTTATACTAGGCGTCTTATTTTCTCCTTTTAAAAAAATTACATTAACCAATCATTTGTTATATTTTTGGTTTCATAAAAGCAGTGGCTAGTTTATTTATTTAATCGATGTTTCTTCATTCTTTCATCTTGTTAATATCTCCATTGATTTTTAAGATTTCCATTTTATTATTTAATTGAGTTAAAATTTGTTCTTTTTCTATTTTTTAGTTGAACATTCAATTCTTTTATCCACTCTTTCTTCTATTGTTGTACATATTTAGAGATATAAATTTTCCGGTATTTATTGCTTTTGCTGCATTTCTCAAATTTTGGTGCATTTTATATCACATATACTGTGGAATAAAATGTTCTTATTCACAGACATATCATAGTAATGAACCCAATCAAATCTTAGTCAAGTCAATGTAGATAATTGAAGACATGGATTTTCTTGCTGGTTTTCATCTTGAAAATATTTCTGAATTATTATTAGTGCCTATTGACAATCTTTGGCTGATATTGTATCTGCTACTCTGGTGTTTTCTGGCTTACTCATATTTATTTTCACTTCAATTCCCTCTATATTAGAAATATAACTCTAAATGAAATAATGTAGGTATAATGTTTTCCAAGCTTTATACTTCATGTAAATGCCATCTACTGTTATAACCATCATTATTATTTTAATTATTATTACCTTTATTGTTCCAGATAAATATAAATTTATTGACACTTATGAGGCAAAATAATATCCATATAAAGTGACTTCTGTATGTTGCATTCCAAATGCTAGCTTTTCAACTAGTTGTTTATTTTTCAAGCAA
The DNA here is from genome assembly GCF_016433145.1 of Gracilinanus agilis. Classification (NCBI taxonomy): domain Eukaryota; kingdom Metazoa; phylum Chordata; class Mammalia; order Didelphimorphia; family Didelphidae; genus Gracilinanus; species Gracilinanus agilis. Next base: position 83,369,762 of record NC_058135.1, read on the forward strand.
CTCTTTTTCTCCTAAAGTTCCTTCTAATTGACGAAAGGTATTAAAACAAAACAATCACCCCTAAAACTTTTATTTTTTGCTCAGGACCTTAAAATGCCAATTAAAAAGGATTAAAACATATATAATAATATAAAATTTTTTGTGATGAAATGGCTCAAAATTAACTTGATAAGGGAGGCAGTACTTATAGAAGATTGGTGAAATTAGAGTACAAGGCTTACGGATGGATGGGTAGTGTTAAATGTCATAATAAAAACTTTGATTTATAATATATTTAGCTGTGATAAGTTACTGAATAAACTGTAATGTAAAAGTAGAAACACTTTGAATAAATGTTGTAGAGGATGTGGTAAAATTAGGACAATATTACACTATTGGTGTAGCTGTGAACTGATACAACCACTCTGGAAGGGAATCTGGAACCACGTCCAAAGGACCAACAAACTGTGCATGTCATTTGACCTTGCAATACCACATCTAAGTCTGTAACCCAAAGAAATAAAAAAAATAGGGATAAATGACCCACTTGTACAAAAATATTTATAGCATCTCTTTTTGTGGTAGCAAAGAACTAGAAACTGAAGGGATGTCCAGCAGATGAGAAGTGTCTGAAAAAAAAGTTGTAGCGTATGCTTAAAATGAATTATTTGTGCCATAAGAAAGAATAAACAATATGATTACATAAAGCCTTAGAAAGACATATGACATAATGAAAAGTTTAGTGAGCAGAACCAGGAAAAAGGTGTGTATATAAAAGCAAAAAAGTACAATGATCAACTGTAAATGCCTTAACTATTATAAGCAATGCAAGGATCAAGGACAAGTCCAAGAGATTCATACAAAAAGAATATATATTACCATAGAAGGAATTAAGAAAGTCTGAATAAAGTTTGAAGCATGCCATTCCTCACTTTATTTTCTCCATGATTTTTTTCTCTAGTGTAAGTGACATGTGTCTTCTTTTAAAATATGATGAACATGGAAATATGTATTTTATGGTAACACACATATAACCTATATCTTATTACCCGCCATCTTTGGAAGAAGACAAAGGTAAGAAGTAAACAATATGTATTACAAAATTTCATAAGATCATTATTGAAAGTTGTACTGACCTGTAAAACCTAAAAACATAGTATTAAAATCAGTGATTTTATTGCTTACTAGTGTAAGGGGGAAATAGGGGTTTTATGGGTTCAATATATTAAAAGGTGGTTGCCAGAGGATTGAACTATTATCAATTCTCAATTAAGAATAATCTCAAATCAAAATTGACTTTTATGTAATTTATTTACATGAGAGAAGAGAGAGAGAAAGACATTAAGAATCTATCTCACTGATTAGTCTAGGTATATCTTAACCCTCAGCCGAGGTATATTTTAACCCAGCTTGAGGCCTGGAGGTGAATAGAGCAAACTCCACTCACGGAGTCTATAAAAGGAAGTTTCCCAATAGAAGTTCAGGAAGATTCAGTCTTTAAACTCACCATATGGAGCAGTCTGGGTCACAAACCAGCGAAGCTCCCTCAGGTCTCCTTCACCACAATGGTCGCAGTCTCACTCCCCTTCCTCTTTGGAAGGGGTCACATATATGTCATTTCCAGTACCTTCCCTTAGCCTGAGTGTCCAATCACAATAGGAGCTTTCTCATAGAAAGCTTAAGGGGCAGTGCCTCAATTCTGATTTGTTACTCACTCTAGCACACGTGGGTTAGGACCTCTCAGAATTGGAAGATGCTCTCATCTTTGGTGATTACATCTAAAGGTGGGCAGTTCAGACTTAATCCAATTATCACTCTAGTGAGATAAATTGTATTGGAGGGATTGTAAAAGCTGGACAGGAAGAATTTCTGCCTTAGGGGTTCTGCCTCCAAAGGCTCCCATGCTCATGATCATACACAAGTAAATTTCACATTCTCAATTTACAACTGAAGAACAGATACGTAAATGACTCATCAAACTTTTAAATTATTTAATGTTGTAACATGCTTTGAATGCAGATCATTTATACTTGCAGGGGAACATCAGTTTCTGTTATTCTATACTTCATCTTATTAGGTAATAGTTCATTTCCTTCTTTAAAAAAAAAAACTCTTACCATCCATATTAGAATCAAAATTGTATATTGGTTCCAAGGCAGAAGAAGAGCAAGGCCTAGGCAATTGGGGTTAAGTGAGTTGCCCAGGGTCACATAGCTAGGAACCGTTGAATTCCAGATTTGAACTACCTAGCTGCCCCCACTTTCTTATTGATTTTTTTTTATTTATGGCATGAATAAATGAGCAAATAAGGGGTAATGCTTATGTTATTAGAGTTATATTAAAAGTTTGATGTCCTTATGTAATAATAAATGAGAGCCAGTAACCAATGAATGATAGAGGGGAGAGATAGAGAGTCTATGAGGTGAGACTCTTCTAGCTCTCCCCTTCTGTCGAATATGCACTGGGAGATTTCAAGGGGGTGTCACTTAGAAACTAGGTGACTAGGATGGTTGTGCCACCCCACAGGAGTTGGGGGCAAGGCTTCCCTGTAAGATAAGGTATGTGGTACCCCAATCTGATTCCGAATGAGGGTGGGGTTCACACAAGCCTCCTCCGAGGTCAGTCAACTTCAGAATGAGTGGTCTGGCTTCAAGATGGAGGCAGCCAGACCAAGCTGTGGTTCCCCTCCCCCTCATTGTCTCTTAGGCACTCTGGAATGCTATCTGACTAATGAATGGCTTTATTATTCACAATTCAGGGGTTAGGGAAATGGGATGAAGGGCCGAGGGATTTTGGGATGCCCTCTTCTCTGTTTCTATGGAGTCTATCACTCTAGAGGGAACATTTGGGGTTCCCACTCCCAAGCTTCTTCCCCTGACCCTTCTTTTTCTGTTTCTATTTCTATCCTTTTCTATAATTGCTCGTTAGACTAAAAAGGGTCTCTCAGCAAGGTTGGGAGAAGGAGACTAGGAGATCACTCCCAAAATGGAGTCCAAAAACTTAGCTGACTCTATGATTAAAGTCTTGCTGGGTGAGACATGATGGGATGCCTTTGACCAGGGAAACAGGGTTTCAATGTCCAAAGAAAGATCCTCAGGAAGCCCTCAGGACTGGATCTGAGCTGGGATGTCCACCTCCTCCCTCTCTCCAATCCTCCTCTGGAATCAGACCTCTCCTCCCCTCCTTCCTCCAGAGAATTACTCAGAATTCTCTCTGGGCTCAACTGTTGCCAACTGTCACCAACTGTCAGTCACTCCTTCTCTGGCTCCTTTTATCCCATCCCCCTTGCACAAATCCCATCCTTACACTTGTAATAGCTTCATAATATATGTAGGCTGTTCCCTCTATATTCCCATAGTCTTTCATTTGATATAGCAATATTTGGAAAAACTGTTAGCCATCAATGTCTTGAAGAAATATTTCCTTTTTTTAGTAGTTCAGCTGACTTCCAGAGCTCTGAGCAGGTTCTAGTCCTTTCCACAAGAGATCTTGTTATCTAGGCAATTTAAAATTTGTGAAGTGCTTTAAATTCATTATGTCTTGAAATATTGGAAGCGGGTATCACAAGTATTGATTTCCTGATTTTATATATGATGATTCTGCAGCTAACAGATATTATTTCATTTGCCCTTTGAGGAATAGTTATCAAGTAGCTTAATACCAGCAAACGATTTTGTAATTTTAACATGCTAAACAAATGTTTGCTATTTTTATTGTCAGATATTGTATTTGAACCCAGACTTTCCAGTAGCCGGATCCAATAATGTCAGAACTTTGGCATGTATCTTCTATTTAATGGAACAAAGAATTTTATTGGTAGTTTCACTATTTTACTTTCTTTTTATCACAAATGTTTAACAGAGTCGCTTAGTTATAGTAGGTGCTTACTAGGTGATGGTTGACTGTTTTGGCTGGTGGTGATCTTTGTCCCTGAAAAAATCTACCACAACCTGGGTAAGGGATTGTCTCCTCAAAAGCTAGCTTAGATCTCAGATCCAGTCATGAGATGTTCCAAATAGTAATTTATAGTTCTAACATGCCATCTCATTTATTCTGGTTATTTCCATTGGGGTTTTCTTCCTCACATTTTTTTTTGTTTTTCTTCTACCTTACTCCAAGCAGACTGTTTATCTGTGAAAGGCAGTGAGTGAGGAAAAGCTTGCCAGTACAAGATAATGGCAGGTTTAGGAGGGAAAAGAATCATTCAAAATCCTGATCCCAAAATTTCTGTTTGTAGTAATGAAAAAGATTATTTCTCTGTTGGGAGAGTTTACCCTATAACAATGTTATAAGGTTTCTAGAGAATTGTGACAAGGAGAGAAAAATATCTCAAAGATGTGACATTTGGAATATTGAGTGAAGGCAAGCAGCTAAATAGATTAAATAAAATACTCAAGGGAGATGGCTGTCAATCAACAAACATGCATTTATTATGCACCCAGTATATATCAGGCAGTATACTAGGTTCTAGGGATAAAAAAAACAAAAATGAAATAACATTAAATTCAAAACAACTTACTTTTAGTGAGGTTATTTCTATCTTTTATGACTTGAAGAGGTATTAAATATATCCAGTTCCTAGAATAAGGCAACTACATAGGTGGCACAGTATAGAAAGTGTTGTGCCTAACGTCAGAAAGAAGAGTCTGCCTGAGTCCAAATTTGGCTTCAGACACTTACTAGCTATGTGACCTGGGCAAGTCATTTAACTGTTTCCCTCAGTTCATCATCTCTAATATGAGCTAGAGAAGTAAATAACAAACCACTCCTGTATCTTTGCTGAGAATCTCAAACTGAGGTTGATCAGGAAGACTAGGAAATGTCTGACATAACTTAACAATAACAAAAATCTCCAAATGTACTACCTGGCATAGAGTAAATATTTTTTAAATTGATTGTTTAAATGGATTGATTTGTTGATTGCTGATTGAATGACTCACTGATTCTCCTTTACCTCAGAGAACAGACTTAAGAGCAATGGGCAGAAATTATAAAGAAGTGGGTTTACATTTTTAAGTAAAGAAAAACTCAGTAATAGTCAAAGGTATCAAAAATGATATGGGCTTCCTTGGTTGCTTCTCACATGACAATTATAAGCAAAGTATAGACAACTATTTCTCAGGTATGTTATGAGAGTTATTCTATTTTTAGATATGGATGGGATGAGGTAGCCTCTAATGTCCCTTCAGATTCTGAAATTCTGTGATTTTGTAATGTCTTCCTCTTGCCAGCCACAATGTTATTTTTCAGATACAACAATGGATATGATCCTCATACCAGAGTGGCCAATGCATCATGCATCTAGTGCAAACCATGTCTAATGACTTACTGCTTTGGATTTTACTCACCTTGACACAATAGAGTTTTGATCACTTTGATGTGTTACAAGCATAATTTTTGTCAGTCCAGGTAAATAAGAGTTAATACAAAAAAAACAACAACAAATGAATTTGGCCCTACTGAATAATTAGTATAATCTGTTATGTATGAAAGCTGTGCTGGCAGGACTTTGATTTTAATAATGCCCATGGTATCAAATCAACAATTTGTCATTATGCTTGCAAAATGCACAGATGGACTAATACACATTTTTCATTTTGGAATTTATTTGCTTTTTCAAAAAAATCCACTGAGATTATTTAGCTTTAATTAGAATATTTTTAAAATTCACAAAAAAATCTATTAAATGGAAGAGAGCTTTTAAGCATCATAAATATTTTTGATTGTTTAAGCATATAATAAACACGTCAATCTCCTTTTTCTTCCTTATTATTGTGAAGTGTACCTGTCCCTGTATGTCTGGATCTTGGTTGAGGGAGATGGATTTGAAAGATGAATATCGATGAGGTTTATCTTTAAAAGAGAGTAGCCCTCTTTTGAAAATAGCTCTAGAGCTATTGTTTTCACAGCATCACCACCAGGAAAGTTGTCAATTTCACACAGAGATCTCACAAATATGGAACAATGAGTCATTGAAAGATGAGCCATGGAGAACAATGCTGTAACTATAGTAGCATTAATTGTGTGTGAGACTAGCTATATACCTCATGTACTTTCATTCTTTGCCACTACATCTCAAGGGATGTGGAATGTCTGTCTTTGTACTAGAGGATGATTGACAAAGTATGGTGTTAAGAATGTCTGACTTGGTGTCAAGAAGACCTGGATTCCAACCCTGCCTCAGGCAAACTAATAGCTAGATACTGCAGGACAACTCATTTAACCTTTCAGCTACAGTTTCCATATCTGTAAGATGGGAATGGTAATAATATTTAGCACTTAGGTAACAGTATTAATGAGGCTTAAAAGGATTTACTAAAAGTACTCTGCCAAATTCTCTATATAGATATCAAGAGGCAAGGATGATGACAATATACTCTTTATATGAATAGGAAATGAACAGAAATTTAGAGAATAGTTCAAAGGGCCATGACCAGGGTATAACTACAAAATTAACTATTGTAGTTTGACTGAACCTGACATTTTTCTGGGTTTCATTAAATATGTACCAATAGGTATCTGGTAAATTATGTTTTGCTGTCAAAGAGATTATAAAATATTCTGCAATTTGAAATAGGCAAAGGGGACTTAACACGTGCCAATCAAGGGTGCCAAAACACAACAAGGATCACACCCACAACCCCAAAAGTAACAGGACTAACTAGATACACTGGAAATCCCCACAAGGGATGTGGAGAATGGGTAATGGCAGAGTAAACACACAAGTTGGGTAACTGTCATTTGACAGTTTAATAGTCCACCACACTAGCCTGGGAAACCAGGTTTGGAAAGGTAACTCAATGTGGGCTTTTTTTGAAGTAGAGGAAACACAGGAAGTATATGGAAAACAGTTTAATGACAAGTTTAAGGGGTAGGTAGTAAAGGAAAAGGTCACACTAAATCTAATCAGCTATGGATGAACTCAAGGGACTGGTAGGTGGGACACTTTACTCTAACACTAACACAGGCTGTCAGGACAAGCCTGGATGGTCAGAAAGGGTAAAGGATACTGATGGGTCCTCTTCAGCTCCACTGATGATCTCAGCTCCCAGGACCTCAGGTATCACAGCAATTAAGTCCAAAGGGTAATGAAGTCAGAGAGATGAACTAGTTTGCATGTCCACCATACAGAACTAAATTCAATGCTCAATCTGAGCTTCCTCACTGAACAGATGGTTCCTTGCTGGTGACAATGCACTTTTCCTAGCTCTTCACTCAGACAGTTAAGTTAAGCAACCTAATTGTCATTAGTCACCAGAGTCACACAGGAAAAGCCCACCTTCTCCTACCACTGTTCCATACTTGGAACCTTCTGGTCTTGCCTGACAGATCTGGCTGCTACCTTACTTTAAAATTCTAATTTTCTCATAACAACTTGGATGATTTATGTGAAACATTCACCTTGTAGTTGGGAAATGATGACCTCTACATTCTCTTCAAAATCAAAATATTTTATTTTCTATCCTGGACTGGTGAAAATCCTTTGATATTTCAAAGAATTTTTGAGCTACTTATTATCATCATCATCATCATCACCATCATCATCATCATCATTATCATCATCATCTCCAAAGATGCCAATTAGAATGTATTCAAAACTCTCTGGGACTCTTGTATAAATCCTCCATAGAGGGGTTTCCCAAAAAGACAAGGCCATTGCTCTTGTTCTCTTGACATTGTTAGGAGACAAAGTTAATGAATTTCTCATCTGTTATGCATATTGAATAAAATGCTGGTCTCAAAATCACAAAGATTTGAGTTCAAATGCAACCTTAAACACCAATAGCTGTGTGACAGTGGGCAAGTAACTTAACTTGTTTGACTCAGTTCCCTCAAATAAATAATGGGGACGATACCTCACTTCAATCTTATAAATATCAAATGAGATGTTTGGTAAAAAGCATTGGCATACTGCCTGACACCTGATTATATAAATTCTTGTGCTTTTTATTCCCCTTGTTAATAAAACCAGTCCATATCCTTTTCTAGTCATGTGTTGCTTTGAAGATAGATAAACTTTCCATCATTTTTCTTTTTCAATTCTTCATTGTCTATAAATCACACCCTACTCAAATCTATCATGTGATTTTCTTTGAGTAACCCTCAGCATTAGTCCCATAGAAACAATGTTATTTCAAATCTCATAGCCATACAGATGCCTCGAAGAATTTTTAAGTTAAAAATATTATGAGGGAGAAACTTGGTATGACTAAAATATGGAAGCATTTCCCCAAGGCAATCTTATCTAGTCTTCTACTTTTAAGTTCTGCATCCATTTAATAATCTGTTTGCAGTGTTAGAAATGTATATATATATATATATATATATATATATATATATACATATGTGTGTATATATATATATATATGTATGTATATTTCAAGACATCTGTATGTATTGATGCATGAGCTCCAGAGGTCATCTAACCAACTACAAATTATAGGTTGAATAGGAGGCAAAGTTGCTATGTTTTCTTTTCTTTGAGTTGAATTGAGTGTTTAGTGGAGCACTTGTCTGATTACATCTCTCATTTTGGAGGCCCTATAATGTTTGGGGGCCTGATGGAATTGAAGCAACGTTATCCACAAACAGAAGCAGCTGGAGGACTTCACTATCTGTAGGGAACCTCTTTTCAAATTAGAATCTGTGCTGGACATCCTCCATAACAATGGTGGAAAGCTCTGACAAGTATATTTCTCCAAATGTTATGCTTCATTTCCTATTAATTATCAGTCATTGAATAATATTACTTCTGTTATATATTTCAAAGAAACTTGTAGCATTTTCTTATAGATATACATAAAATATAACAAGAAAGGAAAGAAAATAGTGTCCAAGGCTTGAAGGAGAAAGGGGGATTTATTATTCAGGTGACAAGTACCCTTTTGTATTGGTACCCAGGCTATTCCTCACCCAACCTTTCATGGGCAGGGCACCTTTATTATTTGACATAACATGGTCATAGCCTGTTAGGAAAGAAGGACAGGTGATTTATAAAGAGGAGAGATTTTTTGATCAACATATCTGTTTAGTCTCTTACAAAAGGCAAGTTAGGGGCACTGAATAGAAAGTTTCTATGTAGAGAGTTTTCTGAAACCAAAGTAGCGATAGAATTGAAGTATAATGGCCAACTAGTTTTGCCTTCTTAGTTTAAGATATAAATCATAATAGTTTGTACCATAAAAGATATCTGCATATAACTATTAAATTTCTGACAGGAATATCATTATGCACAAGGATAGGTCACTAAGGGAAGTTGGGAAATCAGATTACTTGCAGTAGTATTAAAAATTGCATAGTTCTCATTCATCTTGGATAATTCATGTGATCAAGTGCCTAGATCTAGAGCAATGGCCTGAATAGAATGTATGGACAGCTTCCATTTTTATGATAAACCTTGAAAAATCTCAACATTAGGAGGGAGCTGGGTAGTTCAGTGGATTGAGAGCCAGGTCTAGAGATGGGAACTCCTAGGTTCAAATCTGGCCTCAGACACTTCCTAGCTCTGTGACCCTGGGCAAGTCACTTAACCCCCATTGCCTAGACATTACCACTTTTCTGCTTAGGAACAAATACACAGAAGTTAAGGGTTATTGATTCCAAGATGGAAGGTAAGGGTTTAAAAAAATTCTTTTAATATTAACATTCATCAAGATTGGCAAATAGGAGAAGTCTAATAAGTAACTGTAGATTTTATAAATGTGATGACAATGATAATTATCTAGAGCAATGATGGGCAAATTTTTTTTCAAATATTTATTAATATTCATTTTTAACATGGTTACATGATTCATGCTCCTACTTTCCCCTTCACCCTCTGCACTCCCCCCACCCATGGCCGATGCGCATTTCCACTAGTTTTGTCATGTATCCTTGATCAAGACCAATTTCCAAATTGTTGGTAGTTGCATTGGTGTGGTAGTTTCGAGTCCACAGCCTCAATCATGTCCACCCTGACCCATGCGTTCAAGCAATTGTTTTTCTTATATGTTTCCTCTCCTGCAGTCCTTCCTTTCAATGTGGGTAGCGTCTTTACCATAAATCCCTCAGAATTGTCCTGGGTCATTGTATTGCTGCTGGTACAGAGGTCCATTACATTCAATTTTACCATAGTATATCAGTCTCTGTGTACAATGTTCTTCTGGCTCTGCTCCTTTCACTCTGCATCACTTCCAATAGTATTCCATCATCCGCATATACCACAATTTGTTCATCCATTCCCCAATTGAAGGACATCCCCTCATTTTCCAGTTTTTTGCCACTACAAAAAGCACAGCTATAAATATTTTCGTACAAGTCCGTTTATCTATGCTCTCTTTGGGGTACAAACCCAACAATGGTATGGCTGGATCAAAGGGCAGGCAATCTTTTATAGCCCCTTGAGCATAGTTCCAAATTGCCAGCCAGAATGGCTGGATCAGTTCACAACTCCACCAGCAATGCATCAATGTCCCAATTTTGCCACATCCCCTCCAACATTCATTGCTCTCCCATTCTTTCATTTTAGCCAATCTGCTAGGTGTGAGGTGATACCTCAGAGTTGTTTTGATTTGCATTTCTCTAATTATTAGAGATTTGGAACACTTTCTCATGTGCTTATTGATACTTTTGATTTCTTTACCTGAAAATTGCCTATTCATGTCTCTTGCCCATTTATCAATTGGGGAATGGTTTGATTTTTTTATACAATTGCTTAAACTCCTTCTATATTTGAGTAATTAGACCCCTGTCAGAGTTTTTCTTTATAAAGATTTTTTCCCAGGTTGTTGTTTCCCTTCTGATTTTGACTACATTGTTTTTGTTTGTACAAAAACTTTTTAGTTTAATATAATCAAAACCATTTAATTTACATTTTGTAATTTTCTCTAACTCTTGCTTGGTTTTAAAGTCTTTCCTTTCCCACAGATCTGACAAGTAAACTATTCTGTGTTCACTTAACTTGTTTATAGTTTCCCTCTTTATATTCAAGTCGTTCACCCATTCTGAATTTATATTGGTGTAGGGTGTGAGATGTTGATCTAGGCCTAATCTCTCCCATATTGTTTTCCAAATTTCCCAGCAGTTTGTCAAATAGTGGATTCATGTCCCAAAAGTTGGGCTCTTTGGGTTTATCATACACTGTCTTGCTGATGTCATTTATCCCAAGTCTATTCCATTGATCCTCCTCTCTATCTCTTAGCCAGTACCATATTGTTTTGATGACTGCTGCTTTATAGTATAGTTTAATATCTGGTACTGCTAGGCACCCTTCCTTCACATTTTTTTCATTATTTCCCTTGATATTCTTGATCTTTTGTTATTCCAAATGAACTTTGTTATAGTTTTTTCTAATTCAGTAAAGAAGTTTTTTGGTAGCTTGATAGGTATGGTGCTAAATAGGTAAATTAATTTCGGTAGAACTGTAATTTTTATTATGTTAGCTCATCCTACCCATGAGCAATCAATGGCTTTCCAATTGTTTAGATTCAGTTTTATTTGTTTGGAAAGTGTTTTGTAGTTGTTTTCATATAATTGCTGTGTTTGTTTTTCTGGGTAGATACCTAAGTGTTTTATATTATCTAGGGTGATTTTAAATGGTGTTTCTCTTTCTACTTCTTGCTGCTCTAGTGTGTTGGAAATGTATAGAAATGCTGATGATTTATGTGCATTTATTTTGTATCCTGCAACTTTGCTAAAGTTGTTGATTATTTCTAAAATCTTCTTAGTTGATTCTCTGGGATTTTTTAAGTAGACCATCATATCATCTGCAAAGAATGATAGCTTAGTCTCCTCCTTGCCTATTTTGATACCTTCAATTTCTTTTTCTTCTCTAATTGCAACTGCTAGAGTTTCTAGTACAATGTTAAATAATAGAGGTGATAATGGGCATCCTTGTTTTACTCCTGATCTTATTGGGAAGGCTTCTAATTTATCCTCATTGCATATGATGTTTGTTGATGGTTTTAGGTATATACTGTTTATTATTTTTAGGAAAGGTCCATCTATTCCTATACTTTTCAGTGTTTTCAATAGGAATGTATGATGTATTTTGTCAAAGGCTTTTTCAGCATCTATTGAGATAATCATGTGATTTTTGTTTTTTAGACTGTTGATATGGTCAATTATGTGGATGGTTTTCCTAATGTTGAACCAACCTTGCATTCCTGGTATAAATCCCACCTGGTCATGGTGGATGATCTTCTTAATTACTTGCTGAGTCTCTTTGCTAGTATTCGATTTAAGATTTTTGCATCTATGTTCATTAGGGAGATTGGTCTATAGTTTTCTTTCTCTGTTTTTGGTCTACCTGGCTTTGGAATCAGTACCATATTTGTGTCATAAAAGGAATTTGGTAGTACTCCTTCTTTGCTTATCATTTCAAATAATTTGTATAGTATTGGGATTAGTTGCTCTTTGAATATCTGATAGAATTCACTTGTGAATCCATCAGTCCCTGGCGATTTTTTCTTAGGGAGTTCTTTGATGGCTTGTTCAATTTCTTTTTCTGATATGGGATTATTTAGGTATTCTATTTCTTCTGCTGTTAATCTAGGCAGTTTATATTTTTGTAAATATTCATCCATACCTCCTAAATTGTTATATTTATTGCCATATAATTGGGCAAAATAGTTTTTAATGATTGCCTTAATTTCCCCTTCATTAGAGGTGAGGTCTCCCTTTTCATCTTTGATACTATCAATTTGGTTTTCTTCTTTCCTTTTTTTTATTAGATTGACCAGTAATTTGTCTATTTTATCTGTTTTTCCAAAGTACCAGCTTCTAGTCTTATTTATTAATTCAATAGTTCTTTTACTTTCGATTTTATTAATTTCTCCCTTGGTTTTTAGTATTTCTAATTTAGTTTTCATCTGGGGATTTTTAATTTGCTCACTTTCTAATTTTTTGAGTTGCATGCCCAATTCATTGATCTCTGCCCTTCTTAATTTGTTAATATATGCACTCAAGGATATAAATTTCCCCCTGAGTACTGCCTTGGCTCCATCCCACAGACTTTGGTAGGATGTCTCATCATTGTCATTTTCTTCAATGAAATTGTTGATTGTTTCTATGATTCCTTCTTTGACAAATAATTTTTGAAGAATCATATTATTTAATTTCCAATTAGTTTTTGATTTTCCTGTACAGGTGCCCTTACTAATTATTATTTTTATTGCATTATGATCTGAGAAGGTTACATTTATTATTTCTGCCCTTTTGCAATTGTTTGCAGTGATTCTATGCCCTATAACATGGTCAATCTTTGTGAATGTGCCATGTGCAGCTGAGAAGAAGGTGTATTCCTTTTTGTCCCTATTTATTTTTCTCCACATATCAATTAGATCTAATTTTTCTAGGACTTCATTCACCTCTCTAAACCTCTTTCTTATTTATTTTTTGGTTTGATTTATCTAGATCTGACAGAGGAATATTTAGATCTCCCACTAGTATGGTTTTACTATCTATTTTCTTCTTGAGCTCTGCCAGTTTCTCCTTTATGAATTTGGGTGCTAAGCCACTTGGTGCATACATATTGAGCAGTGTTATTTCCTCATTGTTTATACTGCCTTTAATCAGGATGTAATGACCTTCCCTGTCTTTTTTAATCATATCTATTTTTACTTTGGCTTTGTCAGAAATCATAATAGCCACTCTTGCCTTCTTTTTCTCATTTGACGCCCAAAATATTTTGCTCAAACCCTGAACCTTAAACTTGTGTATGTCCACCCACCTCATATGTGTTTCTTGTAGACAACATATGGTGGGATTTTGGTTTCTAATCCATTCTGCTATTTGCTTCTGTTTTATGAGCGAGTTCATCCCATTCACATTCAGAGTTATAATCATCAGTTGTGCATTTGCTGACATTTTCAAATCCTCCCCTATTCCTACTCCCTTTTTCCTTATACTTTTTCCCTTTTAAACCAGTGGTTTGCTATTGAGCCACTATCCCTTGTCCCCTATTTTGATTAACTTCCCTTTCTACCCCCTCCCTTATTTCCCCCTCTTTTTGTTTTTAAAGGCCTTATGAATTCCCTCCCTCTTCACCCCTCCGTTTTTTTTACCTCCCCACTCCCCTGCTCCCGTTGGTTTATCCCTTCTAACTTTCTCAGAAGGGTTAGATAAGAGTTTTATGTCCCACTGGATAGTATAGCTACTCTTCCCTCTCCAGGTTGATTACACTAAGAGTAAGGTTTGATTATTACCTCTTAATGCTCTCTTCCTCTCCTTGTTATAATAATATTTGTCCCCTCTCCCTCCCATGCCCTCTTTGTGTGTAATAGAATATCCTATTTTCTTATTCACTCAAGTTTCTCTTGGTGTCCCCTGCTATTTACCCCCTCTTTCCCATCCCCCATGCCATCTTAGATTATTTAGTGTTCCACCCTCACCCTGTGAATTATTCTTCTCATTACTATAATAGTGAATATTATTATAGTGAATAGAGTTCACTACAGAGAATTATATATAACATTTCTCTACATAGGAATACAGATAATTAGATCTCACTGAGGCCCTTAAAAAGGCAAATTTAAAAATTATAAGTTTTCTTTCTTTCCCCTCTGTATCTTATTTACCTTTTCATGTTTCTCTCGATTTTTGGGGTTGGATATCAAACTTTCCATTTAGCCTTGGTGTTTTCTGTGCAAATACCTGGAATTCTTCAATTTTGTTGAATGCCCATACTTTCCCCTGGAAATATATTGTCAATTTTGATGGGTAGTTGATCCGTGGTTGCAGGCCCAGCTCTCTTGCCTTTCTGAATATCGTATTCCAAGCCTTGTGATCTTTTAGCGTGGAGGCTGCCAGATCCTGCGTGATCCTGATTGGTGCTCCTTGATATTTGAATTGTTTCTTTCTGGCTTCTTGTAAGATTTTTTCTTTTGCTTGGAAACTCTTGAAATTGGCAATTATATTTCTGGGCATTTTCTTTTCTGGATCAAATGTCGCAGGTGTTCTATGAATCCTTTCAATGTCTATATTGCCCTCTTGTTGTAGGACTTCAGGGCAATTTTGCTGGATTATTTCTGTTAGTATGGAGTCCAGGTTTCTATTAATTTCTGGTTTTTCTGGAAGACCAATTATTCTCAAATTGTCTCTTCTAGACTGGTTTTCTTGGTCTGTCATTCTCTCATTGAGATATTTCATGTTTCCTTCTATTTTTTCTGTCTTTTGACTTTGTTTTATTTGTTCTTGTTGTCTTGAGAGATCATTAGCTTCTAATTGCTCAATTCTAGCCTTTAGGGATTGGTTTTCAGCTATAATCTTCTGGTTTTCGGCTATGATCTTCTGGTTTTCGGCCATAATCTTCTGGTATTGCTTTTCAATCTGGATATTTCTGGTGTTCAATTTGCTTATCAGTTCATTTGGTTTCTGAGCCTCACTTTCCATTTGCAAGATTCTACCTTTTAAACAGTTATTTTCTTGCCAGATCTCTTCCATTTTCCTCAAAATCTCAGTTTTGAAGTCTTCCATAGCTTGTGAGGAGTTTTCCTTATTTGAGGAGGGTCCAGATGCTTGTTTGTTCTCCTCCTTTGTTTGCTCGGTTGTCTGGATTTTCTCTGTGTAAAAGTTGTCCAGTGTTAAAGACTTCTTTTTCTTGTTGTTATTCTTTCTCTTCTGAGCTTCCTGAGACTGGGTAGCCATGGTTAGCCCAGCAGCTTCTCAGGTTTATCCTCGTGCTCAGGGTCTGTCCACGGTCTATTGGCTTCTGAGGTCAAAGTTTCATTGTATTGGATCCTACTCATTGTATTCGTCAGATTAGGAATAATGTCAGGCTCCCAGATAGAACTCTGTCCTATTATGACTAAACTTGGTGATAAAGCCTTCCACAAGCAGTCTTTGGCTATTTTTTGGCCTCGTGTAGTTTGACTTCCATCCTTGTCATTCAACATAAACTAATCTCTCCAAAGCTATCACTGATCTCTTTACTGACAAATTCATTGGCTTCTCTTCAGTTCTCACACTCCTTGAACTGTTTCTAACCCTCATCCCTGTTGAACACCCTCTGTTCCTTAACACTCTATTGTCTCTAATTTTGCATGACACTGTTACCCCAATTTGGTTCACCATACCCAATATGATGCTATTTAACTTTTGTCTGATAATTTTTCTGAGTTTCTTTTTTTTTAAACCCTTGTACTTTGGTGTATTGTCTCATAGGTGGAAGATTGGTAAGGGTGGGCAATGGGGGTCAAGTGACTTGCCCAGGGTCACACAGCTGGGAAGTGGCTGAGGCCGGGTTTGAACCTAGGACCTCCTGTCTCTAGGCCTGACTCTCACTCCACTGAGCTACCCAGCTGCCCCCCTGAGTTTCTTTTTAAAAAGTTTTCTTTATTAATAATATTATAAATAGGAATATCTTAACATAAAATTATTCATGAGACAGTGTCTATTATGTATAAATTGTTTGAAATGTCATTTTACCAATATGATAGCTTTTCATCTCATAGACAATATTTAAATCTATATTTTTTTACTCTAGAATCAGTATAACATATTAAAATCTATTGCTAAAAAGCTACATTAATAGAAAATTGGTATGAAGATTGAGGGAGGTTATAGATCAACTCTCCTTTGTATTAGTCATATGACATATATAGTATTTTGTGTAATTCTGGACTTCATAATTTTGAAAAAACATTGAGTAGAGTGGTGCAATGGAGAGTATCAGATGGCCTGGCTTCTGAGTCTCTTTTGTTGAATCTTCAAAGAGGTTACTTAGGGTTGTTGCTTAAAGATTTCTCTTAAATATTTTCCTAAACTTTATAAAATTATAGTAATTTTTTAAAATTAGAAACTTAAACATAAAATTTAAAAAACAAAGTGTTAAACATTCAAGTTCAATTTTCATCTTTATATCAATTATTCTGAGATGTATTTATCTAGTCTTAATATTTCTCAAGACCATTGATATTGTCTTTTTAAAAGCCTTTTGGCCATCTCAAACTTTATGTTTCCCAAGATATCCTGCCTCATATTTAGAAATCATAGATATCCTGTCTTATATTTAGATATATCTAATATTCAAGTTCTTATCTTTCCTACCAAACTCTCCTCTTGCTAACTTTCCTATCTCTGCCAAGGACACCACTTTCTTCCAGTTACTTGCACTAGCTAGAAAACAGCATCAACTTTATTCTTCATTATCTTCTAACCTTCATCTGTACTATATACACACACATGTACACACATCATTCAGATATACTTATACTCTCTACATAGTACGTATGTATATGTGTGTCTACAGATACACATACACTTATATGTATCTATACATTTGCATGTAGAAACACACATGACCATGTGGTATTCCCTTTTTCTTGTTTCAATTCTCCCATTACTTTTCCTTCTTCCACCCAGCTGTCAATTTGATCCTCCCAAAGCACAGGACTGTTCATGTCATTCAGCTACACGATAAATCCAAGTGACTCACTATTATCTCCAGGATCAAATATACAATTCTCTGTTTGGATTTTGAAATCTTTTACAACTTCCTATATTTTTAGTCTTCTCACACTTTAGTTCCTCTGTATACACTAGGATCCAGTGACATTGATCCTTCTTTCTGTTCCTAACACAATACCCTCCATGTTTTAATTCTGTATTTTCATTGGGAGTCAGTCATGCCTGGAATATTATTCTTCCTCAAATGTCTTTCCTAACTTTCTTTGATTTCACTGAAAACTCCTACTTTTTGCAATAAATGTATCTTGATTTTCTCCTAAACTAGTGCTTTCCCTCTGAGATTGCTTTTCAAATCTGTTCATGGACCTGGTTTTGCCTTTCTTTACAAAGTCTAGCAATTATCAAAATTTTTAATTAGTTCATAATAAGATCTCAATAAATGGTTCTTGACAAGCTTACTTACCTTAGTATCCCTGGGCTGGCTGTGTTAGACAATATGATCTCTGGTATCCCTCCAGTATCTAAAGCTATTATCCCTAAGTAAGTCAATTTTTGCTCATTGGTTCTTCTTTTTATCTTTTCCAATGTTTCTTTTAAAGACTTCCAAATACTCTCTGAATTACTGTGGACAATCTATTCACTTTTTTCTTATTTTTTTTTGTTCTCTCCTTTTAAAATTGTATTCTGGTGTATCTTTGACCCATGTTATTTCTTCATTAAGTTAGGAGGTTTTTCCTCTTTATATTTTCTCATTTCTTCATTTTCTCCACTAGACATAGGTAATAAAGATTACGTATTCTTTTAGTTTCCTGGATTAAAAATTTTTTTTCTTGATTCTTCAAATCCTTCAGATGTTATAGTATTTTTCCTTTACATAGGGACTGGATTGGAAGTGTATAGTAGGAAACTTCCATATAGAAATCTCACTTCAGCCTCAAAGCAATGGGAATGTTCTAACTTCTGAGTCTCTTTTAGCATGGTTCTAAATGTTGAGGGGGCACTAAGCTTTATAAAGGTAGCCTCTGGGCTGTTTTCCTTCAACCTAGATGGATTACCTGGCCAACTGAGGGAAACTGGTCTCTAGCTTCTTCTTTGTTCACAATATTTTAGATTTTGTAGATAGTAAAGTCTAAGAATCCCAACCCCTTTTTTCCAGCAGTGGTCCAGTGGTTCACATTTTTGTCCTTTGTTGCTGTTGTTTTACACTATACCTTCTATTACAGATCCTGTACTTCATTTGAATCATTATGGCATTTGTAATGAGATGGTTTTAGAGAGGTCTAATTTTAATGTTAAACTCTTTCTTGTTTATCTTTACTAGAATTCCAAATGTTCTGCATGATTGGTGAAAATCAATATACTTTTTATCAAATACTCCTTTGATTATGGGAACCAATTCTTCTCATTTTGCACATAGTAGTATAGCTTTAACTGTACATTCTCTAGACAGTACATTTTATTTCAAAATTAACTCTTTTTTCCCCTCACCAAAACTGTATTTCAGGGGGGGCAGAATCAAGATGGTCATAAAAAAAGCATAGGCTTGTTTGAATTCTCTTAATATTCCTCCAAATAACTTAAAATAATGCCTTTGAACAAATTCTGGAACCCACAGAACTCATAAAAGGATGGTATGGAACAATTTTCTATCCCCATTAAACTTAGAATGCCAGCAGGAAAAGGCTATCACATTGGTATGAGAAGGGAGTACAGTCTAATTCAGGCCCTGCAAGATTAGGTCAAGCCTTATCAAGCCATTTGCAGGTCTTGGATGTAATTCATTCAGGAGCAGTATCTTCTGGAACTGTCAGCAAATAGATAGGGAGTCAGAAAACTTGTCAGAATAAGATTCCATTGGTCCTTTTGCTGACACTGGGTACAGGACTCTGTTTCTTTATTTATATGTGGATATGGATCAAATTCATATGTGATCATATGGTCACAGTCCCAGGGAAAGAAAGAGCAGTAGCACACTTGTGCATGTGGCTATGGAGAAGCTTGGGAATAGTCTCAATGAGTGAAAAAGTACTTTTTGTCACTCACATACCAGAGGACAGGAAAAAAGAGAAGTAAACATATGTACCCTTAGATCATATCACTTTGGAAGAACTGAATAGTTATAGACCCCCGGAATTATCTCTATAAGCAGCTGCCCCAAAATACTGAAGCTTTAGGAAATGCCCCTCTATAACAGAAGAAGCCAAACATAACAATTTTTTTAAAGTTAAAAGTCAAGAAGTAGGTTATAAACATGAGCAAACAATAATAACGAAAAGAAAAAAACTGGCCATAAATAGTTATCATGATGACAGATAATATTAAAGATAAATGCAGAATAAGATGACAATTTAAAAATCACCACATCAAAAAAACTAAAGAAAAATGTGAATTGTTCTCAGGCCCAAAAGGAACAATAATAGCTAGAATATATATATATATATATATACATATATACATACATATATATACATATTTAAATTAGAAAGATAAAATAAAAATTGGGAAAAAGAATTAAGAGTAAGGTGAGAAAATAATGAAAAAGAGTTGAAAGGTTGGAAAAGGGGCCACAAAAATAATACAGAAAAGAGCACCAAAAATAAAGAGTAGGTCAAGTGGTAAAAGAGGCAGAAGATCCTACTAAAGAGAAGAAGTCTTTTAAGAGATGAATTGGCCAAAAAGAAAAAAAATCATTTAAGTACTCTTGAAAAACTAGAATTGGCCAAATGAAAACAGAGATACAAAAGCTCACAGTAGAAAATAAATTTCTTTAAAAAATTAGAATAGGCAAGTGGAAGCTAATAACTCCATGAAACATCAAATTAGATAGCATCAAAAGAGTGAAAACATGGAAGCCAATGTGGCATATCTCATTTAAAAAAAAAGCAACAAAATCTGAGATATAGATTCATAAGAGATAATTCAAGAATTATTGGACTACATGAAAGCCATGAACAAAAAATATTTCAGACATTGTATTTCAATAAAATTATCAGGGAAAATATCTTGATAACTTACATCCAGTGGGTAAAATAGAAATCAAAAGAATCTGCTTACCATCTCCTGAAAGAAATCCCCAAAT
Source organism: Gracilinanus agilis (assembly GCF_016433145.1). NCBI lineage: Eukaryota > Metazoa > Chordata > Mammalia > Didelphimorphia > Didelphidae > Gracilinanus > Gracilinanus agilis. Next base: position 83,390,205 of record NC_058135.1, read on the forward strand.
GAAAACCTCAAGTAATATTATTGCCAAATTCCAGAGTTCCCATATGCAAGAAGTCAAAAAGAAATAATTTTTAATATCATGGAGTCACATCAGGATAGAAAAATAGTTAATAGGTTCTACTTTAAAGAATCAGGGAACTTGGAATATGATATTCCTGAGGGTGATGGAGATAGAATTGCAACCAAAAATCAACTTCCCAGCAAAACTTAGTATAATCCTTCTGGGAGAAAAATAGACACTCAGTGAAACAGAGGACCTTCAAGCATTTCAAATGAAATGACCAGTGTGGAAAAGAACATTTGATTTTCAAATACAAGACTCATGAGAAGTATAAAAAAGTAAACAAGAAAGATAAATCATAAGAGAATTAATAAGTTTAAATTGTTTTCATTCCTACATGGGAAGGGGATACTTATAATTCCTAAAAACTGTTATTATTTTGGCAATTATAAAGCGTATACTTAGACAATGAAATAAGAGTTTGAGTTGAACATTATGGGATGATATATATATATATATATATATATGTGTGTGTGTGTGTGTGTGTGTGTGTGTATATATATATATATATAATTAAAGGGCTGAGAAAGAAGAATTCATTAGCAGAAGGGAGAGAGAGAAAATGTAATTATCTTACATAAAGGAAGTACGAAAGAGCTTTATTAGTGGAGGAAAATATTGGGGGCATAGAGAGAGTATTTCAAACTTACTATCATCAGAATCAGCTTAAAGAAGGAATAACATACACTCTTGTTTGGGTAGCAAAATCTATTTTACATTACAGGAAAGTAGGAGGGGAAAGGGATAAGAGAAGATTGGACTGAAAGGAGGTTGATTTGGGTGAGGTGATATTCCAAACCCCCCCCAAAAAACCTACAATAGGAACATAGAAAGGGTGAGAGAATAGCAATAAATAAGGGGAAATACAATGGAAGGAAATACACAGTAATCATAACTGAAAAAAAAATTACAGTAAATTTCTCAATGTCTTCATTTATGAAAAATACAAAGAAATTATTAAAATTTAGAGAATACTAGTCATTCTCCAAATGATAAATAATTAAATACATGTACAGGTAGTTTTCAGATGAAGTAATGAAAGGTATCTTTAGTCATAAAATATGCTAAATCGCTACTGATTAGAGAAATGCAAATTAAAATATCTCTGAGGTACCAACTTAATCTATCAGATTGACTAATATAAGAAGAGAAGAAAATAACAAGTGTTGGAGAGGATGTGGGAAAATAGATATACTAATGCATTGTTGGTAGAGTTCTCAATGGTTCAATTACTCAGGAGAACAATTTGGAACTATGCCAAATATGCTTTGAAACCATTCAATACCTTATGACCTAGCAATAACAATTTTAGGTCTGTATCTTAAAGAGTTTTTATAAAAAAGAAAAAAAAGACTTATTTTGTACAAAAACAATTCAGAGAAGCTTGTTGGGATGTCAAAGATTTGGAAATGGAAAGGATGCCAATTAATTGGAGGATGGTTGCACCAAATGTGATGTATGATTGTAATGAAATACTATTGTGCTATAAGACATGATAAGCAGTTCGCTTTTGTGAAGAGTAAAAAACAACTTGAAAGAATTATATGAAATTATCCAAAATGAAGAGTTCAGATCTTAAATACTATACACTAACAAAATTCGACAATCATTACTCATAAATAACTTAACTATTCCCAGTAATACAATCATCTAAAGTACTTATGATGAAAAATGCTATCCACCTCCAGAGAAAGTACTGATGTAGTCTGAAAGCTAATCATTAAATAATTTTTAAACTTTATTTTTCTTATTTGTTTTGTTTTTCAGTATGTTTTATTTCATAATATGACTAATATGATTATACATTTAGCATGACTGCAATGTATGAACTATATAAAACTTTTTGCCTTCTCAAAAGGAGGAAAAGGAAGGAGAGAGAGAATTAGAATTTAAAAATTTTAAAAAGGTTAAAATATCTTTTAATGTAATTTAGAAAATAAAATGTTAAAATAAGTTTTTTTTAAACTATATTTTGCTCAGTATCATAATTTGAATGAAAAACCAGGTCAAACAGGTACCTCACAAACTAATGCACCATAAAGTTATATAACTCTATTGTAACTCTTTAGAATCAAAAATATTTTAAAAGAAAATTAATGAACAATATATTTTGAAAAGAATTAGTCAAATAAAAAATGTTTAAATATTGTAGGAAGCAAGCAGGGAATCTGATGAAATCAACACAGATTGAAACAACTGTTTTCCACTTCATTTTCGTAATGCATTTTTTAATATAAGCAATTCATATCTCCTTTCACAACATGATTAACAGTGAA
>NC_058135.1:83394569-83472726 GCF_016433145.1 Gracilinanus agilis
CTCTCTCTCTCTCTCTCTCTCTCTCTCTCTCTCTCTCTCTCTCTCTCTCTCCCTCCATCTCCTCTTCCTCTCTATCTCTCTCCCCCTTATATTATGGGTAAAGTATAAGTGGAAAGATAGAGATGATACAGCTATAGATAGAAATAAAAACAGATTGGTAATATAAAGACATTTAAAAATGAATGCAGATTTTAAACATCAATATAGATGATATAGATATTGATTGCACTAATAACTGCTCCTTCATCTCAGCATTGCATTTCTCACCTTCTAGACTCTACACTTTCTCAATATCTCTCCCTCCTTACCTCTGAATCTTAGAATATTCTTCTTTCTGCAAAGTTCAATTCAGGCTTTCCTAATTCCTATGTCTACCCTTTCTTCTCAATTGATAGTACTCTTTGATTCTTGAGATTGCCTTTTATCTATTTGTTTATACATATTTTATCTTTCTTGTGGGGTGCAGATTTCTATAGATTTTATTTTAAAATAGTTTTATTTTCATCTTTGTATTCCCTAGCATAGTGTTTTATACCTAATAGTTGCAAATAAATGTTGAAATAAATAGAAATAAAGTTTGATAAAAAAAAAGAATCAAGGCAATTATTTTTACATCATACCCTGATGGTTCAGAAGTATTTTTAAAATACCAACTCCCTTATTTACTGTATTTTGTTATGTCACCAAACCAAAGCTTATGATGCAAGCACTGTAATAGGTAGTGGAGGAGGGGAAGAAAATGCATAAGAAATAAGCCCTTCTTTCATCCCTGCTTTCATTGAGTTGATCAAGTAGTAGTAGTTATTGTAGAAGTAATATTTTGGTAGTGGCAATAATTATAGTAATAATAGTTGTAATGGTGGTGGTGATGATGTCATTTTATTAGTAGTAATAGTAGGGGGCAGTAACAAAAATAATGAACAAACAAAAGTGAACTAAATTTAACTTAAGCTTTAGTAAGTTAAAATTGTACAAAGCCTTTGGGTCACCATGTTTGTATTGATTCATTTGAACCTCATAACAAACTTGTGAAAAAGGAACTGAAGATATTATCATTTTATAGATGATGAAACTAAAGTCCAGAGAGATAAAATGATTTTTCCTTGGCCACAGAACAAGCCAATTGCTCTGGCTATCTTTTTATTAATTTTAATATTTTCCCCTTTTTTATGTAATCTCACCAAAGCAAAGACATTTCAATAGTCAAAGGGGGTGAAACTGTCACTGGCATTATGAATGATTATTACATTGGGTTTGGAATCTTAAAGAGCATATTAATTTGAATATGGTAGTAACAAATGCCTGTGTCCCCTTTTCCTCTTTTCTGTAGGCTTTAAAATTTTTCATTCATACATTTTTTTCACTATTAATCTCTATCACTACTTCTTAATCCTAATTCCCCAAATAAATCATTCCTAGAAATACACAAGTATATTAAATAAAAAATACATTCACCATGCCTCTAATTCTAATTCTGTTGTTCTGTTCCATCAACTGTATCCACAGTCAGCTAAATAGTACAGTGAATGTAGCACTGGGTCCAGAGTAAGGAAATGCTTGATTTCAAATCTTGCCTGATACTAATTTAGCTGTGTGACCCTGGGAATGTCATATAACCTCTCTACACCTTAGTTTTCTCATATGTAAAGTGGGGATAATTGTCATTACATGGGTATTATGGTTGTCACAGAAAATCACACATGTAAAAAGCTTTATAAACTTTTAAATTATATATAAATGATAGTGATTTTTATAAGGAATTAAACTGTCAGTCAGTCAATAAAAAATTTATTATTTGCTTTGCTTTGGAAGAAATAGGAGTCTAAATGCATGCAATCTCTCTTTTATCCTTCCACAATACCAATTTTTTTTAGTTTACATGATAAAACCATTATTCATCTCACCTTCTTGGCTTAGTATGGTGCAGTATGCTTTTACAATATTACAATTTATGTTGTTCTCAGTTGATCCTCATTCAAATGTTTTATATCATGTTTCTACTCTCAGGGATTAAATTGTCTATGCCTCTAAGATTATTAACATATGATACCAGTACCTCACTGTTATTATTGGCATTATGATTTAATTTTGTTTTCATTATGTTTTAATTTTGTTCATTTTTGAACAATACATACCTTTACCTATTTCATTATACCCTGGAGTTCAAAGCCATCGAGTCATAGTGAACAGTATAATATCGAATGCTCCTTTGTGTTGAATTTTCAAATTCTGTTTTTACTCATTGCTTTTACTAGGAATCATTGTGTAATCATCTAATAGCAACAGACTTAGAGATCTTTAGAACTGTAAGAGATCTTAAGAATTATGAGATAACTAAGAGAATTGAAGTGACATTCCTAAGTCAATTAGTGACAGGGACAGGAATTCAATCCAAGTCCTTTGACACACCATTTAATTCCCTTTCCAACATCCCATGATACCTTACCTCCTTCCCTGAATTTTTCTCCTGAGAATGATTATTTCTGTTACAATGATACTTCTTTCCATGTCACATGTTATTTACTAGTTTTGCTTAGACAATTTAGCTCTTCTGTCACCTTCTCTATCTCTTCTCCAATTTGAAGTAATTCCTTCATCTTAGTAAGATCACTGACTCTTCTGCCTAATTCATTCTTCCTGTCTTTTATGGATTCATTTCTTTCTCAGAATCTATTAACTTCTTTTTTACACATTGATATACAAAAATCAAATCTTATCTTTCTCACAATCTTCTCAACTAATTTCTCCTGGAATCCTTTCTTCCAAAATCTTGCTTTTCATTTGATAAAGAGATGAAAATAGCAACTTTGTTGACCAGGTTTTTACTTGCTTATCTCAGATTCCAAAGTTCCCTTGGGCTGGAGATTCATACAGAAGAAAATTTAAATATAACTTCATCCCTGCACAAATTTGTAGGAAACTTGTCATTTTGAATTTTTAAGTCTTAGAGGTCTATACCAAGAGAAAACACACCTCTGATTAATCATATGAATTTTCAGAGTTCTCCTGTTCTTCTATGATCAAACTTTGACTATCATGCCATGATTCTTCTATTTATTCTAACAAGATTTCTCCTATGTGTAATTGCTTTTTTATCTTTCCTAATAATCTACTTGATATAAATATGCTACCAATATAAATAAATGATGCTATTGCTTCATAAGATTCTGGTTCAACATTTTTTTTTCTTTATGGACAGATAGCATACTTACTATCAAACTCTATTAGTAGAAAGTTACTCTGCCCTTGTATTTCTATTTTATATCACATCCTTCCAAGTAGAAATCTCTTCATTCTTACTTTGGTTTCACCTTGGATCCTTCAAACATTATTTTCTTTATTTTATATTCCAGATCTCTAAAATACTATGCTTTATTTTTATCTTGAACAAATTTTAACACATTTATTAAAGCAATTATTTGTGAATACTTGTGAAATAAATATTTTAGGTAATTATTAGCAACATTGATTATTATCTATGATAAAAGGAAAACAGGGCAATTACATTTTTTATTTTGAAGGCAAATGAAATATAATGAGTATTTCATTCCCAAATTCATATCCCTCATCACTAGTACAATTGCAATGGTACATCTCTGACTGGATATTATTTATGTGTTTCATGTTAAATTGGTTTAATATCAAACTCATTCATTTTTTAAACCAAAGATCCCATCTTTATAGCTTCCCTATTTCTGTGAATTGTAATACAATACTGCATGCTTCAATGGAAAAAAAGTATTGATGAGTCACAGAATAGAGTAAATTCTTTAGAGTTAAAAATTCCATCTAACAATTACTACCTTTCTGACCCTGGTTAAGTCATTTAATACTTTTGACCTCAGTTTATTGGACAAGATGGTGGAATTGATTGGACTAGATGGCCCTTGATGTCCCTGTTAGAGGACTTGTGATCCCCTAATATTTTTAGCCACCCACTTTATCAACCTAAGAATCATTTTTCCTTTTGCTTCTTCTTTGTCCTTCCTGAATAACCCTTTGGTTGAGAAATTTCCAAGTTTTCTAACTCTTTTTGACTTGGTGACATCTCCAAAATGATGTCTTACATATTATGAATGATATCTATTCATATGGCCACTATCTTGGTTTAATATCTTATTTTTTAACACTCTTACCTTCCGTCTTGGAGTCAGTACTGTGTATTGGCTCCAAGGCAGAAGAGTGGTAAGTGTAGGCAATGGGGGTCAAGTGACTTGCCCAGGGTCACACAACTGAGAAGTGTCTGAGGCCAGACTTGAACCAAGGATCTCCCATCTCTAGGCATGGCTCTCAATCCACTGAGCTACCCAGCTGACCCCTGGTTTAATATCTTATTGATGATCACCTGGATTTTCTCAAAAGCTTTTTAATTTTTCCCTTTTAAAATCTGTGGGAAGCCAATAAGAGGATAGATAAAAATCTGAGACTCCTCTTTTGACCCCTTTTGTGATCCTTGTGATTTCTTGTTGAAAAGTATTGTGGCCTTATTTAAAGGCTTTAAGTTCCTAACAAACCTGAATTTAAAGGGTTAACACTGTTAACAAAGCAAGGAATGCTGCTGCCTGGTATAGCCAAGGCCAAAATCTTAGCAGGTGGCAATTCAACCCTGAGACAGATACTCCCCAAAGTGGCTTTCTGATAAGAACCTAGTCAAAATTCAGCCTTGGCCTTGGTCTATTCTGAAGGCAATGTTTTGTGTTTTGATGTGACATAATTTGTAACTTCTGCTCATCTGCAAAGTTTCAGGGGGGGTTCTTTTGTGTAAAATTAGTCTTGAAATATATATAATAAACTCCATCCTCCTGGAGCCAGAGCTAGAAGCATGGGGTAAAAGACAACTCCCTAGTTCTGTCCTTATTTCCTTATCAACTAAACTGTCCTTATCAGATTATCAGAGATGATAAAGAGATCTCAACAGATATCTTCTCTAAAAATTTTGTCAAATTAAAATTCCTAAAGCATAGACCTAACCAGGTTATTCCTCGTATCAAGTTGTACTAGGCTTCCTGTCTGTCTGTCTGTCTGTCTGTCTGTCTCCTACAAAATGCAAAGTCCTGTATGTAATTTAAATGCCTTCTCAACTGCTCCTATTCTGACTTTCAAGTGTATTACAAAACATGTTCCTTCATGCAAAGAAACTGCTCTACTTGCCCTTTGACATGATATACCGTCTTTTTTCCTTCTTGCATTTTCAAAATCTATTGCTCTTATTTAAAATGTATGTTGTTCTTCCCTCCATTTCAAAGATTTTGACTTCCTCCAAATTTCAGATTATATGCCACTTCTCACCAGATATCTTTCCTGCCCTTCCCTTATAATTTAATGAAACCATAATGGAGATTACTTTGTATTTGCTTTCTTTATGTCTTATATATTCTTTATTTTACATACAATGTCTCCCTGTTTCCTAGCCAAATGCATATTTCCTGAGGTTTCTTCAGTTTTTGTCTTTGTGTCCCCAGCAAGCATGGTGCCTTTTTTTAAATAAATATTTATTGAACAAATAAGCAAATTTTGCAAAATTTTGTATAGTTTAAATTAATTTAGAGGGACAGTTGGTAATAACTTCAGTGATGTTTATTGAATAAAATGGAGAAGTGCAGATTTAATTATCTAGGTGGGTACTTAAAAATTTTAATTAATTATTTTTTTAGAATTTTTGTCCCATGGTTACATGGTTCATATTCATTCCCTCCCCTTCACTCACCCTCTCATAGCCAACAACCAATTCAACTAGGTTTTACAGGTATCACTCATCAAGATCTATTTCCATATTAATAATATTTGCAATAGAGTGATCATTTAGACTCTACATCCTCAATCATATCTCCATTGAACCATGTGATCAAAATTTTGAGTGTGTGTTTCTACTTGGTGGTTTTTTTTAAACTGGTTAAATAATAGCAACCAACGTGTATTAATTAATGTACTACCCTTAAACCAGTACTGATCAAAACCTTTCTCACTGACTTGGATAGACATACTTCAGACATGCTAATTAAATATTCAAATGATATTCACTGAGTTGGATAATTAACACATTGAAAGATACAATCAGTATGAAAATATTTTTATAGAATTGAAGAAGGGTCTAAAGCCAATAAAATAAAATGAAGTATGTCTAAAAAAAAGCCCTGGACTGAGCTTTAAGCAAAATAATAAACATAAGTCAATATTATCAAATAAATAGGTAAATATACATAAAGATAAGGTAAGGAGATCTTTAAATGACTAAAATTCATCTAAAAATGTAGAATAAAGCTTTCCACAAATCTATCTTAGCCAAAAGTGAGTAACTACTAAAAAATAATGGATTTTTTAAAAAGGCTAAATTGTTAAAATTATAGTTTCCCAATAAAATGTGTTAGTAATCCTAATAAACTATGCATAACTATATATCTGCAAAATTATGACTGTTCCCAACAAAATTTTAGAAAAGATTTTGACTAATGAGAGTCAAGAATTGGAAATTATTTAGACAGTGTCATTTAAAGGTTTTTTGAAGTTATTGAGAATTTTCAGCCCCCAAAATAAACAACTTAAGAGCTACATTTTAGCAGTATCAATATTCAATCTTTTCTCATAAAGAAGGCTGTAAACTTATACTGTATCATTACAAAAGTTAGAATTAGAATAAATGGCTAAAAGACACATGGGCAAAAAATTTGGCTTCATAGATGAAATATAACGTCTAATTTTATTCACCCATTCTCTAAGAACTAATCTTATTTCCTGTATCTAAGTGTTACAAAATGCAACTAGTAGTCCTCAATCAGGGGCTTAATATCAATAATTTTCCAAGGACATTTTCTATATCTGGTAGGTTGTGAGCTATATGGAGTCAGGCACACCTTCTTACTTGAATTTATGTCACTAAACTGATACTAAGAAGTGATACTTTAACATGTGTTCGTCTAAATCTGAAAAGGATATTATATCATGAGGAAGGATTAATTAAACTACAAGATATCTTTCAACCAACAGTTCCCTAATTATGTAATTTAACTTAGAGAAAACCATACACAAAATTTAATAAGTATTTTTGTCCTTGTGTCAATTAAGGCTTTTCTTTATCTCCTTACTGATACCTGTACTTATAGTAGATATCCAACAGACTGATGTGCATCTGGCTTTCTATTCAGTTTGTAAGGAAAATTAAGGTACTGTTTAACACACACAAATACAATTGGCTATTATTGTCTTCCAGCCACCAGAATTGAAGAATATTTGAATATGAAAAGATTATTTAAAATTTCAGAATATTAGCAACAGGAGAAGGATTAGAGGAGCAAAATAATCAGAGACTAAACATTGGCTGGACCAAAGACTGTATTAAGAAGTGAAGGCTATTCATTCTAAAGTTCTCAGTTTTGTTTTTAACACTGTCTAGTTTCACAAATAGTAAATTTACCAGTTATTGAGTATATGCTATTCTGAACTCATTACTTATATTGAAAATGTTGAGAACCAATAGCCAGAGCTCAAGTTCTAAGACATACACATTTCCAAGTAAGTATTCAAAGACTGGAAGTGGTTTCAAGCATTAATACATTTAACTAACTCTAACTCTGAATATCTTTTAAAAATGAAAGTTATTTGTAGACATTTTATTTGTTGTTATTTTCTTCTATTAAATTTATAATTTTTTATTTCCTAGTCATTTTTGCTACCTCTTTTTCTATCATTTTTTTCAATGAGAGACTTGGTCAGCATTATAGTTGAACATTTTTCTGCATTTGGGGTAACTAGCTGGTTCAGCACTAAAATAGTAGATTGCAACAAATGACTTGCTACTGAGTTACATTGTTTTGGCACTGTCAGTGATTCAGTCTAATTCATTGTGAACCTATTTGGAATTTTCTTAGCAGAGATACTCAAGTGGTTTGCCATTTCTTTCTACAGCTTATTTTACAGATGAAAAAACTGAGGTAAACAGGTTAAGTTACTTGTCCAGGGGCATATAACTAATATGTATCTGAGGCTAGGTTAAAACTTAAGTCTTCCTGAGTGTAGGCCTAAGACAACATTCACTCTGCCACCTATCCCAGATAAATTAGAGAAGCATTATTAAAAACAATTAAGGGAAAATAAGTACTATTATCAGAACATGGTAATTCCATTAGGCTGACTGTACACTCTGCATTTATGCTATTTGAATTGCTCATAAAGAAAAAAATTATAAAGCAAAAGTCACATAAATTTGAAAAGGATAGCAACGAATTTTCTGATTTTTCCCAGGAAAAGTTTCTCTGACATAGCCAAACCTTTTTTTTTTTGATAAAAAGAAACATCCAGGAGGCAGTATGGCCATCACTTTAAAAAGTTTTAATACATAATAGATTTATAGATAGACTTATAGTCTATCTAATCTAACACTTTTGTTTTATAGATGGTGTTTTGATCCTGAAAAATTAAGTAATATGTTCAGTATCTCCCATGTTTTAAGTAGAGAATCAACATTTGCACTGAAGACTTCTGATTCAAAATTCAAAACTTTTCACATAGTATCATGTTGCCTCTATTTTTATAGTTAGGTGCCTAAAACCCCTCTTCCATAACAAATTTCAATAATTTGGACCTTCAATAAGGACTAAATATCAGTTTAGTGATGAGAAAGAATTTCAGAGACAAATTTCATTGTATGTTTTTGTTGTTGTTGTTTTTGTTGGTACCTCTTGAGATTCTGTCTGCTCTATGCTAAGGGCATACTTTCAAACTCCAGCCTTAATCCCATTCACCAAGTAGTACAGGTCAAAATGGAATAGCCACAAGAATGATAAATAGCTTTTTGAAGCATAAGTTGGAGGTCTACTGTCAGCTTTATCAACATATGCATGGAAGTTCCTTAGAGATAGGAACTCTGTCTTGTTCCATGTTGAGTACCTGGCACAACATATCCACTTAACGTAGAATCATCAATAGACCAGGCATTATAATTATTGTGCACTTCCAACAAGAGAATTTAGAAGGAGGTGACAGCTGCAGTCTACTTGAGATGGAGATACCTTAGGGTTTCTTTGTCAAGTGACAGCCTGAGGCCCCTTCTGTTGAAGAGACAATAGAATGTTAGAAGTACTGACAGGCATCTTAAACAAGAAAGGACAAAAAGGGAAGCAAAGCACCTATCGGGCAAAGCATTTTGAAATATAATTTATGAAGAAAGAAGAAAACAATAATGCCATGGGAAATAAGATTTATTTTTCTCATTTGTCAGAGAAATAAACACAATAGATAAAATTTAGTTCAAAGTCTAATTTTGTTCTTTGTTTTCAGAAGAAAGATGGTGCCAGATAAATAAAACTTTAGAGAAGGAAGTCTGATGGACGGACCGAACATGAAGAAATCTAGACTGGATATTCAGAAAATAACTTTCAGATGCCAAAGTGGGATGCTTATGATGAGTGGGAGACATGTAGCAAAAATAATGAACACAAGTAGGAAATTTCCATGTATGAAAACTAAAATTCCTAGAAGGAATTAACATGAACCAGAATTGTTCTTTCCTAACTCCACATCTGCCCGAGTAGAAAAGCATGAAGTGAAGGAATGAGAGGAAGATTTTGCTACAGGAAATGCAGGTTGCAACATTCTAATGCTGCTTACTTATTTTTCATAGTTCAATTATATCATTCAACTTTTCTTCATCATCCATTTGCAAATTAATCATTTAGGTATGGATTAAAATTGCATTATTAAGAAGCAATAAAGTCAAATAAAAATCACTGCAACCATAAGGCTTTAAATCATTAGCTCATTACATATACTAGCTTTAAAGAAGGATGTTTCATTTACTCAATCATTCATTCTATTTGGAAAGTTTTTTTCATTTACTCAACACATGATTAATCTCTAATGATGGGTAATACTAAAGTAAAAGAGTAGAAGGGATAGACAATTTATATGATACATTAGATTTTTGGATCTTACAAAGATGGGAATAGTACAGGAGAAACACTAATGTCATCAGAAGAAATCAAATTCAAATACTACCTCTCCTACTTAAGTCTGCATGATGTGGGAGAAATTATTTAACCCCACTACATCTATTTCCTAGTCTTTAAAAGATGGGCTTGTTATACATGTCTTTGATGTCCCTTCTATTTATATATGTTACTATAACACAATTATTCTTTGAAAATTCTCTTTTAGGTATTGATTAAAATAAATTATTTTAACATCAATTATCAATCAAGAAAAAGTTTTAGGACCTTATTGCAAAACTAATTTAGGTTAAAAAAAGTCTAGACATTTCATCAACTTTTTAAAAAAGTGAATGTTGAGAAAGCAGCATACATGTACAGAAGTTGTTTGGTGATAGAATCCTGTACTTTTCTTCCTTTTGTATAGTTTTGCAAATGTTCCTCTGACTTTTTTCACTATTTTAAATGAAAAGTCCTGCTGTTAGAATTGGAAAGGAATAAGTCTTATTAGGGGAAGCACACATTGGATGGACCATTTTTCTGCTGAATGAAAAACATTATCAAAATCTGGGAACTTTCAAAATTTGACTTTACTTTCACCAACAAATGAGTATTCAATAATTTTGAAAATATATCCTTCACATACACATTCCCTGTAGAGTAACAACCAATCTGGCATCAACAGGAAGAGGTAATGAGAAGTGTAATTACCTAATATAAATGAGCTCAGCAGTGGCTGTTTTCCATTTTGAAAATACCACCTGTTTCGATTAGTACTTCCAGACTTCACAGTTAAATTTTAGAGAGATGAACATACTTACAGTAGCTAAATGCAATCTCAGACCCTGTGTTCAACTGAGAAGCTTGGGTTTGTGATCCTGATGATGTAAATAAAAGAAAAATGCTTACAGTGAAGCTTACTTTATGCTTGCAGAATTTGAAATTTCATCAAATAACAGAGAACATTCAATTAATAGGGAAATGCAGTTTAAAATATAACTTAAATTATAGGGAAGCAGAGATAAGAAGTGATACTGTGTGACTGTTCGGTTAATAAGTACAATTGACAGCTTGACAAATTTCTCTTGTCAAATGAAGCTGGAACGCATATTTTTCAGGTTCTTCACATTTCATGGTATTTTAATTTTTCTATTAGACTTTGCAAAAAAAAAATCACCAACACATTTTCTACCTTTCATTAAAATAATAATTTTTATATATGCATATATGTATGTATGTGGGTATATATGTGTATATATATGTTTTATACACACGTATGTAGATAATAGATAGGCAGGCTCAGGCAAACACAGACAAGATTTTTATATTTTATTTCAAAATGTCTTTCTTCTAGGAATAATAAGATATTGTAATATCACACATAGTATTGTTACTCTTTTTATACATTCACACTTTAAGGAAGTCATTCCTTCAGTGCGAGCACACCAGTGATCAACCACAACCCTTTAGTATTTTCATAGTCTATAGTGTGTCCCTGTAACAAAAAAAAAAAAAAATTAAATAAAAAAATTCCAATCTGTTGACCAGAGTGGTGATACTCTTCAGATAAAGTAGGATGTTCCTTTTATAGCAAGCGCAGAGTCTATTGCTTGGCCTTTCTTTTGAATGTTTAAAACTTGGTAGGACTTTCTCAATGGTCTTTCACTTTGAGAATCCAGGGTCACCTCCATGCCAGGATGAAGCATTAGAACAAGTCTTTGGCAGAAGAACATTAATATTTATTGTTAATAAAATGAGAAATATTTCCAATGCAATCTTTTTGAGATAGAGTAGAATAAAATCTTCATTAATTTGATACATAGTAAATAAATCTTTGTCTTAAGGGGCTTATTGTTGTTGAATACAGTTGTGTACTTAAATAAACAGCCAAAAATTTTTACCAACTGTTGTTTGTATGCCCAGTATAATTAACATTCATGCAATTCAGTATGTGGATTTGAAATGCAGGGCATTTTCCTGTGGTTACGCTTTGATAGTCTTCTAACATTAAAATTCAACAAAGTAAATTGAGTATACTAGCAATAGTAAAATTTCATGGTTCAATTAGGTATCTGTTTATCCATTTAGCTTGCCTACCTATCTGAAGAAATGCTTTTGCAAAGACTAGGAGACACAGGATTTTATGTTAAAAAACTAATCAGATTCAAAGTTTTATAAGGTAATTTCAATGGATGACTTCAGAACTGTAAACATATTAACTTTTGCAAGTTGAACTGAATTATTTAAACTGAGGAAAGTTGGGAAATTGTCTTTATATTGATATACTATTTCACATCTTAGCTGACTGAATTCATAGTTGTTAAAAAATATAAGATCTTCTAATCCAAAGTGGGGGGAGCACATTTCTTTACTTAAATGGAATTCTCATAGAGGCAAAATCACTTAGCATCTAAGAATTTTAGGGCAACAGAGGAACTTCTGATATCACTTGTTTCTAATCAACTCACTTTAGGAGCTCACATATAAAAAATTCAACACATTAAAGACAGGCAAGTTAGGCCAAGAAATAAGTAATTAATAAAGTCTTACTATTTTTAGTCATTGTATGAGGGATAAAAAATATAGCATTACAAGAAAAAAGACAGTCCTTGCTCTCAAAGAGCTTGCATTCTAATGGAGGAAAACAGTACACAAAAGAAAGCTTAAAAGGAGTCTGGGGAGGTATATATGACAAGTCACAATATTGAATACCTAAGAATAGAATTTTAGCCTTCTTAATTCCATGCTATCATTAATCTACTTTGTTTTCTTACAAAATTCCCCTTTGAAGCAATAACTTAATAATTCACCACTCTCTTTTTAAGCTTTGATTTATTAGATCCCTCTGTATCAAATTCTTCAAAAACTCAACATTGTGAAGATCATTATAACATTTATTTATGAATGAAAATTATTATCCTATTTAAATAACTTCCTGTCTAAGTTTCTGTATTGCATCGGAGTTGATCTAAGAAGACTCCACTCTTTTATTGGTCTCTGTTAAAATGTTCAATTATCCCTAGTGTTTCCTTTAAAAAAAAAAAAAAAAAAAAAAAACCTTACCTTCTATCTTGGAGTCAATACTATGTATTGGCTCCAAGGCAGAAGAGTGATAAGGATAGGAAGTGTCTTAAGGCCAGATTTGAACCCAGAACCTCCTGTCTCTAGGCCTGGCTCTCAATCCACTGAGCTACCTCAAGCATTTCCTTTTGAAAGTGACTTAATGATTTCCTAACTTTTTAATTGTGTGTGTTATTAATAATATTAAATTGATTATACATATAATTACAAATACATATACATATAATTATATATAATTACATACACAAATAATAAATTAATTCTACATAATAATATGTAATTAATAATATTGCATGTATGTATGCTTGAGAAACATATTTTTCATAGATCTATGTGTTTAATAATTGTTACTGTAGATGGCATATTGAACTTGGTGTTATGAAGACCAAAGTGAATTTGGTTCTTTCTAGTTATACAGCCTCCAAGTGAGGTATTTGAAGTCATTCAATATGTTACCTCATATGTAAAATATATATTAATAAGTATCTATATCACAAACATTGAACAGATTGAGAGAACATATATAAGGTGAAAGATATTAAAATATTATATACATGGTGTTATTAATATTTTCTTGGTTTGTATTTTATTAAAATAATATAAATTTTGTTAGATTTTCTTAGCAAAAATATTAAGTAAATTATAAAATAAAACATTATTGGAGACAAAATACATTATAATGTCTATCTTTATAACATAAAATAATAATCAGAATAATACTATCAACAAGATATGCATCATTCTTTTTAGAGCAAAGTTTCTCAAAAATGATGAATTTGGTTACTTGTTCAAACCACTAGTAAATGAAATTAATTTATCTTTAAAAGAACTACAACAGAAAACCAATTTTCCCCAAATTATATATTATTAGCAATAGTCAAATTATATGATTATGGTTGATAAGCCAAAGCAAAATATATTGATCCACAGCTAAAACATATTTTATTTTTAAAAGTTTTTTTCAATATACTATTGTAACATGAATTAATTGTTTTGTCCCAATGGAATAAGACTAAATAAATTATATTAATCTCATGCAAATAGCTTCCTCATCCATTCACATTTAGAAAAATCTAGAACTAAAATAAAATGAAAATTGCTTCTCTAGATTAGTCAAATGATTAAAAAATAAGAGGTATTTTAAGTATGATATGGTTCTATTTAGCCTTAAAATAATTATCACCATCCCTGAATAACTCTTTCAAGTTAAGAAGGTAGTTGTACCAAAATATTTTATTAACAACTTGATAAAAATAGACAATATCAGAGTATATGGTCCCACTGAAAAGCACTTTAAACAATTACTTTGTGTCATGGAACCTTTCTCCAACAATATCAAAATATCATTTGTATTGTAAAGTAAAGTTTCAGTGCATGTCAAAAAAAAAGAATGGATAGTAAAGACATTTAAATCTAGCAGCCTAATTGAATGAGTCAATATATTTACTACTTAGAAATATTTTGGTCTTCTCCAGTCAAGAAAGAGTGAACATAACTCTATGAAGGAGAAAGGTGAGCCTGTGTCTATTAGGTGCTGGAAGAAATCCTGAAATCAAAATTTAGTAGAAAACACACACACACACACACACACACACACAGACACACACCACACCATACCACACCACACCACACGACACCACAGAATATTGATTTGAATATATGATTTTGGTGAAAAAAGGATAAAAACAAACCTGGAAAGTGTCAAAATAAAACCTGTAAAATGAATGAAATACTGATCTCACAAATTGGAGGTATCTATAGAAATAACATTTGAAAAGAAAATGAAGAGAATAGATATATTTTTGCAGAGCTCATAATAAATAGGTTAAAGCTTTATTAAAAAGAGTTATGAAACAAAAAAACCTCCCTTGGAAGTAGGTTTCTTAACTATATATATTTTGAAATATCTAGATCATGTCTATACCTTTGGATTTGTCAACATGATTGTAGCAGTAGATATCAAATTTAACTGAAACATCTATATTAACAGTTTTTGTCAAAATAGTGAGTTCTTGTCCCCAAAACTGGGGTCTTTGTGTTTATCAAAAACTAGCTTATTGAGGTCATTTACATCTAGTCTATTCCATTGATCCACCCTTCTGCCTCTTAACCAGTACCACATTGTTTTGTTGACCACTGCTTAACAGCATAGTTTAAGATCTAGTACTACTAGGCCCCCATTCTTCACATTTTTTTTCATTATTTCCATTGATATTTTCAATCTTTTGTTCTTCCAGATGAACTTTGTTATAATTTTTTCTAATACTATAAAAAAGTTTCTTGGTACTTTGATAGGTATGGCACTGAATAAGTAGATTGGTTTGGGTAGGGCTGTCATTTTTATTCGTTCACCCTACTGTTGAAGGGATTTTCTTAATCTCTACCTCTGTCTAGATTAAGCATGGAGAGAGAAGGGTTTCTCAGTAGATCAGAAAACTGACAGGCTCAGGGAGCAGGGAGCCACAGCTGATGATTACATTACCTAAGAGGCCAGGACACTGAGGAAAGTAAGTAAGAACTTCTTTCAGGCAGGAAGGTTGTTAAAAGGCAGTGGTTTAGTGAGGAAATAAAGGAAGCAGCCACTTAGGGAAGGGTCTTTTTTGCTTTTAGGATCTCTAGAGAGTAGAAAGTCTGGCTCTTAGGCAAGGGGCTGCTGGCATTTGGCTGGTGACAGTTAGTTATATATTATTTTAGGGAGTCAGTTAGTTAGTTAGTTAATATTTTACAGATAGAATATAGCAAATTAGGCCTGGGGTGCCAGGCAGAAGAGCCTGTCCTAAAAATACAGTTAGAGGTAATATTCAGAAATTTTAGGTAGTTATTAGGAATTATTAGAAAGAGTTTAGGTGGATTTATAGGGTAAAAGATTAATAATCTCTCTTTTTCTGTTTTCTATCTTTCCACCTGTATTTCTTCCTAAATAAACAAAGGTTTTATTAAACTACTCTCCTCACTTTGTATAACTCCTACATTTAAACTTTATAATATCAAAGAGCAATTTTTTTAATTCTTTAGATCTAATTTTAATTGTGTGAAAAGTGTCTTGTAGTTGTGTTCACATAATTCCTGTGTTTTTCATGGTATATAGATTCTTAAATATTTTATATTGTCTAGGGTGATTTTAAATGGAGTTTCTCTTTATAACTCCTGCTTCTGAGTTGTGTTGGAAATGCTCATGATTTATGTGGGTTTATCTTGTACCCTGTAACTTTGCTGAAGTTTTTCATTATTTCCACTAGTCTTTCAGATTATTTTCTAGGGATATTTAAGTATACCATCATATCATTTGCAAAGAGTGATAGTTTAGATTCCTTTTTGCCTATTTTAAGCCTTTAAATTTCTTTTTCTTCTCTAATTACTATTTCTAGCATTTCTAAGACAATACTAAATAATAGAGGTGATAATGGGCATCCTTGCTTCATTCCTGGTCTTATTGGGAAGACTTCTACCTTGTCCCCATTGCAGATAATACTTGCTGATGGTTTTAAATAAATACTGTTTATTATTTTGAAGAATGGCCCTTCTAGGCCTATACTCTCTAGTGTTTTCAATAGGAATGAATACTGTATTTTGTTGAAGACTTTTTTTGCATCTCATGAGATAATCATGTGATTTTTCTTAATTTGATTATTGATATGCTCAATTATGTACATGGTTTTCCTAATATTAAACCAGCCCTGCATCCTTGGTATAAATCCCACCTGATCATAATGAATAACCCTCATGATCACTTGCTGGAGTCTTTTTGCTAGTATTCACTTTAAGATTTTTGCATACATGTTCATTAAGGAGATTGGTCTATAGTTTTCTTTCTCGGTTGCTGGTCTGCCTGGCTCAGGAATCAGTACCATATTTGTGTCATAAAAGGAGTTTGGAAAAATTCTTTCATTATTTATTTTGTCAAATAATTTGTATAGTATTTGGATCCATTGTTCTTTAAATATTTGATAGAAATCACTTGTGAATCCATCTGTCCCTGGGGAATTTTTTGTAGGAAGTTCCATGATGGCTTGTTCAATTTCTTTTCTCTGAGATGGGATTATTTAAGTACTATGTTTCCTCTTTTGTTAATCTAGGTAATTTATATTTTTGTAAATATCCATTTCACCTAGATTGTTGTATTTATGCCATATCATTGAGCAAAGTAATTCTTAATAATTTCCTTAATTTCCTCTTCATTAGAGGTGAGATCACCCTTTTCATCTTTTATACTGTTAATTTGATTTTCTTCTTTCTTTTTTTATTAGATTAACTAGTACTTTATCTATTTAATTTGTTTTTTCGAAGTACCAGGTCCTAGTCTTATTTATTAGTTCAATAGATCTTTTAATTTCAATCTTATTAATTTCTCCTTTAATTTTTAGGATTTCAATTTTAGTTTTTAATTTGTTCTTATTCTAATTTTTAAAGTTGTAAGCCCAATTCATTGATTTCCTCCCTCTCTCTTTTGTTTGTATAGGCACTAAACAAAATAAATTTTCCTGAGTACTGCTTTGACTGTTTCCCATAGGTTTTGATATGATGTCTCCTCATTGACATTGTCTTTAATGAAATCTGTGATTTTTTCTCTGATTTCTTCTTTGACCTATTCATTTTGAATAATTAAATTTAGTGTCAAATTAACTTTAAATTTACCTTTCTGTGGACTTTTGTTAATTATAATTTTTACCACATTATGACCTAAAAAAGTGACATTAGTTATTTCAACTTTTCTGCATTTGTTTGCAATATTTCTCTGCCCTAGTACATGGTAGATGTTTGTATATATTTTGATTATATTAAATTAAAAAGATTTTCTACAAACAAAATCAATGCAACCACAATCAGAAGGGAAACAACAAACTGGGGGAAAATATTTATAACAAAAAAGTCTGACAGAGGTCTAATTACTCAAATATACAAGGAAATAAATCAATTGTATAAAAAAATCAAGCCATTCCCCAATTGATAAATGGGCAAGGGACATGAATAGGCAATTTTCAGATAAAGAAATCAAAAGTATCAATAAGCTCATGAGAAAGTGTTCTAAATCTTTAACAATTAGAGAAATGCAAATCAAAACAATTCTGAGGTACTACCTCACACCTAGTAGACTGACTAAAATGATAGCAGGGGAGAGTAATAAATGTTGGAGGGGATGTGGCAAAATTGGGGTATTATTGCACTACTGGTGGAGTTGTGAATTGATCCAACCATTCTGGATGTCTATTTGGAACTATACTCAAAGGACTATAAAAGATTGCCTGCCTTTTGATCCAGACATACCATTGCTGGGTGTGTACCCAAAAGAGATCATAGATAAAAAGACTTGTACAAAAATATTTATAGCCATGCTTTTTGTAGTAGCAAAAAACTGGAAAATTAGAGTATGCCCTTCAATTGGAGAATGGCTAAACAAATTGTGGTATATGGTGGTGATGGAATACTACTGTTCTCAAAGGAATAATAAACTATAGGAATTCCATGTGAACTGGAATGACCTTCAGAAATTGATGCAGAGTGAAAGGAGCAGAACCAGGAGAACATTGTACACAGAGATGGATACACTGTGGTAAAATTGAATGTAATGGAATTCTTTACTAGCAGCAATGCAATGACCCAGGACAACTCTGAGGGATTTATGGAAAAAATGCTACCAACATTCAGAGGAAGAACTACAGGAGTGGAAACAGAAGAAAAACAACCACTTGAATACATGAGCTGATGAGGACATGATTGGGGAGGTAGACTCGAAACAACCACACCAATGCAACTATCAATAATATGAAAATAGGTCTTGATAGATGAC
This sequence comes from Gracilinanus agilis, assembly GCF_016433145.1. NCBI lineage: Eukaryota > Metazoa > Chordata > Mammalia > Didelphimorphia > Didelphidae > Gracilinanus > Gracilinanus agilis. Next base: position 83,413,359 of record NC_058135.1, read on the forward strand.
ACATGTTAAAACCAGTGGAAATGCACATCAGCTATGGGGGAGGTGGGATGAAGTGGAAAGTAAGAACATGAATCATGTAACCATGGAAAATTTTTCTAAAAAATTAAAAAAAAATTAAAAAAATAAAGTCTTTCCTCAGGCTTGGTTGTAAGCTCTTGATCTAACTCTGCACTTGATCAGGTCAGGTGCTGATCAAATTCTACCCACAGGCTTAGCCTTGGTTTTTTTTCCGTTTTTTTTTTCATTTTTAATCTCAATATGTTCTTGATTCAATCAAGATTAACCTTAATTGCCCTGTCCTGGAGCTCTACTCTTAGTTTTGGGCAAAACAATCCTGGGTAGGCTCCCTCTGGGAACTGTATCCTCACCCCAAATTGTGGATTATATCCTCACCCTAAACCCAGACTGGGATTCCTAGCTTCCATCTTGGTCCACTTGTATCGGCCCCTTTCATCCCACATTGCTTTGGGCTGGTTCTCCAGACTTCTCTGAAATTTCAAAGGGTGTGAGTTGGCTTGGACCACTACTTTTCCTGGTAGGACCTCTTGATCTGCCCGTTAGACAGGGCTTAAGCTTAGAACCTGTGAAAGCAGATATGTGGAGGTATTGGGTGTGGCTTAGACTTGGCTTGCTCTTTACTCACTGCTTTGTCTCTTGCTAGCTCCATTGCCCTCTCACCCCAGTTGCCAAGATGCTCTCTGCCTACCTTTTGGGTTTCTCCTCTTTTGAGGGTTATTTCACTCTGTCTCTTTGTTGATTCCTTCACTCCTGTTTTCATTTTGTTGCAATATTTTGCTCTTGGTTGGAGAAGATTTTCATGGTGAAACTGTTTTGTTCTCTAGTTACTCCTGCATCTTGGCTCCACCCGTGAAAGTTGGTAGGGGAAAATATTGAGGGAAATGAATGTATATTTATTCTCCCCACATTAAATATACTTTTATGAAATCCACTTAATTTTAAGTGATTAAATTAAACTGAATGTGCTAGGGATGGATTCTTAACAATTGGGGAAACACAACTATCGAAGGTTCAAGCCAGTGAGAAAATAAATGCTTACGAATTCTTCAGGGTATCCTAGCATACTAAAGGAGAGAATTATATGGCCTGGTCCAGACAAGCAGGGGTATATCAATGCAGTACTTATGAAATGACAGATCATAAATCTTCCTGGTACATACACCAACCCTCAAATTTTCTCGAGAATTTAACAAATATATGTAGAACCAAAAAATACATTTGAGATATTACTATTGCTTACAACTGACTGAAAATAATGCCACTCTAAAATAATTCAAGAAGAACCTTTTAAAACAGATTCCAGACTACTTAATATTTATAATTTCCAACCTGGATGGAGTTATAAGGTTTTAAGATATAGCTATTCAGTGAAACCAATTCATACCATGTCAGGATTGACCAATAAATAAGTTATTCTTATGTTCAGGATACTATTGGAGTTGTACTAAAGATACTTTCAATAACTCTAGAGAAGATAAACATATCCTAATGCTTTCAAATACAAAAAAGTAGAAAAGGAAAAAACTTAATCTATTGGCATAATTGGCTATAGAACTTTACCTTTACAAAAATAATTACAAAATAACTTGTCCTCTCACTACTTTTATCTGAAATCTCATTGAATAACACATGTGAACTTATATGTAAATATTTTGAGATCTATTTATCATCTCTGATAATCTGATAAGGACAGTTTAGTTGATAAGGAAGTAAGGGACACTGAACCTCTTTTAGCTCATGCTTCCAGCTCTGTCTCCAGGAGCATGGAGTTTGTTTTACATGTTTCAAGACTCATTTCACAAAAAAGAATCCTCTAAAACTTTGCAGATATGGAGAAGTTATAAATTATGTCATATCAAAAGACAAAAAGTCTCATTGGCTTCAGAAGAGACCAAAGCCAAGGCTGAATTTTGACTAGGTTCTTATCAGTCAAGTCGGGGAATATTTTTCTCAGGGTTGAATTACCCCTGATAAGGTTTTGGCCTTGGCTCTATGAGAAAGCTGCATTCCTGGCCAAAGGGGGAGAGTGTTAACCTTTTAAATGCTGGCCCATTGGGAACCTAAAGCTCTTTAATAAGGCCACAATATTTTTCAACATGAAATCACAAGGATCACAAAAAGGTTCAAAAGAGGAGTCTCAGATTTTTATCTATTCTCTTATTGGTTTCCCACATAAATGATAATAACAAATATATTTATATAACAGCTGAAATTTTGAACAATATTTATATATATGAAGCAGCATTTGTATCGTCAACAACAGAGATGAGGAGATATTGTTTTCCCATTTCAGTAATGAGGAAACTGGGGCACAGGAGGATTCAAATGATTTTTCACTAACAATAGAGTGTAATAGGGAATTAAGTTGTAATAAGGGAATAGGCTAGAGGTAATATGTGGATAAAACAAGTAGGGTTGTAATAGGGGGAAAGGCACTGTGGATAGGGGCTTTTTAGATCTCTAAGTCAGTAGGTGGGAAAGGAAGGTACAATGGTGAAGGTGGTAAATTGAGGGCTAGGAGAGGTAAGGGAATGACGGAGTTTAGGGAATATAAACACTGAGGTATAAAGAGTTGCAAGGGAGAGGATGAGGTATTGGACAGGCAGCTGCAGCAGGGAGACACAGACTGGGTACAAAGGTTTGAGACAGAGACACTGAAGGAAAACAGACTGACCCCTTCAGGTAGGAATGGCACTTCTACAGACAAAGGTTAGGGCTAGCCAGAAATGGCTTGAAAGTGACTAGAGGGCTTTCTAGTCAGTTTCTCAGGTTCACAAAGGAAGAATTCAGAGGAAGTATAGGGATTACCACTTCCTCCAAAATGGATGCCTCTGATTCCCCTCAGGATCCAGAGAGAATACTATTCCTTTCTCCCCTTCTCCCTCCTTTATCAATCAACTAATGATTTAGCCAAAGGTTTGATTAAGTGACAAACAGGGTTTATTGAGTTTCAGGATTGATTGGAAAGGAAAGAGGGGTACAAAGTAACTCTAACATCCACCTAGGGAAAGCTTCAGGTGGGGGAGGGACACAGGAATGTGAAACTGAGAAAGGACCTGCCTAACTCAGCCCCTAGAGGTTTTGTTGCCTTTAGGATTAGGAAAGTTGCATACAATGATTCAGGAGATAATTTGTATCAAGAGTAAGCCCTGGGGGGGGTGGTTCTGGGTTAAGATGGCGGCAGAGTAAGAAGCAGCTCTTAACCTCTCCTGACCAAAACACACAAGACTTCTCAAGGGGACATAAAAACAAGTCCAGACGAACGGAGGAACCCCACAACAGGGCACAGCGTGGAAGGTACATGGAATCAGGGGATTTCCATGCTATAAAGGGGTGAAACAGATTTCACTAAATCACGGGCTGAGCAACCACCCTACCCCCACCCCCTCCACACACACCACCTATAATGCCGAAGCCAGCTAAAAAGAAATAGAGCAAGTTTGGGGCACCCATCAAGTCATTGGCAGCTCCGGGGCCCGTTCCTGAGAGCAGCAAGATTTAGGACCCCAAAAAGCTAACGAACACACACGAACTCTGAGTGTGGGAGGAGGACGCAGAACGCGGGCACAGGGCGCAGAGTGCTGGAGCAGAGTGCAGACGTGGCTGGAGGCGCGGGTGGAGGCGCGGATGGAGGCAGACACAACCAGGAGCTAAGGCTCTGAAACCCTGAGTGGGGAACCAGTGCAGATGGGTATACAACTGTGGAAGCAGCACCCTGAGACTTGGAAAGAAATCTCGAGCAGAGGATCAAGCAAGGGGGTCTACCAGGAGGCTTGACATTGGAAAAAAACAGAACTCAGACCTCAGGAGCCAAAAGACCGTGTACAGACCCTGAGCGCGAGGATAAACCTGAGAAGCTGCTGGGCTAATGATGGCTACTCAGTCTCAGGAAGTTCAGAAGAGAAAGATTAACAACAAGAAAAAGAAGTCTTTAACACTCGACAACTTTTACACAGAGAAAATCCAGAAAACCGAGCAAACAGAGGAGGAGAACAAACAAGCATCTGGACCCTCCTCAAATAAGGAAAACTCCTCACAAGCTATGGAAGACTTCAAAACTGAGATTTTGAGGAAAATGGAAGAGATCTGGCAAGAAAATAACAGTTTAAAAGGTAGAATCTTGCAATTGGAATGTGAGACTCAGAAACCAAATGAACTGATACACAAATTGAACACCAGAAATGACCAGATTGAAAAGGAATACCAGAAGATTATAGCTGAAAACAAGAAGATTATAGCCGAAAACCAATCCCTAAAGGCTAGAATTGAGCAGCTAGAAGCTAATGATCTCTCAAGACAACAAGAACAAATAAAACAAAGCCAAAAGACAGAAAAAATAGAAGGAAACATGAAATATCTCAATGAGAGAGTGATAGACCAAGAAAACCGGTCTAGAAGAGACAATTTGAGAATAATTGGTCTTCCAGAAAAACCAGAAATTAATAGAAAACTGGACTCCATACTAAAAGAAATTATTCAGCAAAATTGCCCTGAAGTCCTACAACAAGAGGGCAATATAGACATTGAAAGGATCCATAGAACACCTGGGACATTTGATCCAGAAAAGGAATATAATTGCCAAATTCAAGAGTTTCCAAGAAAAAGAAAAAATCTTACAAGAAACCAGAAAGAGACAATTCAAATATCAAGGAGCACCAATCAGGATCATACAGGATCTGACAGCCTCCACGCTAAAAGATCGCAAGGCTTGGAATACGATATTCAGAAAGGCAAGAGAGCTGGGCCTTCAACCACGGATCAACTACCCATCAAAATTGAGTATATATTTCCAGGGGAAAGTATGGGCATTCAACAAAATTGAACAATTCCAGGTATTTGCACAGAAAAGACCAGGGCTAAATGGAAAGTATGATATCCAACCACAAAAATCGAGAGAAATACGAAAAGGTAAATAAGAAACAGAGGGGAAAGAAAGAAAACACATAATTTTTAAATTTGCCTTTTTAAGGGCCTAAGTAAGATCTAATTATCTGTATTCCTATGTAGAGAAATGTTACGTATAATTCTCTGTAGTGAACTCTATTCACTATTATAGTATTCACTATTATAGTAATCAGAAGAATAATTCACAAGGTGAGGGTGGAACACTAAATAATCTAAGATGACATGGGCGATGGGAAAGAGGGGTTGAATAGTAGGGGACACCAAGAGAAACTTGAGTGAATAAGAAAAATAGGATATTCTATTACACACAAAGAGGGCATGGGAAGGAGAGGGGACAAATACTATTATAAGAAGGAGAGGAAGAGAGCATTAAGAGGTAATAATCAAACCTTACTCTTAGTGTAATCAACCTGGAGAGGGAAGAGTAGCTATACTATCCAGTGGGACATAAAACTCTTATCTAACCCTTCTGAGAAAGTCAGAATGGATGAACCAAGGGGAGCAGGGGAGTGGGGAGGTAAAAAAAAGGGAGGGGAGAAGAAGGAGGAGGGAAATCATGAGGCCTTTAAAAACAAAAAGAGGGGGAAAAATAAGGGAGGAGGTAGAAAGGGAAGTTAATCAAGGGAGGAGATAAGGGATAGCGGCTTAATAGAAACCACTGGTTTAAAATGATATAGTATAAGAAAAAGGGGGTAAGAATAGGGGAGGATAAGAAAATATCAGCAAATGCACAACTGATGATTATAACTCTGAATGTGAATGGGATGAACTCGCTCATAAAACGGAAGCAAATAGCTGAGTGGATTAGAAACCAAAATCCTACCATATGTTGTCAACAAGAAACACATATGAGACGGGTGGACATACACAAGTTTAAGGTTCAGGGCTTGAGCAAAATCTTTTGGGCGTCAAATGAGAAAAACAAGGCAGGAGTGGTTATTATGATTTCTGACAAAGCCAAAGTAAAAATAGATATGATTAAAAAAGACAGGGAAGGTCATTACATCCTGATTAAAGGCAGTATAAACAATGAGGAAATAACACTGCTCAATATGTATGCACCAAGTGGCATAGCACCCATATTCATAAAGGAGAAACTGGCAGAGCTCAAAAAGGAAATAGATAGTAAAACCATACTAGTGAGAGATCTAAATATTCCTCTTTCAGATCTAGATAAATCAAACCAAAAAATAAATAAGAAAGAGGTAACAGAGGTGAATGAAGTCCTAGAAAAATTAGATTTAATTGATATGTGGAGAAAAATAAATAGGGACAAAAAGGAATACACCTTCTTTTCAGCTTCACATGGCATATTCACAAAGATTGACCATGTTATAGGGCATAGAATCATTGCAAACAAATGCAAAAGAGCAGAAATAATAAATGTAACCTTCTCAGATCATAATGCAATAAAAATAATAATTAGTAAGGGCACCTGGACAGGAAAATCAAAAACTAATTGGAAATTAAATAATATGATTCTCCAAAACCAATTTGTCAAAGAAGAAATCATAGAAACAATTAACAATTTCACTGAAGAAAATGACAATGATGAGACATCCTACCAAACTCTGTGGGATGTGGCCAAGGCAGTACTCAGGGGGAAATTTATATCCTTGAGTGCATATATTAACAAATTAGGGAGGGCAGAGATTAATGAATTGGGCATGCAACTCAAAAAATTAGAAAGCGAGCAAATTAAAAATTCCCAGATGAAAACTAAATTAGAAATACTAAAAACCAAGGGAGAAATTAATAAAATCGAAAGTAAAAGAACTATTGAATTAATAAATAACACTAGAAGCTGGTACTTTGAAAAAACAGATAAAATAGACAAATTACTGATCAATCTAATAAAAAAAAGGAAAGAAGAAAAACAAATTGACAGAATCAAAGATGAAAAGGGAGACCTCACCTCTAATGAAGGGGAAATTAAGGCAATCATTAAAAATTAATTTGCCCAATCATATGGCAATAAATATAACAATTTAGGAGATATGAATGAATATTTACAAAAACATAAACTGCCTAGAGTAACAGCAGAAGAAATGGAATACCTAAATAATCCCATATCAGAGATAGAAATTGAACAAGCCATCAAAGAACTCCCTAAGAAAAAATCGCCAGGGACTTATGGATTCACAAGTGAATTCTGTCAGACATTCAAAGAGCAACTAATCCCAATACTATACAAATTATTTGATATGAAAAGCAAAGAAGAAGTCCTACCAAATTCCTTTTATGACACAAATATGGTACTGATTCCAAAGCCAGGGAGATCAAAAACAGAGAAAGAAAACTACAGACCAATCTCCCTAATGAACATATATGCAAAAATCTTAAATAGAATACTAGCAAAGAGACTCCAGCAAGTAATTAAGAAGATCATCCACCATGATCAGGTGGGATTTATACCAGAAATGCAAGATTGGTTCAACATTAGGAAAGCCATCCACATAACTGACCATATCAACAGTCTAACAAACAAAAATCACATGATCATCTCAATAGATGCTGAAAAAGCCTTTGCCAAAATACAGCATCCATTCCTATTGAAAACACTGAAAAGTATAGGAATAGATGGACCTTTCCTAACAATAATAAACAGTATATACCTAAAAACATAAACAAGCATCATATGCAATGGGGATAAAATAGAAGACTTCCCAATAAGATCAGGAGTAAAACAAGGATGCCCATTATCACCTCTATTATTCAACAAAGTACTAGAAACACTAGCAGTTGCAATTAGAGAAGAAAAAGAAATTGAAGGTATCAAAATAGGCAAGGAGGAGACTAAGCTATCATTCTTTGCGGATGATATGATGGTGTACTTAAAAAATCCTAGAGACAGCTGGGTTAAGATGGAGGCAGAGTAAAAAGCAGCTCTTAACCTCTCCTGACTGAAACACACAAAACTCCTAAGAGGGACATAAAAACAAGTCCAGACAAACGGAGGAACCCCACAACAGGGCACTGTGTGGAAGGTACGTGGAATCGGGGGATTTCCATGCTATAAAGGGGTGAAAAAGCTCTCACTAAATCGCGGGCTGAGCAACCACCCCACCGCCACCCCCTCCACACACACCACCTATAGCGCCGAAGCCTGTTAAAAAGAAATAGAGCAAGTTTGGGGCACCCATCCAGTCATTGGCAGCTTCGGGACCTGTTCCTGAGAGCAGCAAGATTTAGGACCCCAAATACAGCATCCATTCCTATTGAAAACACTGAAAACTATAGGAATAGAAGGACCTTTTGTAAAAATAATAAACAGTATATACCTAAAACCATCAACAAACATCATATGCAATGGGGATAAATTAGAAGCCTTCCCAATAAGATCAAGAGTAAAACAAGGATGCCCATTATCATCTCTATTATTCAACATAATACTAGAAAGACTAGCAGTTGCAATGAGAGAAGAAAAAGAAATTGAAGGTATCAAAATAGGCAAGGAGGAGACTAAGCTATCACTCTTTGCAGATGATATGATGGTCTACTTAAAAAATCCTAGAGAATCAACTAAGAAGCTTGTAGAAATATTCAACAACTTTAGCAAAGTTGCAGGATACAAAATAAATGCACATAAATCATCAGCATTTCTATACATTTCCAACACACTAGAGCAGCAAGAAGTAGAAAGAGAAACACCATTTAAAATCACCCTAGACAATATAAAATATTTAGGAATCTACCAAAACGAACACAGCAATTATATGAAAAAAACTACAAAACACTTTCCGAACAAATAAAACTGGATCTAAACAATTGGAAAGCCATTGATTGCTCATGGGTAGGAAGAGCTAACATAATAAAAATGACAATTCTACCCAAATTAATTTACCTATTTAGCACCATACCTATCAAGCTACTAAAAAACTTCTTTACTGAATTAGAAAAAACTATAACAAATTTCATTTGGAATAACAAAAGATCAAGAATATCAAGGGAAATAATGAAAAAAAAATGTGAAGGAAGGGGGCCTAGCAGTACCAGATATTAAACTATACTATAAAGCAGCAGTCATCAAAACAATATGGTACTGGCTAAGGGACAGAGAGGAGGATCTGTGGCATAGACTTGGGGTAAATGACATCAGCAAGACAGTGTATGATAAACCCAAAGAGCCCAACTTTTGGGACATGAATCCACTATTTGACAAAAACTGCTGGGAAATTTGGAAAACAATATGTGAGAGATTAGGTCTAGATCAACATCTCACACCCTACACCAAGATAAATTCAGAATGGGTGAATGACTTGAATATAAAGTGGGAAACTATAAATAAGTTAATTGAACACAGAATAGTATACTTGTCAGATCTGTGGGAAAGGAAAGACTTTAAAACCAAGCAAGAGTTAGAGAAAATTACAAAATGTAAATTAAATGGTTTTGATTATATTAAACTAAAAAGCTTTTGTACAAACAAAAACAATGTAGTCAAAATCAGAAGGGAAACAACAAATTGGGAAAAAATCTTTATAATGAAAAACTCTGACAGGGGTCTAATTACTCAAATATACAAGGAGTTAAAGCAATTGTATAAAAAATCAAGCCATTCTCCAATTGATAAATGGGCAAGAGACATGAATAGGCAATTTTCAGGTAAAGAAATCAAAAGTATCAATAAGCACATTAGAAAGTGTTCCAAATCTCTAATGATTAGAGAAATGCAAATCAAAACAACTCTGAGGTATCACCTCACACCTAGCAGATTGGCTAAACTGAAAGAAGGGGAGAGCAATGAATGTTGGATGGGATGTGGCAAAATTGGGACATTAATGCATTGCTGGTGGAGCTGTGAACTGATCCAGCCATTCTGACTGGCGATTTGGAATCATGCTCAAAGGGCTATAAAAGAATACCTGCCCTTTGATCCAGCCATACCATTGCTGGGTTTGTACCCCAAAGAGATCATAGATAAACAGATGTGTACGAAAATATTTATAGCTGCGCTTTTTGTGGTGGCAACAAACTGGAAATGGAGGGTATGACCTTTAATTGGGGAATGACTGAACAAACTGTGGTATATGCTGGTGATGGAATACTATTGTGCTGAAAGGAATAATAAACTGGAGGAGTTTCAGGCGAACTGGAATGACCTCCAGGAACAGATGCAGAGCGAAAGGAGCAGAGCCAGAAGAACATTGTACACAGAGACTGATATACTATGGTAAAATTGAATGTAATGGACCTCTGTACCAGCAGCAATACAATGACCCAGGACAGTTCTCAGGGATCTATGGTAAAGAATGCTGCCCACATTCAGAGGAAGGAGTGCAGGAGAGGAAACATATAAGAAAAACAACTGCTTGAACACATGGGTCGGGGTGGACATGATTGAGGGTGTGGACTCGAAACTACCACACCAATGCAACTACCAACAATTTGGAAATAGGTCTTGATCAAGGACACATGATAAAACCAGTGGAAATGTGTGTCAGCCATGGGTGGGGGGAGTGAGGGGGGTGAAGGGGAAAGAAGGAGCATGAATCATGTAACCATGTTAAAAATGAATATTAATAAATGTTTAAATGATGATTGGGATAGGGAAGGTCAGGGAAATCGAAAGGAAATAGCTAAGCCAACAAACCTTAAGAGAAAAGCTGCAGAATAAAGGCCAGATTTTCAGTCTAAAGATAGAGCTCAACCCCCTACTCTCACACTGGTCTCCAGGATCAACTGCCTCTCCTTAGGGTTCTAAACCCTTTTCAACTGTCAGAAATTCTGCAGTAAGGCTTTGCAGGGTTAATATGCACCCTTTTGCACCACAACAAGTAGTAATGGTCTGAGTTGGGTTTTATATAGAAATCTGGTTGAATTAAAATCCAGTGCTCTACCCACTACCCCACTAAGCTATTACTTAACACAGAATTTGATATTAGACATAATACTGAAAAAAGAGAATAAGGGTTTTTTTTTAAGTTTTCAAATTTTCCCATGTTATAGTTATATTTTTTCTGGATTTTTAAATTTTCATTGTGTTATGTTGAGGGGTTACCTAGTCCCTCACCAAAGTAAATTATAAATACTCTGTGGATTAACTAACAGAACAATAAAACCAGTTACAAACAACTCTAGGGTGGTTTGGTAGGAGAGGACTGATGAATGGAGGAGAGAGAGAAACCACCAGGAGAAGATGTGGGAGTGTATCTCAGTGGTTTCTCATTTGTCGAGATTTCCAGGTTTGTCTGGGAAAGGAGAAGAACAAGGAAAATATGTATAAATTGGTTTTAATAACAAAACTTATAATATAATATAAAATAACAAAAAACATACCCTTACCCCTGACCAGCCAGCTCTTACCCCAAGCACTAAAACTACTAGCAGACAGCTTGGGGCAAGAGTGGGCTTGTCAGGGGTTAGGATATCTCACAAAGCTGTCCTTGACTGCTCTCTAGATGTATCTGGTCCTAGGAAACTTCAGTTAAACAGCAAGATAATCCAAGTGAGAAATGAGGGAGATGGGATTTTCTGTATGCCCACCAACACAAAAAAAAATCCTTTCTCAACCTGCTACTTCATGGTCTTGATTGAAGATCTTGTGTTCAGGTTCAAGGAACAACCCCAAAGTACTGAGATCTCAAAACACCACCACACAGACTCACCCAGAAAGCTGCTTACAAAGCTATCAACTGCCAGCAACTCCCAACTGCAGAGTCACTCTGTGAAATTGTGCCCTTTGCCAAGATAACAAGTTTGGAATTCCAAGCTCTTGCCAGCTTGTCAGGCAAAGTCTGCTAACTAAATCTCTAATCTATATTTTCTCTATAACAATTGCCAATATACTTGAATGATACCCTTATAAACAAAGGCTTTAAAGAAGCATATTATCTATTTTAGAAGATATTTTCCTTTTCAGTGACAACGTTAGGTATTCATTAAAGTGATAGTGATATAAATTGAAATCAAACATGGAACATTTCCCCAAAATTCACTAAAAATTCTGGACCACTTTATTTTATGAAGATAATAATTCAGAATCAAGAAATTTATTTTTAGACATTATGATATCACATTCACTTTCTATAGTTTTAGAGTTTATTAAAAGCAAGGATTTTCTCATGGCATCACTAACAATTTTGAAGTCATTCTTATTTTAGCAGTCTAAATATTAGAGAATGACCTTATAGTTTTTGGAACTTTACAGGCTTCATGAATACCCTTCCTGGAAACCAAGGTATGTCAATTTACCCTCTGTTTTTAAACTAAAGATATAGTAATATAACTGATAAGAAATTGCAAGGTGTTGAAATCTGATTACATTTTTAAGTCTCCTTTAAAAATAAAAAATGATGAATAAATTTAGTTCAAAAGCCTAGAAATTATTATGTTATTAACTTGAATTTCATAGAAAGTCTGAAAGGATCAAGTAATGCTTACACTCTTTAAAAAGTCATCTATGAAGGGTCTGTATCCTGATTAAATAATGGGGGAAAGGACCTACCTGTGCAAAAAAAAAAAAAAAAAAAAAAAAAAAAGAAAAAAATATATATATATTTACATATAACAACTCTTTTCAATGTGTCAATGAACTGGAAAATTAAAGAATGTACAATAATTGGGGAATTATTGAATAAGTTATGGTATATGCTTATAATGCAATGCTACTCTGCCATAAGAAATGACAAAAAAGCTGATCGCCAAAATCTAGAAAGGCTTATTCAAAGTAATGGAGAACCAGGAGAATGTTGTATACAGTACCAACAATAATGAGTGATGATCCATTGTGAATGTCTTTACTCTTATTAACAAGGCAAAGATCCGGTATAGCTCCAAAAGACTCATGACAGGAAAAGAGGGATATTTACCACCATAGAAGGAACAAATAGAGTTCAACTGCAAAATGAAACATGCCATTTTTATTTCCTCCATGAATTTTTGTCTATTGTAAGCAATGAACTATTTCATAGTATCTGCCTGCTTGGAGAAAGAGGAGAAAAGGAGGGAGAGGGAGAACATGGGTTTCAAAATATCTGGAAATGAATATTAAGAAATTATATTGACATAATCTGGAAAATTAAATTTTATTAAAAAGCCATCTATTTTTCCCGTATAAAGATTGAAACCAATTAATTTTGAGAATAATTTACTAATAATCGGATGAAATCACTGCTATGTGCCCACTTTCTCTTCCATACAATGAGTATAATAATAACATCTGCCTTACAAAATTGCTGTGAAAATCAGACAGCAATATGTGCATATTCCTTAAAATTATGAACTAAGCAAATTGTGTCTGAGCAAAGGTGAGGTCTCTAATCAATAATTTAATAATATTTTAAAAAAAACAAATTTCTAAGACACATAAAGGTGCAAATACACATTCCTATATTTTATTTCTACCTATGTTTCACCTAGGGAGGTTTCTGGTTCAAGAAGTTGAAAACATTACTTATAGTTCCATTGAGTTAATGGTGAATGATATGCTAGGGAAAACATGTTCTCCACTGACATACACATATTAACCATAAGGACTTCAGTGTCTTCTTAGTTCAAGAAAATGAAATTTGGAAAATCAATGAGAGGAAAGTTACGAGACCACTAATGTTGATTATTCTTGTCATCAAATCCAGGAGAGAATTTTAAGAGGTCATTCACTAAGTAGTCTGAGATTCTGTTTTCCTAGGCAGACTTACCTATTAGATTTTTGAGCATTCCTAGTTAGTATGAAAGTTGACTATAAGGGCATTTTGACTTAAGCAAACTGACCCACATTTTAAGGAGAAAGAACTGAAACTGGAAGGATACTTTATTGTACCTATATTAATTTTTATTTTATGTTTACAAAACAAAAAAGGAATCAATTCTATAGAATTATATTCTATTTTCATTGATCTGGAAATTGGGGAACCTGATGATAGAAGAATGACAATGACAGAATTTCTAAATATATAATTCATCCTCAGATCTATTAAAATTCATGTAGAAAACCTTGTGCTGGGATTTTGATAGAAAATTTTAAAGGCATTAATATTCTTAGGAAATCCTTAGAACTTTCCCTAAAACTCTATTTCTGATGACACCATGGCATGAAGGTAACCTTGGACTGTTAAATGATATGCCAGCAAAATACAAACTCTGGAAGGTCCTACTCAGTCCTAGTATATGACCCCAGGCCTAGAATCACACATATGGTGATTTGGATGGGCACTGGGTGGTCCTTTTAGTTAAAAGAAGGAAACTAAGGTTTTCTTGAACTCTCTGCCACATTACTCACCCATTCCAAAGTAGAACTCTGGAGATAGTCACTTAAAAAGAACTGAGGTTTGTCTCATGGATAGGGGCTTCCAAAAAGTACTACTGGGCTCCTGTAATAAGGAATAAGTCAAGGTAGATAAGTGCAAAATTTAGAAAAGTACATTTGAAAATGCAAGCTTGAGTTGAACATTCTAAAGGCTTTAGGAATGTGGTAGAAAGGGCCCAGGGCTTTTGAACTCTAGGAGATTTGGGAGGTTTGCCACTGGTAGAGGAGCTTGTGCCCTGATCTCTCTGAAGAAACCCCACTTGGTCAGCATTTTGAGGAACTACAAATAGGTCTGGATGAGCAGATTTGGAGAGTGGACCTCCAGGTCTGAGACAGCTTATTGGAGTGACCCAGTGCAGTTAGTGGACTGTACCAACATCCTGGACCCTGGGACAGCAGAGAACATTGTTGGAGTAAGTAGTGAGAACTTCAAACCCTGCCAACTTTGTATTTCGTATAGTGTAGTGTAAGTTTTATCTTCCCCTGCCCTGATTCCCTGGACCATCTAAACCCCCTTATCTTCCCTCCTATAGTTGTTAAGAGTAGTTTGCCCTATTCCCACTTGCCCTACCTTATTTTAGTATTAAAATCATTTTATGTTGCTTCCTACTGTCTCATTATAACCCCAAAGGACAAACAAATATTTAATTGGTCACCCTGGCTAAATTGAGTGTTTAACTTTCATATCAAGTATTTCTAACTTCCCCATTCCCCTATTTTACTCTCATCTCTATAAAGATACTTACTGTACAAACTCAGTCAGGTATTGGGCAGCTATTTATTTCTTCCAACTCAAAAGAAATGCTTAAAACACAAAAGAAACTCATAAGTGTACTTTACAAATATATATGATACAGTAACTCATAAAACCTTCTATAGACTTCCAAGAGATTGTTAGTTTACAAAGTCAAAAATAAAACTTTATGTAAGTCTGAAAGGGTATTTTTCCTGAACATCAGATTTTGTCTCTGAATAATTCACTCAACATGCATGAGTAAAGGAGAATGAAGAAATAAGGATTACAATGATATTATGAAACCAAGTGACTGAAAGGATGGTAGTGAACTCAAAAGTAATAGAAATTTTTGGAAGAATAGTGGATTGCAAAATAAATATAATGAAATTTATGATCTGTTGCACTTGATCAATGCCAGTTTTATTCTGTGAAATTATTTCTGTCTTAACAAAATTAAAAACAGGTGAAACACTCACTACACTGGAATAAAAATTCCACTCTAGGTGAGTGGGATCCTGTCATGTCTGTGAGGTAATCATGAGGCAGGAAGGAGGTATCCTTTGGGGCATCAGAATTTTCTGAATGTCATCTATACAGCTACTGCTATTGGTGCCCAGGGAAATTATATCATAAATTCTCTATTAGGCTGAAGCCCATTTCAGAAGGTGAAAATGTGATAGTTTGAAATGATGGAAGGGGAAAGTTAAGAGGATATTGGTTATGATGGCAAATGATCCATTATAGTGGTGTAAGGGGCATATTCTACATCTGTCTATGGCAGGGAGGTGGGATACTTTGCATTCTCCCACTCTTTGACTGATCACATACTCAGTGGGGTTAAATCACAGCCCCTGTGTAGGAACTGACCAACATTTTGTAAATCACTGATTTAACCACTTTATTCTTCTTAATATTGGTGAAACAAACTGGTGTTCTAAGATAAGATGACAACAAGACTAAATCAAATGTTCTAGACTAGTTTCAGACAACAGTAGACATACAGAGCCTTCCTTAGTAAAATCTAGATCTCTACTAAGCATAAAGGCTAATGGATTCTCTTTGATTTAGGAAATATTTGGTGTTCAAATGGTGTACACTGATCTGGTAGATGCTATATATAAGGGAGTTACTTCATAAAACATCCAAAATGCTGAAAGGAAGGAAATTTGGTGGGTTATTCTGCCCATTCATTATCTCATGGTAGCTGTTAATTCCGTAACATGTCTTAATTCCATGACATATTGGATTATATGCTACCAATCAGTTGAGATACAATCTTCTCCTGTCTCCTCATTCTTCATGATTCCCGTTTATAACCTTTTAAAAATATGAATATATAACTTTTCATATATTAAATTTTCTATATTTGGGTTACAATTAAATAAAAGCATGTAATATATGGTAGCAAAATTCCAACTTTGATAATTCAGGTAAAAATAAGCTCTTGCTTACAATAGCAGCTATGTTCAACTATTATATTTGAGGTTTCTTATGGAACTGTTTTTCTAGAGAGATTTTAACCCCCAGGAAAATTTTAATTTATTATTAGTGACATTAGCCTTGTATTGTTGGAACCCATGGTTTTAGCATTTTTGTTCTCTATGTTAATTAAAATATTATTTTAGTAGATTTTGTTCTGATACTTAATGATATTTATATCTTCTCTTTCCCAAAAATTCTTATAAACAATTTCACAAAATTCAGCCAAATTTTCCTTATTTAACATTGTGTTCTAAATTTTAGTTTTGCTTTATATTACTGAGTATTACTGATTATCCTGTTGTAATTCTGCTTTCATACTGCATCTTATTACTTGCCTGACACACATGCAAACTGGAAAATAGTTAAATAAAAGGATGCAAATTAATTTTATTCAGGTTGAACTTTTGTAATATTGATAATGTTTGAGAAAATGCAAATGTTTCCAGTACTGCCTTCTAGATTATCTACTTATTACAAAGAAATGTAGTGATAAAATTTCTTTTTTTCTTTCTTTTGTTTTTATTTACATGTAGAAAGTTTTTGATGATTGTTTTCTGACATTATTCAGTTAAGATTGTCTATTTCTCCTGACCCCACCCTCCTCAAGGAGGTAAATAGTCTGATATAGGTTATACTAGTACTTTCATGCAATGCATTTTTTCCATATTCCTCATGCTCTTAAAGAAGGCAGATATAACAAATCTAATACAAACTAATGAATGAGATAAAGTGGAAGATAGCATGTATTACTTGGCAATAAGGTTCCAACACTTCCTTCTTTGGCTGTGGATTGAATTTTTCATCATGAATCTCATGAATATCTTAGAACTTGCTTGACTAATAATAGTTTAATCCTTCATAACTGATCTTCATACAATATATGCATTATTGTAAACAGTAACAATGTTCACTATAAACTATAACAGCATTCACTTCACTTTGCTTTAGTTCATGTTTTTCCAAGTTTTTCTGAATTCATCTGGTTTATCATTTTTGAAGGCACAATAATATTTTATATACTATATACCACACCTTGTTCAGTCATTCCAAAATGGATGGACACCCCATAAATTCCAATTTTTTGGCACTACAAAAAGAGCTTCTAAAAATATTTTGGAATATGTAGGTTCTTTTCCCTTATCTCTGATCTCTTTGGAATACAGACCTGGTAGTGGCATATATGCATAGTTTTATGACCTTTTGAGCATGGTTCCATATTGCTATCCAGAATGGTCATATCAATTCACTGTTCAGCCAAAATTGTATTGGTGTCCTAATTTTTCCACATCCCCTTTAATATACCTCATTTTCCTTTTTGGTTATATTAGCTAATCTAATAGATAAGACCTGGTATCTCTGAGTTATTTTAATTTTAATTTCTATGATAAAAAGTGTTTTGGATCATTTTCTCATGACTATGGATGGTTTTAATTTCTTCCTCTTATAACTGCTTGTTCATATACCTTGACCATTTATCCATTTAGGAATGCTTCGTATTCAAATTTAAATCAGTTCTCTAAATATTTGAGAAATGAAGCCTTTGTTGGAGATACTACATTTGTTGCTACAAATTTTCACCTCAGTTTATTGTTTCTCTTCTAATTTTGGTTGCATTAGTTTTGTTTGTATAGAAACTTTTTAATTCAATGTAATTGAAATTATCCATTTCCTTTTTGGTTATGATGGCTGATTGTTATGAATTCTTATTTGGCCATAAACTCTTCCCTTATCCATAAATCTGACAGGTAAGCTTTTTTGTGTTCCCCTTATTTGTTTGTTATCATCCTTATTTCTAGATCAAGTATCCATTTTGACTTTATGTTGGTGTATGGTGTGAGTAAATGGTTTATGCCTAGTTTTTAATCATGCTGTTCTACATTTTTTCTGCTAGTTTTTGTGAAATAGTGAATTCTTCCCCCCCACAGGTTGGATATTTGGGTTTAAAATACTAAGTTTTTATAGTCATTAACTTCTATGTGTTGATTGTTAAACTACTCCACTGACCTACTACTCTTTTTTTTTTAGCCAATACCAGAATATTTTGATGATTAGATTTGGTACAACTAGAGGGTGGCCCTTTTGGCTTATAGTTGTTTTATCCAGCTGGGTTCCATTACCTGTGTTATCAATTCTCTTATTTTGTGGGTTACGCTGGTCCTAGCAGTCCTAATTTGTTACTCTTTCAAAGTGTTTTGGGGTGATCAGGTTCCCTGTTCTGCCCTTTTGTTTCCTTAGATGCTTCACTGCCTTAGGCCATTTGGAAATAGATTGGCCTTGTGTTCTCCCTGCCTTCACTCCCCATACTGAGTGATTTTGGCTGATCTGGTCCTCTATTCTGCTACTTTGCTGCCTTAGGTTCTTTGCCACTACATAGGAGTGTGTTGAGTTCATGTATTCTTTCCTTTTGCTACTCTGGTTGAATGGCTTAGGCTGGATTCATTCCTTCTTCACTGCTTTGTTGCCTCTGGCCTGAGAGTGTGTTGGGCTGGTCTGCATGTTGTTGTTTTCCTTAAATAGTGTACTTCATGGTCTACTCTCTCTGTTTATGCCAATGAGATTGGTTCTTCCTAATGTTCTTTCTTTTGAGATAATTATTTTCTTTTTGTTTGTGTGTATGTAGGGTCTGGGCAAGCAAACCATCATTTACTGTACAATATCAACTCCAAATATCAACCATGACATTTTTCATTAAACTTGTCCTTATTTTCATGGTTCCTTGTTACATTAGTTCCCCGTTCTATTTAAAACATATTTTGTTGATTTCCCCTCACCTCAAGTGTTGTTTGCATAAAGGGAGAAAGAAGTTTGGTAGGTCTCATCACTGTTTGTACTTTTTTGGTTATTATAACAAACTTAAATGCTCATTTATTTTCTCCTTTTTTTTATTCTGGTCTAGTTATTCTTTGACAATTAGATTATATGTCTCTTCATATCAATGACCATGACTCTTTTAATATTCCCTACAGGACCAGACTAGTTATTTTTTTGAAAAGTAGGTGCTCAATCAATACTTCTTCATTTAGTTGGACATCTGGTAACCAGACTTTAAATGAATCAGTCTAGAAAATCAAGTCCAAGATACCTTGTGACTGAACACTTCAAGTGAAAGCCATTTTTTGAAGCTTTAGAAATAGTGAGGATGAAAACAGAATGACATTTTATCAAGTTCTAAAAATATCATAACTGATTCAATAAAAGGTCATCTTCTATATGTTTGCTTTCTGTTGTCACAGGGCTCAATATTTCTTAATTAGTCCATTGATTGCTATGATAAACTTTCCAGCTATTCAATCCATTAGGCATGAGCCATGTGGAAATGGCTGTAAGATGTGCATAGGTTTTACCTTCACCAACACATACAAAATCTTCATTTATCTTATAATCTTACTGTTATTATAAATATAATATTAGAAGCTCTAAAAAATTTCTGCTCAGGTATCAAAAAATATTTCTATTTTGTAACTTTTACCTTTTGAAATGTCTCTGATGGCTTCTGCTCGTAAAACTTAATAGTGCAAGTAAATTGTATAATTGTATATTCCTTTTTATTTTTATTATCTTTATGAATATACACAGTGAATTTGATACACTATTTTGCTCTCTAATTATTTTGTTCTGTCAAAAAACAGTTATAATAAGCTCCAAAAGTTTTATTTTTATTTGGGGGACTTGTTGGCAGTTTGGGAAGAATGGTCTAGAAATTTGTGAAGGCTGAAGATTTAGGAATTGTGTGGTATGATACAAATACTGCTGAGGTTGGAGTAAAACTGATTTCTATTCTCCTCTGAAACCATTAAAAGACTATGGTCCAGTTACTTACTCTACTTGAGAGCTTACTCAATTGTAAAAATAATAATAATAATGCTCTTAGTATTTCAGTCATAGGGCTATTGACTCAAATGAGTCGATAAAGCTATGTAGTCTATAAATATCAAAATATTATATACATATCAACTATTAACTATTCTTATAATACTCCAGAACTAAGGATTTTTTCATAGCCAAAAGTACAATCTTTACTTCCTCTTCCTCCTAGTGATGGTGTGATACAACTGAAACAGAAGGGCTCTGAAGTCAGAAGATCAGAATTTAAATACTATCTCTGATGCCACCTGTCAAATGTTAAATACACCCCTTAATCTATTTTTTAAATGAAGGTATTATTTTAATTAAACAAGTCTTCTGAAGTCTCTTTAAGGTTTTATTATTTTTTTAATTCTTACAGCAAAATGTTACTTCATTTCATTCAGAAACCATGATTTATTCAGGTATTACATTTCACATTTGAAAGATAGCCCATTAGTTTCTAGTTCTATTCCACTACAAAAAGAGATACTATCAATATTTATGGTAAATATAGCAAAGAATTTTAGGTAGATCTAAGGGTATATAGTGTTTAATAACATTTGTTATGTAATTTCAAATAACTTTCTAGATGCATCGGTGCACCCGTTTTCTTCTTTCATCCTTTTTTATCACCCTTGCCCATCTAATGGATATAAGGCAGAACTACAGGTTGCTTTTTTTTTTAATCTATAACTAGTGATGCTGAATTCTTAAAAATATGTCTATACATAGCTCGGGTACTATTTGGTAGTAATAGAAGCATCAGGATTTCTAACTCTTAGGTCAGAGATGGATGGGGAACTGGCAACTAGTCAGAAAGAAAATCTAGGGAATCTCATGGCTACCTCAGGTTAGAGAAACAGATAGTTTGTCAATTTCATTGCCTATACACATTAATGGGTCATAATTTATGGGGATAAAGGTATATTATCCATAAAGATGGAGAAGAGGCTCTGAGAAGTAGTATTTCTTCTGATTTCAAAGATAAGGTGCCCTTCCTGGAAAATTAGGAAATAAGAGCACGAAAAATTGGGAGAAATCAGCTGGATAAAAGACTCACAATATTGAAAAATATATTAATAATCAGAATGGAAGAGATGCAAAAGCAAACTGAAGGAAATAACATTAAAAATAAGAATTAAAAAATCACAAGCTAATTATTACACAATACATCAAATAATAATCAAAGTAAAAGGAATTAAAGATAGAAGAAAATAAAAAATATCTCATTGGAAAACAAATGAAAAGGAAAATAGATGCAGAAGACAAAATTTGAGAATTATAAGACTTTTAAAAATCATAATCAAAGAACCTGGAAACCATATTTCCAAGAAATACTCAAAGAGATCTGCATATATACCCTAGAACCACAGGACATTAAAAGGATAGAAGCAGATTCAAGATGGCCACTTAGAAGCAATGAAAGTTAAGTCCTATGTGAAAATACTTCCATATCATTTAAAAACAAAGCACTTTGAGGGGGACCCAAAACCAAATTCAACAACAGGACAGAGCTAGGGGACCCTCCTATTTGAATCAATTTAAAAGGTACATAGAGAAGATTAAGTTCTTGGGTTTAAGGAAAAGAAAGAAGGAAGGTCCTAGGGCCCCTCCCCCAAACACTGTGGTTTCTGGGATTTGGGGGCAAAGGCTCAAGAATGGAGGGATTGCCTTGGTACCAAAGATGGTCAAGGCTCAGGATTCTGAACACATCTGGCAGGGAGGCAGCTGGAGGTCTTACCTCCCTGCCAGCTGTGTTCAGAGAAAGAGAGGAAGGAAGTCTGGTCACAGCCCTCAGCCACCACTCCTACATTTTGGGCCTCTGCCTCTAGAGGTTTTGTCCTCAGGGCATGTCCAGCTCTGTAGATGACCTAGTCCTGGTTAATCCTATCTATCAATAGTGCAGATAAGAAGCCTTCAAAGGGTAGGGAAGTTAAATCTCCAACTTCCCTCCCCCACTACTGTGCTAAGACCCAGACTAAGAATCCAGCTGACTGGGATCCCAGGATGAAGGCTGACACTATGAAAGAGTATCTTGGTATAATAGGAGCCTCAGGGCTCTGACCTGGCAGCTGTCAGGGAGGTGTATAGCAGAAAGGAAGAGAGGAGGATGAGGGTAACTACCTTCAGCCTCCACACCTTCACCTTCACCTTCAACTTCACCTTCTTCTGGCAAATGGGGAAGATCTCATCTCAGGTCTCAAATGTTGACATCTCTTTATCATCTCTGATAATCTGATAAGGACAGTTTAGTTAATAAGGAAATAAGGACAGAACAAGGGAGTTGTCTTTTACCTCATGCTTCCAGCTCTGGCTCCAAGAGCATGGAGTTTATTATATATATTTCAAGACTCATTTCACACAAAAGAACCCCACCCCAAAACTTTGCAGATGTGCAAAAATTACAAATTATGTTACATCAAACCATAAAACATTAGTTTCAGAATAGACCAAGGCCAAGGCCGATACTCCGTCAGCCTAATCTAGTTAATCAGCAGAGCAGAGAAGTCCCTTCAGGACAGAATAGCCCAAATCCACAGATCTAGCAAGTAAAAAGAGGAGCCAGATTACAACCAATGAAGGTGGGGTGTGTGGGGAGGAGAAGAAAAAAATATGAATAAACAAGAAAAGAAAAAAAGAAATTACAATCAAGAGTTTCTATCCAGGTAATGAACAAAGAAAAAATGGAACAGAGGAAGACCAAAGAATACCAAGAAAAAACTCAGGAACTCTAGTGAATTGGACATAGGCTTTGGAAAAACTCAAAACACAATTCAAAAAATAATTAAGAGAGGTTGAAAAAAATTGGGAAAAGAACTTAAAAAGCAAATTGGGTCATCTGAAAACTTGATGCTCATGAACTAAAACAAGAAAATAGTGTCTTAAAAGTCAGAATTGAACAGTCTGAAAATGAGGTAAAGAAACTCAAAGACTACCTACAAAGGAAAACAGACACAAAGAAAAAAAAATGACCAAAAAGCCAAGGATGAAATTCAGTCTTTAAAAATTAGAATCCAATAACTAGAAGCAAATGACTTCACAAGGTAGCAAGAGAATATAAAACAAAATCAAAAGAATGAAAAAAATTGAGCAAAATACAAAATACCTCATTAATAAAACAATAGACCTGGAAAATAGATCCAGAAGAGGCAATTTAAAAATTCTTGGACTACTGGAAAATCATGACCAAAGAAAAAGCCTGGACACCATTCTATAGGATATTATCCAAGAAAATTACCCTGATATTCTTGAACAAGACAGGAAAGTGAATATTGAAAGAATCCACCAATCACCACCTGCATTTATTTCCCAATTGACAATGCCCAAGAATGTTGTATCCAAGTCTGAGAACTACTAGACCAAGGAAAATATACTACAAATTGCTAAAAAGAAACCTTGCAAATATCATGGAGCCACAGTTAGGATAACACAGGACCTGGCTTCATCCACACTGAATGACTGGAAGACATAGAATATGATATTCTAGAAAGAAGGGAGCTGAGTCTTTAACCAAGAATTGACTGCCCAGCAAAATTGACTATATTCTTGCAAGAAAAAGTATAGTCATTTAATAAAATACAAGACTTCCAAGCATTCCTTAAGAAAAGACCAGACTTAAACGTAAAATTTGATGCTCAAACACAGAACTCAAGAGAACTACCAAAAGGTAATAATGAAAGAGAAAAAAAAATATGAAGGGACCTAATAAGTCTAATGATTTGTATTCCTATAAGAAAAGATGATATTGGTAATTCTTAAAAATAGTTATTATAATCAGGGTAGCTAGATGAAGTATACTTAGAGGGTACAGTGATAAACTGTATAGGATGATATGTAAAATATATGCATATTAATATATAAAATTAGGGGTAAAAAGAAGATACTACTAAGAGAAATGGGAAAAGAGATTAAACGTGGTAAATATATATTTAATAAAGAAACTCATGGAGGTATGGGGGAGAAGACCAATACAATGAAAGGTGAAAGAGGTTGGAGACAGGTAATAATTAAATCTTATGGGTATTAAAATTGACTCAGAGAGGAAGAATAATCAGATCCATTGGGGCAGAGAATTATAATGTGCCCTATAGAGAAGTAGAATGATAATAAATAGACTGTTGGTGAGTGGAGAAATACAAGGGAGCGAGAGGTTGTGGGGCTGTTTAAAAGGCACTATAGTAAGAGGGGAATAAATAAGAGGGAAGGGTATAGGAAGGGGAGTAATATTAGGGAGGAGAAAGGGTGGAGACTGACTCAAAGCAAAAAGTTGGAGGGGAGGGTAAAAGGGATAAGAGAAAGGGCAGAATCAAAGGAGGAAGTCAAAATGGAGGGGAATACATAGACATTAATCACAACTGTGAATGTGAGTGGGATGAACTCACCAATAAAAAGGAAACAGATAGCAGAATGGATTAAAAATCAGAATCCTACAAGAAACACACTTGAGGTAGGTAGACATACACAGGGTAAAGGTAAGAGGGTGGAGCAGAACTTACTGGGCTACAATTGAAACAAAGAAGGCAGGAGTAGCAATTATGAACTCAGATGAAGCTAAAGCAAAATAGATCTCATTAAAAGAGATAAGGAAGGTAGTTACATCTTGATGAAAGGCAGTATAAATAATGAAGAAATATCAGTACTCAATATATATGCACCAAAAGGTACAGCATTCAGATTTCTAAAGGAGAAACCAAAGGAGCTTAAGGAGGAAATAGATAGTAAAGCTATCCTAGTGGAGGACCTTAACATTCCTCTATCAGAACTAGATAAATCAAACCAAAAAAATAAATAAGTAGTAATGTAAGTGAATGAAATGTTAGAAAAATTAGAGCTAATAGATATTTGAAGAAAAATAAATGGGAGTAAAAAAGGAATACACCTTCTTTTCAATGGCAAATGACACAAATACAAAGATTGACCAGTTACTCAATCATAAAAACATTGTGAACAAATGTATTAAAGCAGAAATAATAAATGCAATTTTTTCAGACGATAATGCAATAAAAATCATGATCAACAAGGACCTATAGAAAAGCAGATTTAAAATTAATTGGAAACTAAATAATCTAGAGTCAGGCCTAGAGACAGGAGGTCCTAGGTTCAAACCCGGCCTCAGCCACTTCCCAGCTGTGTGACCCTGGGCAAGTCACTTGACCCCCATTGCCCACCCTTACCACTCTTCCACCTATGAGACAATACACCAAAGTACAAGGGTTTAAAAAAAAGTGATGATTGGGGACCCAGCAGATGATCAATGGAATAGACTTGGGGTAAATTACCCCAGTAAGAAAGTATCTGATAAACTCCAAAATCCTAGTTTTTGGGACATGAATCCACTATTTGACAAAAGCTGCTTGGAAAATTGGAAAACAGTATGGGAAAGATTAGGTTTAGATCAACATCTCACACCCTATAACAAGATAAATTCAGAATGGGTAAAAGACTTAAATATAAAGAAGGAAATTTTAAGTAAATTAGGTAAATATATAATCACCCTATTGTGAATATTAATAATATGAAAATATATTTAAGTATTCTACTTCCTCTTTTGTTAATCTGGGCAATTTATATTTTTGTAAATATTCATCCATTTCACATGTAAACATGTAAACGACTTGTGGCTTCCTTCCATGTACAGTTAGACACTAGGGGTTTCCCCACACCATGTAGTCAGATGTAATTGTAAAGAGGTTTACAGGTCTACAATTGTAACAAAGTTTAAAAATTGTTGCTTCTATCTAAATCTCAGCAAAAACAGGTAATTACAGTACCAGTTACAATAAAGTAATAAGATATGATCAGAATGTAAGGATAGGGAATTAATAGAATACTCCCAGACCATCTATGTCTCCTTTTGAACAAACAAAAAAGGTTTATGTTTCTGAAACCTAATGCTGGAGCTTTGGGAAGATCATGTGTCAGACAAACTAAATAATATTTACATTCTAGTGTTTTATTTTCTTTTGTTTGAGAGTTCAGCCTATTTCTATTATATTAAAAATGATTTGAATTTAACAAAACTATCACCTAGCTATTTGCACTTCTTCATTGATCATTATATCAATAGCTATCTAGCTATCTAGCTATCTAGATGGATGGATGGAAAGATAGATAGATAGATAGATAGATAGATAGATAGATAGATAGATAGATAGATAGATAGATAGATAGATAGATAGATAGATGATAAATAGATATGGAAGGAAAGATAGATATGTCTATCTATGTATCTATTTCCTTCTTTTCAGGAAATGACATTCTTGAATTCAGGGTTCACAGATATATTAATAATTTTTAATGGATCAATAGCTTTATCTAAGTTAACTACAAAATGATGGTAATATCCTTTAGCTAATTACTCAATTTTTCCTTGAGACTCTGATTCTAATTAAAAATTTCACATGGCCAGTCATCTGAATATGCTAGTGAGCTGGTTTACTTCTGGGTCTCTAAGGATATCTTCTCATATATAGATTTTCTTTACACTTGACCAGTCACCAACTGACACTGAGGAGACACTTTTTACTCTTGCATTGTTCCCCCTCAGTAGTATGTTTTAATATTTCAAAGGGTCTTCCTCTTTGTAGCCTAGGACATAGTACATATGCCTCTTCACTAAATGAAAGTTGAATTGACTTGAAATCATTAAACTGAAAACTAAAAAGTATATTTTATACACATACAAACATGCATGTGACCTAGTCTCACCAAAAAGTAATGCAATTAAAATTCTATCATTATACCTCACTCTAGGCATTGAAGTTTATAAAAATAGTGGGCAAATTCTGAAAGGTCCTACCTATCCAATCCAATCGTAAAAGCATCATTAAGTACTTTCTATTTATAAAATACTTTGCTAGGTACTGAGGACACAAAAACAAAATGGAAATCACTTATTGACCTTTAAAGACCATATATTCTGTTATAAAAACTTGAACATAAGTCCAGTTATGGACAGATTCTTTTTTCTAAAGGCTAGTTTAATCCAGTCTTACAAAGCTAAATATCAGGAAGATGATAGTATTTTCCCACCTGGGAGTTTCTTGCAGATTGTATACTAAGATCAAGCAATATGACAACATGAACTGATGGAGAGAGTATCCATAACAATGACAATGCAGATCTTTCAAAGTATAAAAAAAGTTATATACAAACGCAAACAAAAAGATTTAATAAAAATATTATACTTCAAGTTTCATTGGACTATTATACTTCTTATAAATATTTTAGTTTTTCAAACTGTTAAGTGCTTAGATACAACCTATTGTCAAAATACAGATACAGTATAAAGACTGTGCCTAAAATTTCATTGGTGTAAGGAACTTTATTGTGAGGACACGATCTTTCCCAAAGCAGGTCATTGCCTCTCTGTAACTTCACATAGGCAATATGTTTTACAAGCTGAATTTGACTTTCCTAACTTTATGATTCATTTTCTAACTACTGGTCCTGATGTTTCCCATATTGTATATCTTCCAAAAATTATAATATATCAGGAGATATTTTTTAATATTAAAGGAAGAGATGTTTTTCAAAATGTCCATTTACTTTAGCTTCATGAATTTTACATCATGATAAAGTAGAATTTCTACAGAGGCAATTATGTTATCTATTTGATTTTCAATTGATTTATGATGTAACATATAATTGGAGTATACTTAATTAATTTATTTAATCTGTAATATAAAGTGTTGTCAATGTCAAAATATGAAGGCTTTCTTAAGGAATGAAAAATGGCAATTTTATGAGTGTTAAATTATGAATTTGCAAAAGTTTACAGCACATAAAAACATATTCCACTGCCTGGTATTTAAGGACTTTCCAGGAGAATTAATATTATTTATTAGATTCCCTTGCTATGGTATCTAGGAGAGGTTTCCCACACCCCCCCCCATGACTTTCCAGGTATGTGTGAATTGTGATTTTTTTTTCCTTTAAAGTTATTAAAATTGTTCTTAAATTTTGACTGGTTCAGAAAACTAGGGATCCAGACTTGGCATGACTTCCATTTTTACCTAAGGGGCTAAAAAGTCTGCCTTTGTGGTGTCAAGGACCTTCAGACTTGGTGGCTGTAGTAAGACTCATGAGTAATAAATCCCTGCTCTAACTTTCTGTTTGGTGGCAAAGGATATCAGAAGTTAAGTGTTGGAGTTTGTTGAATGTTCTTTGAATACCTTTTGGTTAAGTTAACCTACTACTGAATGATATGTTTGTGCCTTATTTGATTCTATATTAGACCTAAACTATGAGAATAGGCAGGAATCAAGCCTTTCCCACAATATATTTCCTCAGTCTTCTGTCAATATGTTTTTATACTTTTCCCCCAAAAAAGTATTCCCCTCTACACTTCCTTTGAATAAAACTGTGGTATCTTAGAAATGATCATTCATCTCCATTTCCTTTTCAGTTGCCCCAGTGGCTGAAATATATTCCTTCTAATTCTCTATTTCTCATCTTCCTTTATGGGGCCTAATGTTTATATGAAGATTTTTCCAGTTTTCCTATTGTTTTTTTTCTCCATCCTGAAATTACTTTTTGCTCAAAGAATTAATTAACAATATATTTTTTAAGTCTCCTAGACTTCTGTTTCTGGAATCCAAGATGGCAGAGTAAAGAATGTTCCAAGCTTACCCAAATCTACCTCCAAACAACCACATAGACACACACACACACACACACACACACACACACACACAATCTTTGAGTTAATTATGGGGTAGCCATTATAACAATAGACAGAGTGAAGCAATGTTTCATCCTAAGAAAATGTAGAAAACTTATCTTGTTGGAGTAAAATGGGAAAACAGTATAATCTGCAGTGTGAGGTGCAACCTAGCACATATTGAGAAGTAGCCTATCCATGCCGAGAAGCAACAACATATTTAGAGGAACAGTCCAGCAAACTTGGACCCAAGGGAACTAAGAACAGGAAGACTGGTCAGTGCAAATATATCATGAGGAACTCTCATCAAGAAGAGCAGCTTTGAACTTGAAATATCCAGGAGAGCTAGCAGCTGAGGAGTGAATCCAGCTCAATCTAGTACATAGAGTACTAGAGGGAACCCAGGGATTGTGCTCACTCCACACCAGTAACAGAATTGAATTTCAACATACAGGTAAGATCATTAAAAAATACTGGAAAATGAGCAAAAGACAAAGGAAAATCTGACCATAGAAAGTTATTTTAATGAGAAGCAAGATCAAACTACAAACTCAGGAGAGGACAATAATGCCAAAATGGGAACATGTGAAGATGCAAAGTATTAAAGAGTATCAGATTCATATAGAACTTCTGGAAGAGCTTGAAAATTAGTTTAAAAGTCAAATGAGTGGGGCAGCTGGGTACCTCAGTGGATTGAGATTCAGGCCTAGAGATGGGAGGTCCTAGGTTCAAATCTGACCTCAGACACTTCCCAGCTGTGTGACCCTGGTCAAGTCACTTGACCCCCATTGCCCACCTTTACCACTCTTCCACCTATGAGCCAATACACAGAAGTTAAGGGTTTAAAAAATGTCAAATGAGTGAGGTAGAAGAAAATGGGGTGGGAGGAAGAGAGTCAATAAAAAGAGTCAAAAATATACAAAAACTCATTAAAAATGAAAACTCCTAAAAAACTAGAATTAGGCAAATGGAAAAGGAGGCACAGAAATACATAGAAGAAAAACAACTCAATAAAAATTAAAAATAGGCCAATGAAAATTAATGACTTCATAAGATGTTTAGAGACAATGAAACATATTCAAAGTAATGAAAAAATACAGAAGAAAATCTGAAACACCTCAATGGAAAAAAAAAACTGACCCATAAAATAGATCAAGAAGAGATGACCAGCTGTGTGACCCTGGGCAAGTCACTTGACCCCCATTGCCTACCCTTACCACTCTTCCACAAAGTCAATACACAGAAGTTAAGGGTTTAAAAAAAAAGAAGAAGAGATGACATAACCATTGTTGGTCAGTCTGAATATCATGATCAAAATAAGATCTTGGCTCTTTGCTTATTTTGTGAATAGAAGGAAGAGAAGGGGGGGGGGAAATGTTCATGATATTAATTGAAAATATTCACCAAAATATTTTATATGGCTACTATAAGAGAGGTTTGTGACTCACTGTTGATTCAGAAAAGGTGAATCTGGATAACTGGAGGAATATGTTTTTTTCCCTGACAAAATTAGAGGCCTTAATAAGAAAGGAGGATTTAGCAGGATGTTTTAAGTATGGTGAGTTTAAAATACCTACATGATATCCACTTTGAAATGGCCAAAATCTCACAGGCATATGGTGATGTTGGAGGGGAGCTCAAGAGAACTACTAGTTCTGGAACTAGCTAGGTAGCTAGCTAGATATGTAATGTAAAAAACAACTCAGCCCATGGAGAGGAGCAGTCCAACAGGCTTGGCCACAGGAAACCAGGAGCCAGAGGAGTAGTCAGTGAAAGCATATCAGAAGGATCCCTCAGGATAGGAACAGACTGTAGCTTGAGACATCAAGAAGAGCTGGAAGCTGAGGAGTAGAATCTATTTCAAGCCAGTACATGAGGCACTAGGCAGATATGTATGTTTGTGCTTACATATATATGAGTGTGTGTGCATATAGATTACATATATATGTACATATATATAATTCATTGTATAGATATGTTAATTTGACCTCTTAGAATGAATAAGACAGAAAAATATAGAGAAGAGATATACTAATATTTAGGAGGAGTGAAATAGATGAACATAAAAAAGTATACTTGGAAGTAACAATTGCATAGGTAGGAGAAATAAGAGAGTGGTATCATAAAAATCCAAGGAGAAGAGAGAATCTTTAAAATGTGCTTGACACATCAACAAAGAGCATTAATTTAAGATCAGGATTGAGAAAAGATCATTGAATTTGGCAATTAAGAGAACAATTTCTAGTTAAGTGATTATGTCAGAAACTAGTTTGCAAATGCAAACATTGATTAAAAATAGACAAAGTAGAAGTAATTAATGTAGATAGCATTTAATAGGGGAGAAGCAGAAGATGGTAGCTTGATAGGGCAGAATGTTAAAGAGAATTTTTTTTTAATGGATGGGGGACCCTGGATTTTTTTCCTGTTTTTGTAATCAACAATGAAGCAATCAGAGAGAGATTGAAATTAGAGGAGAAAAGGCATGATCATTGAATAAAATACTGAAGGAAATGTGATCAAGTAAAGGAGTTACCTTCGGTGAGAAGTGTTTCCCTAAATAACCTTAAAACTGTGCATTCCCTTTGACGAAGGTATACCACTACTAGGTTCATATCCCAAAGAGATTAAAAATAGAGAAAATGAACCTATCTGTACAAAAATATTTATTGGGTAAATCACCTGAATTTTTTCTCATTAAAGTATATGCATATCCTTAACTTAGATATTTAAGGGAAGATTGGTATGTCACACGAGGAAAGAAGAAAATATTTTAACAACTTTAGTGAGAAATGAGGAATAGATTATGTAGAAATAAAAAGATTGCCTTGAAGCAGTGAAGGCTCAGTTGAAGTTATATGACATAAATATGATCTGAGACTATGCATCAGTACCGATCAATTTCTTGCTTAAAAAAACAAATAGGGAGAATCTGAATAGTAACAGGTCATGCTGATGGTGGGGGTATTCATATATTGGATTTTGGCAAGGGATGGTTACTAAGTGTTGAAAAAGTAAGGAAACAAGGGATTCAAGAGCAAAAACAATGTAAGATCAAACAAAATGTAGAAATGGAGTTAGACAGATGGAGAAAGGAAAGAAGGAAGGAATATATGAACAAATGAAGGCATTAAGGAATTAAGGAACAAAGAAGGATGGGATATGTATCCTATATACCTTCATATATGTACACACGTACACACATGTACATTTACATATATATTCAGCTATTATTATAACTATTATATCTGTACAATTTCAGATCAAGAAGGAATCATTGTGTCACTTGAATATCTTCTGCACTTTATGGCATAGGAACTAGTGTTGATTAAAGATGGCCTCACATTGATCCTGGACAGCTAGGTATATTAGGAATGTACTATAAACTAGACTTTCAATTGATTTTTAGGCAGAATAATTTCAAAGTAATTCAGCTCTGACTTGTTCATGCATTTATTGTCACAGATTTTGGTGTCAGGAAAGATAAATCTTAAATGTGATATTTAAAACACTATTATGCCAAAATAGCAACTGAATTTCTAATTGCTATTTATTCACCTATAATATCAACAATTAGAAAATTTTATGTTGATCAGCTTTTGTGCAGCAGCAATCAAATCATAATATTCATAATTAAGTTTCGGCCCCTATCAACAGTTCACAAGAGGATGAAAGTTAAAGAAATTTTGATAGAAAAGATTCATAGGTAATTTGAATTTCACACTACTGATAAAATAGAACATCTGGAAAATACATTTCATTAAATGTTTTGAGAAGCTTTGAAAGAACTGCAAATGTCTGACATAGAGAATACAGTAGGAGTACATGACAGTTGGCTTCAGATAATTTTCATGAATTAGGAACATAATTTTAGAACGGAAAGAAACTTTAATGGTCATTTAATTGAACTTCATTGTTTTATTTAATAGAATACTGAGGTATAGAGTGTTAAGAAATTCACCAATAAGCAAGCAGATAGCAGATGGCAGAGTTAAGAAGCTCTAATATGGAAGAGAGATTAGACTTACTTTATTTGACCATAGAACTAAGAACTTGTATCAATGGATGGAAGTTGTGAAGAGCTAAATTTCTGATCATTTTAAAGGAGGAAATGTTGAACTGTGCAACAGCATAACTGTGTTAAAAACAAAATCAATGATTTTTTTTCAAAGAAGTAGCTGAATGGGTGTTTGCTTCTATGGCACAAGGGTAAGAATTGCCCTATTACAGCAGGGTTTAGGGAGATAGCATAGTCAACCAAGATAGGGGGAAATGGAAGTCTTCATTTGGTTTTGTGGTATTGTCAGTTAAGATCAGAAGTAGACTTTTATTTTGCTCACATACTGCTCTGTGTTGGTGGTAATGGGCATAGAAGAGGCCATGGAAATGATAAGGCTTCCTAGGGTGCATTGGCTGTTCACTGAATATTGAGAGCTAGAGTCACCTCCACTCTGGCCACTGGAAATATCTGTGCTTATAATATAACCCATCTGGGAATGAGTGAGATTTAAAATTCCAGGGTTGGATAAAAGGATAAAGTCACCATGGTTGACACTGACATTATAAGTCAGTGAACATATTGAATTTAAGAGTTTCTGTACAAATAAAACTAGAAGTAACTAGAAAGAAAGCAATAAGTTGGGGGAATTTTTGTTGATATTTTCTCAAATAGAGATCGAATACCTAAATTATAGAGAGAATTTGTCAAATATATTAGTGTGAGCAATTTCCCAATTGATAAATTATCAAAAGATATGAAGTTTTCTATTGAAGAAATCAAAGCTACAAATAAGTATATAAAATTGCTATAAATCATCATTTATTAGGGAAATACAAATAAAAAGCTAAAATATCTCATGCTTGTCAGATTTTCTAAAATGATAGGGCAAAATGACAAATATTAGAGGGGATGTGGCAAAATGGGGACACTAATACACTATTGGTGGAACTATGAACTAACCCAATCATTTTGGAGAGAAATGTAGAACTGTACTTGAAGAGTTTTAAAACTGTCTATACTTTTTGATCAAGGAAAAGTGATCAAGGTGATCAAGGAAAAACAAAAGAACATATGTTCTAAAATATTTATAGCAGCTCATTTTGTTCTGGGAAAGAATTGGAATCTAAAGAGATGTCCACTTCTTGGGAAATGGGTGAATAAGTTGTGTTACATGATTGTAATGACATACTATTGTGTCATTAAAAATAACAAACAATATATAAAATAAAAAAACACCCTGGAATGTCTTATACGAACTGAAGCAAAGTGAAGAGATCAGAACCAGGAGTACATTGTAGAGAGGAACAAAAATAATACATGATGATCTACTATGAATATCTTAACTATTTTTAACAAGGCATGGATCCAAGACAACTCTAAAAGATTCATAAAAAAAAAAAAAAACGATATCCAATGCCACAGAAGGAACAGATGGAGACGAAATGCAAATTGAAACATACCATTCTTACTTTATTTCCCCATGCATCTTTCTTTAGGGTAAGCAATGTGTTTCTTGTTTCACAACATGATGAAAAAGGAAATAAGTATTATATGATAATATACACACAACCTATGTAATACTACGTACCTTCTTGGAGATAGGGAAGAGATTGTAGAGAAAGGGAAAAAAGAATGAGACAGATCTTTATGGACATAGCTAATACGAGAATTTATTTTTCTTGGATAAGCATTTTTATTAAAATATATTGCATATTTATAACCAGCACTTGAGCCACTACCCCTCCCCACCACTCCTCTACTCAGCAGCCCAATGGAAGCACTTACTCCTTTCCCTGAACAGAGTGCCTGAGCCACTCCCTCCCTTTTTTCCACTCATGTTTAGGGTAAGGCAGGTGGTATCTAAAAGATTCTAAAAGGTTCGCCATCACTGTACTAGGGCCCAGCAGAGACTTATATATAATAGGAGTTAAATAAATGCAAGGCAACTGATAGATTGTTCTGAATTTAAATTGGCTTATTGTTTCTTAGTAGTATGAAAAAGAAAAGGACATTAATCTAAGGAAGAGTTAAATTTTAGGCATTTTATGACTTCTCTTAGACTACCTGCCAACAAATCAAAAGCAAAACATAAGATGTCCAAAGTTATCCATGAAATCTCATTATTTGTATTGATTTAGTTGCAAGTAAACCTCATTTTGCACTCAGTGAAATTATAATGCTTCTAGCCTTTTGAGCTTCTAGCCCTGAACACTAATTTGAGATGTTTCAATCACTTCCAAAAGGTGCAAAATAATCTACTGGCTGATATCCCAAAAGGAGTATCATCCAGAAGATCTGTTATATTCTGCAAGTCTAAACAGTGCTAAAAGATTAGTCTTACATTTAACCTATTCAAAAAACAAACAAATCCTACACTGCCTCTAAGATGAAAGGCATGTTTTACTGGATATCATCAGCACCTTCCAGTCAGTCCTTTAAGCAGATTGAGGTTGATAATGGAATGCTAGCAACAATTTGTTCCATATAAACTGACATCAATTAATCTAAGTTTCTTCTTTTTGTTGGCTGGAGCTGCAAATTGCTCTTCAAGGCTTTAGTTTAAAACAAACAAACAAAAAAAGAACTGGTAGGACCAATGTACCCTTTCTAGTTTGGGGAAATGGCACTAGGGCTTCTACCGAGGTTGAAAGAAACACATGGAGAGATATAACATTTTAAAGAAACTTGAAATGGAATCAAGATCCTTAATAATTTTATGGCTGAGAATCTTTGTAAATGAATTAACATTGTCAATGTGAAAACCCTGAAAGAAAATACTGTTAAGGCCCAGCTTCCTCTAAGTTACTTTCTAAGCCATAAACTGATCCAGACCCTGACATATAATTTTGCAACTGTGCTTCATCAAACCAAACTCTGTCTTCTTAACTTAATTTCCTCTCAGGCTAACCATGTCATCACAGGAAGAGACTGTAATTTAAGTGCTACTAATCACTTTAGATTTAATTTGAATATAAAGCAGAAGATTAGCCCGAGAAGAGGAATCTTATAATGTATAAAGGTTCTGAAGGTGTAGTTAATTCTAAATGGTTTTAGCCTTAGTCCACTTTCTCAAGATGCCCTTCACACACTTTGTTGCAGTTAGTCACAGGGAGACGAGACCAGACATTCCATAATAACAGTTGATAGAAGAAAGGTATCTGTAGCCTCCAAATCTCTGAGGAAGAGCCAAATGATGTGGTATGTATATTTCCCTTGACAAGGGCTCAACTTCCTCACTGATCTTTCCCATGTTTGACCTCTTCCTTTGCGTTTCTTTGAAGAATTATTCTTCTTGAGTCTCAGTGACCATTTCTACCTTTCAGTTCAATTTTCCAAAGAAATGGTATTAGCTATCCATCAAGAACAGAAGCCCTGGTTTAAAGACTAATGATCTGGACCCAGTTTTTAAGTACACAAAATTTTAGAAGAAATCAAATTGAGGCTACCTTCACTTTAATTTATAAGATTCATATTCTTCCACATCTCCCTTGAATGCAATTTACACTTGACAGCAGCCTGCCCTTTTCCCAAAGGCTGGATTGAGACAGAAAAAAAATCCCTGCATTTGAAGCTCTCAGTCAGTGGCCAGGGCAAGGTGAGGCTATTGTATTCCTTCTGATAATACCAGTGACAAAAAACAGACCTCTTAATAAAAAGTAAAGAGGAAGAAAGGGAGACAGAGGAAAAGATAAAGAAAAAAAAAAGGGAAGCAGAGAGGTGCTAACCTGAATCTTCTGAAGAGTGTCTGCCAGAATCATTATAGCAACCATTCACCATTAATGCCATTCCAAAAAAGCCATCTTTTTGAAAGATGGGGAACTGATTACCCTAAGAAATGCAATTGCCATCACAAGCAATTTGATTTTTCCAATCTTTACATTGCCTCTCTACTCACTCTTTCCATCAGACTAAAGTTATTCAGGGATGATGAAAACTTTCTAATATCCTAAATCCTACTTTGTTAAGAGTTGAAATTGGGAACTTTTTTTTACTTTCTTTTTTTTGCATTTTTTAAACATTTATTAATATTCGTTTTTAACATGGTTACATGATTCATGCTCCTACTTTCCCCTTCACCCCCCCGCACCCCCCACCCATGGCCAACGCACATTTCCACTAGTTTTATCATGTGTCATTGATCAAGACCTATTTCCAAATTGTTGATAGTTGCAAAATTGGGAACTTTTGAAGAGGCTACTAGTTAGGTTCAATAAGCAGGCAGTATATTTTACAAGGAAGAATTAAAATTAAAAATAATTAATGTAGAGTAAACAACAAAAAATCATCCTCAATCAACCTTTTTAAGGTAAATTCAAGTGAGCCAAGAAGGAAGGCAAATACTTGGGACACCATCCTGTGGGCTAGAAACATAAACCTCAAGATGCAAAAGATGATCCAGGAAATATCTCGGCTGCATGTAGAACAGAGAAGGGGAAGTAAGCCTTTGGTAATTTCTTTTAACTTATTTTTAATCCTTAGTCTCTGTGTGCTAAATTCAGTAAATCTATGCTGCTGAATGACTATGAATGTTTTTGGCATCGTCCAAATATGAGCACCCATAAAATTAGGATAGTGATGGAATACTATTGTGCTGTAAGGAATGATGAACAGGATGATTGCAAAAAGAACTGGAAAGACCTACATGAACTGATAGAGTGAAATAATGAGAACCAGGAAAAACATTGTACATGATAACAACAGTATTGTGGAATGATCAACTGTGAGTTGATAGTAACTAACTGTGAGTTACTTACTATCAGAAATACGATGATCTGAGACAATTTTGAGGGATTTATGACAAAGAATGCTATCTCCAGAGAATTAATTGTTGGTGTTGGAACACAGGCAAAAACATATTTTTTTCAGTTGTTTACTTGGGTTTATGTTTTGGGGTTTTAGTTTATAAGATTATTCACTTACAAAATGAAAAATATGAAATATTTTGCATGATAATATATGCATAACATAGTTCAGATCACCTGCCAGCACCAAGATGGGGAAGGGATTGAAGAGAGGGAGATAAGTTTGATCATAAAATTTCAGAAAACATGAAAATGTATTACATGTAATTGGTAAAAAAAATTTTAATATAAGCACCAAAAGACAAAGTCTTAGTCACCGCACTCTACTTTTGCTTCTGTTTGAGAAAGAACATGCTAAAAATGAGGAGATTCATTTTAAATTTGAATTTACACATATAAAAATTATTTAATAGTTAGAAAGAGAATACAAAGAAATAATAGGTTGACCTGGGTTACTAAACTACAATGAATATCTGTAATCATGAGCCAGTGTGATGTGTCTTAATTTTGGAGACATGGCCCTGAGGTCTTAATAAATTTGTATACAGATAGCACATAAGACCTGAAAGGCCTTAATCTGAAAAGACTCAAAGAATATGTCTAAAAGATGTACTGTATCATCAGATCACAGTTTCAGATCTAGAAGGAATCAAAGTCTGCCTAGTTCAATATCTTCATATTAAAGTAGAGGAAATAAAAGCATAGAGAAATTTAATTATCCAAAACTACACAGGAAGAATATTATCAGAAATTACAACTGAAACAAGGTTCTTTGACTGAAATTTGTGCTCTTTCCACTGTACCACATTACCTCTGAGGATTAGTATCACTAAATTTAGAGAGGCTCACCACCAGAGGAAATATGCAGCAGAGGCTAAAGAGCTGCTTTCAGAGTTAAGAAGATCTGGGTTCAAATGTTACTCTTGGGTCTACTGGCTGGTTGACCATAGGCAAATCACATAACCTCACAGTTTCTAGCAGTTCTCTAAGTCTCTAAGTTACAAGATAGGCGGTAACTACATTTGTAGAGGGCATTTCTGCATCTGGGGTCCCTTCAGCAATGTTATCAGAGGTCTATTTTCTCTGTCTATCCATCATTGTAAAGTTACTACCTAGATGATAAATTATAAATCTTAGTTATACCATAATATAATTTAATATAATCAGAATCATATAGAACATATAGTTAATCTGTATAATATTCATTATACCTTATATATAAATATCACAAAGTTTATAACTTTATAAAATAAATATATTATGTACAATCATATAATTTGTTATAGTAATTTATATCTTCCAAAACATATTTTGCTCACACAAGCCCTCTAAAATAGTTAGTCCTAGTTTAGGAAGTAACCCTTCATTTTTTCTGCATATGAACAAGTGCAAACAGTAGAGCAACTTTGAAATAGATGAGTACTAGTTCAGAGTTCTTTTCTCACATCTGGCAAGTAGAATTGCTCAAATACTCACAAGAGATGGCATATGGTATTTGAAGACCCAGCTACTGTTTAAATTAATTGAATTTTATATGACATCTGGATGAACAGAAATGTCATGATAGCATTAGATATCCTTATTACTGTTATCATATTTGAAGAAAACTCATAGAAAGGTAAACACTCAACATGCTTCAAATGCTCAATGAGGTAAATTATTTATGTTAGTATTTCAATTCTTCCACATTTTCTTTCCCTATTTATGTATCTTTTATTGATATATTTGTTTTTTTACATCAAATTATTTTTTGAATATCTTGTCTACCTTGTCTGAGGGAGCTCTCCTTTATTAGAGAGATTTTAAAAAGTGGAAAACATTTTAGCAAAATCAACCAATACATCAACTGTCTGACTTTGTAAATAATATTTCTTACCCATAGTCCTTTGTCTCCTCAATGAAATGAGGGTGGCACATTCTTTGAATCATTCTCCAGAGTCAAGCATAGAAATTATAATTATCCAAGATTTAGTATTCTTTGTATAGTTTATGATTTTGTATCTATGACACATAGTTTTCTGATTCTGCTTACTTTGTGAAGCATCAGTTCATGTAAACCTTCCTAAGTTTTTCTGCATTCTTCACAGTCATAATTTCATATAAGAAATAATATTCCATTGCATTAATATAATTCAATTTATTCAACCATTTCCTAACTGATAGGTGCCTATTGTTAAATCACAGAAATGCTGAAATGAGTATTTGGGAATAAATATAAATAGAATTATTTTTCTCTTCCCCCTGACATTGTTCAGCATAAATGCTATGCAGCTGGGTCTCAGGGTAAAAGGTATATTTTAGCCCCTGTTTTGTATAAAATACCTTACAACATTTCCATTGCATGAGTCAAGATGTAAACATTTAAATTTTATATTACCTTCTCACATCATATTAGGGAAATGTTCATAGACTGAGTCAATTTCAGGAAGGACTC
The DNA here is from genome assembly GCF_016433145.1 of Gracilinanus agilis. Taxonomy (NCBI): domain Eukaryota; kingdom Metazoa; phylum Chordata; class Mammalia; order Didelphimorphia; family Didelphidae; genus Gracilinanus; species Gracilinanus agilis. Next base: position 83,453,488 of record NC_058135.1, read on the forward strand.
TCATGTGTAAAAACTATAAAATCATTGTGAGGCTAGGGCATCTTATTCCCAGTATACTTTTCATTGTCTCTCTACCTTCCTAAATTTGTTCTCATTGGTTTTCTCATGCAAATTATAAATTCTTTAAAAATTACCCACTCAGAGAATACATGTATAATTCAGTGGAATTGTTTGTCACCTCCAGGAGGGGAGAGTGAAGAGGGGAGGAAGAAAACATGAATCATGTAGAACCTTGGAAAACTTATGTGTAAATTTATTTGAATAAAACAAATATAATTTTTAAAAAATACAATGAATTAACTCTAAAAAATTACCCACTCAGCAACTGGCATTTAAGAAGCTTAGAATCTTCTTCTTCAGCTCAAGATGATATTATATGTGTGGCTTATTTTATGAAATCTAAGAGGTATCTGATTTTTTTTTTTTTTGGTCAATGTCTGCTGTTGAATTAACAAAATCCAGAGAAAGTCCACTGCCTAAGTAAAGGCAACTATGACTACTCTATCAGTTTTGGGGAAACCTTTGTATTCTTAAACTTTTCATGTGTTTCTATGAGCATATCTATATCTATGGCCTCAAGAGTCTATGGAATATTGTTCCAAATAGCATAATTTTCTCTGGAAATTCCAATCCACCAAATTGGAAATTATAGCAAAATTAACTGCTTCCTCTTTACTTTCATTACTATCCAAACATTTAAAATGATACCACTTTACTTTTATTTTATTCTTGCATTTATTATGTAAGATATTTATAAAAATAATCTACTTAACTAACTGATATTGTTATAACACATATTCTTGTTATTTCTTACAACCGCTCTGAAGTCAGTGAAATAGGGTTTTTTTCTCATCTTACAAAAAAGAAAATCAAGGTAAAAATGACAAAGTGATATGCCAATTGTTAGGGAGTTAATGTCAGAAGTAGGACTTGAACTCTCTGCATTTTTCTTTCAACTCCTGAATATTTGCTCACCACTCAGGGCTACTACTCATAAGTCAGCCATTCAAAAATATTATACATTTAAATTTTCTATTCATTTTTACTCCCTGGTAGTGGCTCTTTCCTAAACATTTTTAAATCTACCTAAATAAATGGATGCATACTAAATGCCATAGTTTTCCTTTCTTTGAAAGCACATTTAATCAGGGAATAACTCCCCAAAGAATTAGAAGGCATTGCTCCCAGGAGTATTCAGCTTTCTACATCTGACAAGTATTCAAGAAAAGAGAATCATAGGATCATGAGATTCCATAGTGACTATGATCTATATTTTATATTTATCTCCCTCTATCTGCTGCCCTCTTGCTTTTTTCCTTTTTTGTTACTCAGTAGAAAGAAAGTTGCATTTCAGTAAAAGAACAGCTAGTTCAAGTCTATAGACCATCATAGAGAGGGAAAGAGGAAAAGGTGTTATATACTTCTTTTGGTGTTTGATCATGATTATATGTTCTTCATATATACCACTCAATGTCACAATACAGTGAGATAAGAATTAAAATATTAGCTTGCTACTTCTTAATTTTGATATATCTATAGGCTTACAAACCAGGTTGACTCATTTATCCAATGCTTTGTTATCCAGTATGAAGATACACATTTTCAATAGATGTTTATCCAATAATAAACCACTTTCAAAGATCATAGCAGTTATTCCCTGAGTAACATTGCAAACATTATTATAAATAATTCAGATGTCCAACAGATGAAAATCTTCTAAGAAGTTCCTTCTAAAATTGAAGTCTGGAAGAATCATGGGATTTAGAGTTGGAAAAAACTTAGAGAGCATCTATTCTCTTTCCTTTATTTTATCTATGAGAACATTAAAGTCTACAAATTTATTCTATCATATCCAATGTCACTCATTTACTGGAAGAGCTGGGAGTACAGCATGTCTCCTGAGTCCCAGGTTAGTGATCTTTCCACTAAATGGTAGTTCTTCCATTGTACTACAAAGGGTGAAACTCTAGCTCTACCTCCTTTGTCTCAACAAACAAAATAATGGATGTTTGTCTAATCTTAAGGAAGATGGGAAATAGGAGGAGCTCATGGTTAATAAAACTGGTCTTCTTACAAAGCTTCACATATCATATTTCTTTCTCTCTTGCTAATCTTTTCAATAACCAACCAACGAATGTTTCAATAGTACTTTCTCTTATTTTCTAATCTCAGAGCATATAAGAATATTCTGAATTCTGAACATGATTTGATAATTCATTAATGATTTATAAAATATATAATAAGGATATAAAGTAATAGGAAAATGCATTTTATCTATGTTACTTAGAAAATGTGAAGAAAAAATCTAATTTTAAATGCAATGATCTAAAAGAGTTGTCATATTCATAATTTTTATATCTTTTTATCTGGAAGCAGAAGCATACTATATGTTGAGTACAGAACACTGAAAAATCCAACCCATGGGTATGATCTACTATAACACATTAGTCAGATAAGCACTAATATCTATAATTCACTCTAATGTTGTTATAGCCAAAAATGACAAAAAGTCACTGTGTCCACCTCAGAGACAATGGAAGAGCCATTTATTAATTCTATGCACACCATAAAAATGCATATAGGATATTTAATCATTGAAACTCCAATAGGAAGTACAAATAAAATCTACTGAAGGTATAAACATTGACAATTGTATATTTTGGGAAGGGTCTGCATGACTATTGTAGTAATCTCCATTCATTTTTAATTACACTGAAAATTCCTTAGGAAATCTTTCATTAGGAATGATGAAGGAAGAAGCTGTGGAATGAAAGAGATTGTTTAGGCTTCCCTAATTCCCTTGCCTTTTCCTAGTCTTAGAAATATTTCATACATTATGTTCTAAGGGAAGCACAAATAGTTTATATAAGTTCCCAGTACATGATTAAAGTAGTGTGTGTGTATGTGTATAGGTGGAGGGGAGGGCATAACTTTTGATATTTCTTTTTTGTTAAATTAGTAAAGCATAATGATTTCCCAGAGAAATTTGTATGAGCTCCTGATTCAGAAGGCTTAATTTCATTTATTTATTTATTTATACTGAAATATATTTCTTTTTTTTAACATTTATTAATATTCATTTTTTAGAAAAGTTAACATGGTTACTGATTCATACTAACTCTTTCCCCTTCACCCCTCACCCTCGCCCCACGCACGGCCGATGCACATTTCCACTGGTTTTAACATGTGTCATTGATAAAGATCTATTTCCAAATTGTTGTTCATTGCATTGGTGTGGTAGTTTCAAATCAAAATCCCCAATCATGTCTGCCTCAACCCAAATGTTCAAGCAGCTGCTTTTCTTCTGTGTTTCCACTCCTGTAGTTCTTCCTCTGAATGTGGGTATTGTTTTTTTCCATAAATCCCTCAGAATTTTCCTGGGTCATTGCATTGCTGCTGGTACAGAAGTCCATTACATTCTATTTTACCACAGTATATCAGTCTCTGTGTACAATGTTCTTCTGGCTCTGCTCCTTTCACTCTGCATCAGTTCCTGGAGGTCTTTCCAGTTCACATGGAATTCCTCCAGTTGATTATTCCTTTTAGCACAATAGTATTCCATCACCCGCATATACCACAGTTTGTTCAGCCATTTCCCAATTGAAGGGCATAGCCTCATTTTCCAGTTTTTTGCCACCACAAAAAGTGCGGCTATAAATATTTTCATATGAGTCTGCTTATCTATGCTCTCTTTGGGGTACAAAACCAACAATGGTATGGCTGGATCAAAGGGCAGGCATTCTTTTATAGCCCTTTGAGTACAGTTCCAAATTGCCAGCCAGAATGGTTGGAGCAGTTCACAACTCCACCAACAATGCATTAATGTCCCAATTTTGCCACATCCCCTCAAGCATTCATTACTCTCTGCTTCTTTCATTTTAGCCAATCTGCTAGGTGTGAGGTGATACCTCAGAGTTGTTTTCATTTGAGATTTAGAACACTTTCTTATGTGCTTATTGATGCTTTTGATTTCATTATCTGAAAATTGCCTATTCATGTATCTTCCCATTTATCATTTGGGGAATGGCTTGATTTTTTATACAATGGGTTTAACTCCTTGTATATTTGAGTAATTAGACTCCTGTCAGAGATTTTTGTTATAAAGATTTTTTCTCAATTTGTTGTTTCCCTTCTGATTTTGGCTACATTGTTTTTGTTTGTACAAAATCTTTTTAGTTTGATATAATCAAAATAATTTTTTTTACATTTTGTAATTTTCTCTAACTCTTGCTTGGTTTTAAAATCTTTCCTTTCCCAGAGATCTGACAAGTACACTATTCTATGTTCACTTAACTTATTTATAGTTTCCCTCTTTATATTCAAGTCATTCACCCATTCTGAATTTATCTTGGTGTAGGGTGTGAGATGTTGATCTAAATCTAATCTCTCCCATATCGTTTTCTGAATTTCCTAGAAGTTTTTGTCAAATAGGGGATTCATGTCCCAAAAGTTGGGCTCTTTGGGTTTATCATACACTGTCTTGCTGATGTCACTTACCCGAAGTCTATTCCACTGATCCTCCTTTCTATCTCTTAGTCAGTACCATACCATTTTGATGACCGCTGCTTTATAGTATAGTTTAATATCTGGTACTGCTAGGCCACCTTCCTTCATGTTTTTTTTTTCATTATTTCCCTTGATATTCTTGATCTTTTGTTATCCCAAATGAACTTTGTTATAGTTTTTCCTAATTCAGTAAAAAAGTTTTTTGGTAGTTTGGTAGGTATGGCGCTAAATAGGTAAATTAATTTGGGTAGAATGGACATTTTTATTATGTTAGCTCATCCTACCCATAAGCAATCAATGTTTTTCCAATTGTTTAAATCTAGTTTTATTCGTTTGGAAAGTGTTTTGTGGTTGTTTTCGTATAATTCCTGTGTTTGTTTTAGTAGATAGATTCCTAAGTATTTTATATTGTCTGGGGTGATTTTAAATGATGTTTCTCTTTATAACTCTTGGTGCTGTGATGTGTTGGAAATATATAGAAATGCTGATGATTTATTTGCATTTATTTTGTATCCTGTAACTTTGCTAAAGTTGTTGATTATTTCTACAAGCTTCTTAGTTGATTCTCTGGGATTTTTTAAGTAGACCATCATATCGTCTGCAAAGAGTGATAGCTTAGTCTCCTCATTTCCTATTTTGATATCTTCAATTTCTTTTTCTTCTTAATTGCTTACTGCTAGTGTTTCTAGCACAATGTTAAATAATAGAGGTGATAATGAGCATCCTTGTTTCACTCCTGATCTTATTGGAAAGGCTTCTAATTTATCCCCATTGCATATGATGCTTGTTTATGGTTTTAGGTATATACTGTTTATTATTGTTAGGAAAGGTCCTTCTATTCCTATACTTTTCAGTGTTTTCAATAGGAATGGAAGCTGTATTTTGTCAAAGGCTTTTTCAGCATCTATTGAGATAATCATGTGATTTTTGTTTGTTAGACTGTTGATATGGTCAATTAGGTCAATTATGTGGATGGTTTTCCTAATGTTGAACCAACCTTACATTCCTGGTAAAAATCCCACCTGATCATGGTGGATGATCTTCTTAATTACTTGCTGGGAGTCTCTTTGCTAGTATTCTATTTAAGATTTTTGCATCTATGTTCATTAGGGAGATTGGTCTGTAGTTTTCTTTCTCTGTTTTTGATCTCCCTGGCTTTGGAATCCGTACCATATTTGTGTCATAAAAGGAATTTGGTAGGACTCCTTCTTTGCTTTTCATATCAAATAATTTGTATAGTATTGGGATTAGTTGCTCTTTGAATGTCTGATAGAATTCACTTGTGAATCCATCAGTCCCTGGCGATCTTTTCTTAGGGAGTTCTTTGATGGCTTGTTCAATTTCTTTTTCTGATATGGGATTATTTATTTCTTCTGCTGTTAATCTACGCAGTTTATATTTTTGTAAATATTTGTCTATATCTCCTAAATTGATATATTTATTGCCATATAATAGGGCAAAACAGTTTTTAATGATTGCCTTAATTTCCCCTTCATTAGAGGTGAGGTCTCCCTTTTCATCTTTGATACTGATGATTTGGTTTTCTTCTTTCCTTTTTTTTATTAGATTGACCAGAACTTTGTCTATTTTATCTGTTTTTTCAAAATACCAGCTTCTAGTCTTATTTATTAATTCAATAGTTCTTTTACTTTAGATTTTATTAATATCTCTCTTGATTTTTAGTATTTCTAATTTAGCTTTCATCTGGGGATTCTTAATTGGCACATTTTCTAATTTTTTAAATTGCATGCCCAATTCATTAATCTCTGCCCTCCCTAATTTGTTAATATATGCACTCAAGGATATAAATTTCCCCCTGAATACTGCCTTGGCTGCATCCCACAGAGTTTGGTAGGATGTCTCATCATTGTCATTCTCTTCAACGAAATTGTTCATTATTTCTATGATTTCTTCTTTGACTAGCTGGTTTTGAAGAATCATATTATTTAATTTCCAATTAGTTTTTGATTTGCCTCTCCAAGTGCCCTTACTAATTATTATTTTTATACATTATGATTTGATAAGGTTACATTTATTACTTCTGCTCTTTTTCATTTGTTTGCATTGTTTCTATGCCCTATAACATCGTCAATCTTTGTGAATGTACCATGTGCATCTGAAAATAAGGTGTATTCATTTTTGTCCCTATTTATTTTTCTCCACATATCTATTAAATCTAATTTTTCTAGGACTTCATTCACCTCTCTTACCTCTTTCTTATTAATTTTTGGTTTGATTTATCCAGATCTGAAAGAGGAATATTTAGATCTCCCACTTTTATGGTTTTCCTATCTATTTCCTTCTTGAGCTCCGCCACTTTCTCCTTTATGAATTTGGATGCTCTGCCACTTGGTGCATACATATTGAGCATTGTTATTTCCTCATTGTCTATACTGCCTTTAATCAGGATGTAATGATCTTCCCTGTCTTTTTTAATCATATCTATTTTTACTTTGGTTTGTCAGAAATCATAATCGCCACTCCAGCCTTCTTTTTCTCATTTGACACACAAAAGATTTTGCTCAAGCCCTTTACCTTAAGTGTATGTCCACCAGTCTTGTATGTGTTTCTTGTAGACAACATATGGTAGGATTTTGGTTTCTAATCCACTCTGCTATTTGATTCCCTTTTATGGGTGAGTTCATCCCATTCACATTCAGAGTTATAATTATGACTTGTGTATTCGCCAACATTTTGGTATCCTCCCGTAATTCTAACACTTCTTACACTATTTCCTTTTAAACCAGTGATTTGTTTTAATCCAGTAACCCTTGTCCCTTCCCTTGATTAACCTCCCTTTATACCCCCCTCCATTATTATTCTCCCCTTTTATTTTTTTAACATTTATTAAGATTTATTTTTTGAAAAGTTACATGGTTACATAATTCGTGCTCTTACTTTCCCCTTCACCCTTTGACTTCCCCCTCCCCACCATGGCTGATATGTATTTCCACTGGTTTTAACATGTGTCATTGATGAAGACCTATTTCTAAATTGTTGATAGTTGCATTGGTGTGGTAGTTTTGAGTCTACATCCCCAATCATGTCCTCCTCAACCTATGTGTTCAAACAGTTGTTTTTCTTCTGTTTCCACTCCTGTAGTTCTTCCTCTGAAAGTGGGTAGCATTCTTTTCCACAAATTCCACAGAATTGTCCCTGGTCATTGCATTGCTTCTAGTACAGAAGTCCATTACATTCTATTTTACCACAGTATATCAGTCTCTGTGTACAATGTTCTTCTGGCTCTGCTCCTTTCACTCTGCGTCAATTGCTGGAGTTCTTTCCAGTTCACATGGAATTCCTCCATTTTATTATTCATTTGAGCACAATAGTATTCCATCACCAGCATATATCACAATTTGTTCATCCATTCCCCAATTGAAGGGCATAACCTCCTTTTCCAGTTTTTTGCCACCACAAAAAGCACAGCTATAAATATTTTCATACAAGTCTGTTTATCTATGAACTCTTTGGGGGTACAAACCCAACAATGGTATGTCTGGATCAAAGGGTAGGCATTCTTTTATAGCCCACTTATTTATAAATTCTTGCATGCAAGAATTATTACAGAATCCTGTCCCTCTCTGACTGATAGCTATTTGATGTCTATGGTAAATAAAGAAGCAGTAAAAGAGTACCAAATGCTCTAAGTTACTCTGATTAGAGAAATGAAAACTGAAACTATTGGATTGACTAAAATGTATGATTGTAATGGAATACTATAAGAAATGATGAGAAGAATGATTTTTTGGGGAAAAGACTATAAAGACCTACATGAACTGAAACAAAGTGAAATGAGGAAACCTAGGAGAACATTAGCATAGTAAGAGCAATATTATATGATGAAGTTCTGATTGAATTAACTATTCTTAACAATGAAGTAAGACAATCCCCAAAGATTCTCCATGAGACGTGCCATTTGCCTCCAGAGAAAAAATTGATAATCTGATTACATACTGAAATATACTGTATTCCACTTTCCTTATTAATTTTTTTATTTGTTCAATTTCTTTTCCATGAAAGGACTAATATGGAAAAATGTTTTACATTATTAAACATGAAAAAATCTATACCAGACATTTTGGCTTTTAGGGGAGAATTTGACTCTAAACGTTGAAAGACACTTTTTTCATGTAATTGAGGTAAAAATAAAATATTTAAGAAAAGGAGAATAAGAGGCATTGTTAGTGACTATCCCAGAGTTGTAGTGAAGATAAAATCAGGTAATAGGTATGAAGTACTTAGCTCACTACCTGCACATAGTAAGAGCTATATAAAGGTTAACTATTTTTAATATCTAGAAGAGGAAATTTTGAACACAAAGAGATAGTATGACTTCAAAGAAGCAGGGTCATTTCAGACAACCTACATTTTCATTTTTGAGTGGTTTAGGCAGTTGATTTGTCAAGAGATGATAAAAGATACTCTTCCTCTTTTTTAGCAGAGCATGTGGAAAAATATTTTATGCTGTTCTGATGTGAAAAGGTAGAGAGATGTGCAATATACAAAAGCATAACTATATGTATTGATAATTGATTAAATAATAGGATTTGTGCTTTGTAGTCATTAATGGTCCAATGTTATCTCAGAAGAAATGCTTTAGAGAATTGTCCAGGAACTTTATATTGGTTGTGTGTATTTTAATACTTATATCACTGACTTGCATAAAATCATATAAAGCATCAATATCAATTATCAGATAACACAAAGATAGGAGAGATGCTTTATGAATTACTCACAAGAACATTTGGATGAATCTAATAAGGTGAAATTTGATAGGTGTAATTATAAAGCTTCATAAATTTGATTAAAAACAACTTGTTAAGTATATTACAAGAGAGGATTGCCTAGGCAGGTGTATATTAGAGAGAAATCTGGGAGTTTTAGTGGATTATTTTCTCAGTGAAAAAATAAAATAAGGAAGGAAAAATAATGAAATGCTATATTGCATGAGGAAAGGCATAATATACATTGTTAGGAGGTATTAAATATACAAAGTAGCATCTAGTTAGTGAGGTCATATCTTCATTATCATATTCAGTTTAAATTGTCCCATTTTAAGAAGGGCATTATATAGGTGGGAATTCAGGATAATGAAGGACCTCAAGTTCATGTCATATGAATACTGGTTGAAAGAATTTAAGATTCACATCTGGCCTCAGTCACATCTTAGCTGGGTGACCCTGGACAAGTCACTTAACTCCCATTGTCTAATCCTTACCATTCTTCTTCTTTGGAACAATACACAGCATTGATTCTAAGATGGAAAGTAAGGGTTATTTATAAAAAAAGAAAGAACTTAAAATATTCTTTTTGGAGATAAGATGAGGAAACTGAAGGATTTTTAAAGTATTTTAAGGAATGGCAAGTGGAAAAGGGATTAGACTTACTCTGCTTCAATTTAGAAGATAGAAAGGGAAATAATAGGTGGAAATTGCAAAGATGAATATATGCTTGCTACCCAAAAGGTAGAATAGTTTATTTTAGAAGGTATTGGGTTTTTCCTTATTGGAAAGTGTGAAATAAAAATTGGGTCATCCTTTGTTGAGTATATTGCTGATCTATTAAGGTTCATTAACAGTAGATCAACAGTCGCATATTTCAAGTGGTATTGACTCATTTGGCACACCTTGGTGTTCCCATTTACCTTGGTTTTACAGTTCTTGAGAAGTACTCTTAGTGTATTCTTTCTTTGAAATATATCATAATATAGATAATACAGTTGTGTAATTCTTTCCCTTAATTATATATGATATTCAGATTGCTCTCTATTTTTATTCCCCACTTCCTAAATAGTTATAATTGTAAAAATTCTTTAGTATTCATGTTCAACCTAATCTCAGAGTTAAAATTAAAGTTGCTTGAATTATTTTTATAATGTCACATGATCTTCATTTATTTCTAAATAAATTTTTTTTTACTTTTTTTTTTACTTCCCTATTTATATATACAAATATTGATTATTGAATTTCCTATTAATTGTTATTAATTCCCTTAGCCTCCATAGAAAATTTTCTCTTCTTATATGATATGTTCTTTTTGTGTGTCTTCAGGATTTCATTCTTAATTTTTTCATTCATTTGGACTGATTACACTTGAAGAATATAGTTCATTTTCTGATTTTTTAAATGTTCTGAGCTTTGAGAAATGCTGTTCACAAAGCTAGTGTAGATCAAATTATGCATATATTTTCTCCCTTTCTGTATCAATGATTTTAAGATGGAGTATATGTTCCCTCTAAATTTTTCATCATTTCCACTTCAACAACCAGAACTTCTTTGCTTATCAGAATTAGATGTTGATAGGAATTCTATTCATTTCTTCCTCCACTTTTCAAAAGTGACATTATGGTTATGAAAAGTTGAAATTTTATCAGCTCTTCTAATTGGGGAAAAAATGGAAAAAGAGAGACACAGAGAGACAGAGACACACAAACAGAGATAGAGATAGAGAATGATTGAAAGAGATTTTTACTAGCTGTATGGCTGTATAATAGCCACTTAGCCTATCAAACTCAGGTTCCTCATAAAACTGGGAAAATAGTATGATCCAACTTTTATAGATTTTTGAAGATTGAATAAGAGATGTATAAATGCTTTACAAATATGAAAATGCTAAGTAAATATCAGTTGTTATCATCATCATCATTGATATCACCATTATAATTACTAGATTCTGCTTGTCTCAGAATCAGATGATTTGTTTTTCAATTTCATATCTCTTTTCTCCTTTTATCTGAATCCTTCTTATAATACTGTCATGGAAATATGTTTCTAATTTTGCTTTCATTGATTTTCATCAAAATCTTCATTGTGCTTTCTCTATTGAGGAACAAAATTATAGAAGAGATGGAGGAAGAGGGAAAAGACAACTCCAGAGAACTCAAATGAAGTAAGATTTGAAATTGACAAAATTATGCATATGAATAAAGTCTAAGAAAAGACAAGTTGAAAATTGTCGGGTTTCCTGAATATTGTAAAGCAAAAAATGCCCACTAATCTCATTTCGAATTGAGTGAAATATTTCAAAAATTCATGCAAGAACATGTTTTGGAAGTATTACAATAAGACACAGACTCAGAAAAACAAACTCAGTTTTACAATAGAAATAAGTACAAAACTAGTTTACTCTGATACATTATTAAGCCTCAAGTGTACAATGAAAAAATAAATTCATAACTATCAAGGAAAAAATGTGATAGATACCAGAAAACTTTCAGTATTATAATTATAGCAATGATGATAACTAACATTTATGTAGTATTTTAATTTTAAAGTTCTTCCTTTACATATATGATTTTATTTTATCCTACCAATAACACCATGATTTATTAACACTATAAGAAAGATGAAATGGCTTCCTTAAGTTTATAAAGATAGTTTCTGAATTGCAGAAAGAAGTGATTAACATAATAAAACTGAGGAATATGAGAATACTGAAATCAACATTTTTAACAAAACAAGTATTCTTTTTGAAGGCAGACTTTAAAAATCAAGATGTTTTTGTTTATTTCATGAAAATATGATTCAACATAGGAAAAGTATTTGGTTTGCAAACAGCAACAATTCGAAGCTTCTAATTAAATAATTTTCATGAAGTTTAGTACATGAATCAGATACTTTACAATCATTATTTTCATAATAAAATAAATAAAATAAACCAAGAAATATGGAAAATACATGCATTGCTTGAAAAATTATATTTGGAAAAGTAATATTCATATAGACTACAATAAAGAAATATTACAACTATAATAAATATATTTAAAGCTAAAATAAGAAAATCCAGACAATATAGATGCAAATAAGGAATATTTGTTATTATTTTCTTAAAGCCAACAATGTAGTTTGTCATTTTGTCTGATTTATATTAATGTTTATGTATTTCAAAATTTCTTTGTCATGATGGTTATGTTTGTGAGATTTGAAAAAAATGAATGAAACTATATTTATAAATAGGTATATATGTACACACATGTTTTACATATTTTACATAAATAATTGCAAGTGTGAATCTCACCCTTATAACAAAACTTACAGGAGGAAATAAAATAACATGAGAAGGCTGGTCCCAAAGTGAGGAAAATATAAGTTCAAATTCTGCCTCTGACCTGTAATGGCTATTTGACCATGAGAAAATGATTTAAATGCTCAGTGACCCAGAGAACTCTAGCATTTTAAGATGAAAGTAAGGTGTTGTTGTCTTTTAATAGAAGAATATGCATTTAAAGGGACCCAAGGAACTGCTCTAAATGGTATATATTAGAATTTTATGGATGAAAAAGGAATTCAGGAGGTACTTTATATCAATATGAAAGTAATTAATAACTATATTAAATGTTGAGCAATTGCTCAATAGTCAGTAAAACTTTTTGACAGTCACAGATCCAAACATGTATTCAGAACTCTTTTTAATTTGACATACTTTTAAGAATGTTATTCTGGGTCAAAATTTAGTTTTTTTTAATGATCTACCACATTAATAGAATTAATCTTTGATAACAGAAGGAATTCTCTTTTAAAGATATTTTATTGTTTGCCTTCTCAATAAGTAGGGGAAGGAAGGTGGAGAAAATTTGGAATTTAAAATGTTAAAAAATAAATATATGAAGGAAAATAATGAAAAATGTATAAGAGGAAGGATAAAAACATATTCATAAAAGGGAAATGCTCCAATATGTAATTAATATAGAGATAATTTGCTTAATATTTCACATAAGTGATTTGAGAGGGATAGTATGCAGAAAGATATAGAAAAATTTAAATAGCGCTATGCTCTTCTGGATAATGAAAAGCCAAGCTGATGGAGAAAGTTTACAGAAACATTTTAAATAACTGTGAATGGGGTAGAGGAGAAGGAAATTAGATTAAATGTGAGTAGTTAACTTTCTGTTCATTGGAAAATGAACCAAAATATATTTAGAATGTCATGTGTTCTCCATGCTCAATTTTTTTGGTACTTCAATTGATTTAAATCATTCATATAAGTCCTTCCTTTCTACTATATATGCAGCTAGCATCTGATTTATGCATTTTCACTTGGTGGTATTTTTCCTTTTATCTTTACTTATACCATTGAGAATTTAATCAGCACACTGGAAGACTTCATCTAATTTATTACATATTTCTTGATGCTAGTACAATATTTGGGTTGGTCATGTCTCTTATGATGGCTTGCTGATGCTATGTAACCAAATTACCTGCTTTCTAAGGTGTACACTTCTAAATAATTAATTTTTCATAGAAGGAATTTTTAAAATTATCTGAGCCATTTTAAACTATTTCCTGAAAACGTTAACCAAAACGTGACCACAGCTAAAAAGACCAATCTTTAGTTAAACCATTGGAAAGCATTGTTTGACCAACCATAGTAAGATCTCATCTGAAAAATTTTTCTTTCAATAATTTAAGGAAGACATAACGAGCTGGAAAAGATGACAAGAAGATAATGATGGTGATCAAGGGGACATGAGCAGTACTTGACGATCTATAAATTCAACACTTACATTTTTCCTTCCCCTGTTTCATACTACAACATTTTTTTTTCAAATTGGTAGATGACTTATGGAAACGACTGTGGCCTTGTGGTTAGAGCCTATTGATGCAGAGCAGGTTGAGACTGGTGGATCACTTGTATTCAGGAGTTTTGAGCTACCTTAGGGCTAAAGAAAATCACAAATCCTCACAATGACTGGTACCTATATAGTTAGCCTGTGTTGGGGTGCACCAGTCTGCTAAGGATAATGCTATGCTCAAAGCTTTGCCACCTTATTGTAACTTTCTGGAGTTAGTTTTCTACTTGAACAACCTTTGAAAACCTAGACTCACCTCAATAGTATGATGATGTGACAAAATATTATTTTAGTCAAGTAGCTTCCATATAAAGGACAATGTATTGAACTATGAAGACTCAAAAAAGAGAATTAGAAGCTAATAATTTTAAGTCTACAAAGAAAGTACAGAGTGGGCACATGAACTCATTCATTAAGTCCTAGAATATTGGAACCAGCAATGTACACTTTTGATAATGAAAGAGCTACATTTTTAAATGAAAAGAAGAAGCAAAATAAACCCTAAGCTTTCTGAGTGTATGATTTGCTCTTGATTAAAGTTCTTTTCACTGAGAAAGTATGTGTGGTTGCTTCACTTGTGCAGGGACAGATAACATGGCTTCCTATGTAAAAAGTAGTTGATTATGTAAGGAATCTACTGATGAAGCAATAATTGCTCTCCTGGAAAAAAATGTTTCCTTCTTGGTTGTTCTCACTGAACTTTGATGGTTCAGTACCATTAAATGTAAGATAACTTCTGAAAAACTCACTGAAAATGACCTATTTCTTGGTCAATTTAGACCTAGTTTTCTGTCTCAGTTCAAGTGAATTTTGTTCTTGAGATCTAAAGATATATCCTTCACCATTTCAAGAATAGGTAGGTAGGTTGTTTTAGAAGTGCCTTATACCAAGATATCAAAACCAAGTAATTTTATATTGTCTACCAAAGACTTAAACTTATTCTGGCATGACAATGCACCATTCCAGTTTTACTCAAGATTGCCTTAATGATTGATTTTGAAAAAGAAAAAATTGTGTGTAAGCATTTTGAAACTCTGCCCTGAAACTATTAAAAATAGGGAAAGAGGAAGATAAGTTGGAAAAACATACAGTGTGCAAAGGAAATGGATCTTAGATGGAATGCAAAGAAGAGGGTTCCAAAAGAATGTGAGAATAGAAAACAAGAGAGGACTTGAAGCCTAAAGCAGGAAGCTGGTTCTTGTTTCCTTCAGAACTGAAAGGGTTAACTGCCTGGGAAGTTAACTGACCTGAACAGAGACCTCAACCAGTGTTTGAGAAATCTAACCAGCTTTCCAGTTTCTGGATTTATATATCCCTCTGTTCCTGTCTTTTGTTCTTGATTTTATTTATATGCTACCATTGAGTTCCTGAGAAGAAAGCCAACTTGAACATAGACTTTTATCTGTCTGGATTCCAAGAAGCCTGCCAGAGTTTACATATAGGCCTTGGTAACGCTGTTATCTGATCACCACCCTTATCCAGCAGATTTGAACTGATCAACCTTTCCCAAATATTGTTTTGCAGTGGCCTTAGTCAGGGACCCTAGATATTAGGGATTTTGAGGTACATTTCTCTCTGTTTTCCCAGTATTGCAGTTGGGATAGGTTGGGGGAAAGCCAGGCAGGAGAATTTTACTCACTTGGTTTTACTCAGGTTTTTTTGTACTTTGTCCTTTTATTTTTTCTACTTCAAAGTGATTAGTAATAAATCTTATAAAAATAATAATTGGAGTTATTGGATATTAATTTAAATTTTTCACATCTGATTTATCACTTATTTATATGGGTATTAGATGTGGGGTTTTGGTTTTTAAAAGATTACCCTAATATAAAAATGAATAATATGGAAATAAGTATTGAGTGATAATACATGTATAAACCAGTGGAATTTTTTATCAGTTCTGGGATGGAAAAGAGAAGGGAAAGAACATGAATCATGTAACCATGGAAAGATATTTAAATTAAATAAAAGTTTCTTCTAATGTAGGTAGTCATCCTCCATGTTTGTGCATCTCAGAAGATTCTTTTCCAAATCTTTCTCTCATTTCACTAATGGATGTAAACTTAAGGTGCTAGAGACTTTCCTCACTTTCCACTGATATTGTGAAGTATAGATTATTTCCTATCCGTTCCCTCGCCTGGTGCATCATATCTTCCTACCATATATTTTCCAGAAAATATCTCATGCCTGTTCCTTTTTATATTTTTTACTGCTTATATTTCATAATCTGCTCATGCCATTTCTATTTCCAATTCATATAATACTTCTTCAGAGGCTCTTATAGTCTAAGATTCACTTCCTCTAGCAACAGTAATATAATACTGGCATTAAAATATGGTCGTTTGTTTTTGGAAGAAGCATTGGGTTAGCAAAGTAGCTTTGAAATTCACAAAGATTGACTATACAGCTTTTCTCCTTTTTCATTTCAGTAGAGCTTATAATAAGCAGTAATCATGAACAAAGATGGTAATATTTTTAACTTTATTTTTGTCTTTAAAAGATGTTCCGTGGCTTCCGGGTTAAGATGGCGGCAGAGTAAGAAGCAGCTCTTAACCTCTCCTGACCAAAACACACAAAACTCCTCAAGGGGATATAAAAACAAGTCCAGACGAACGGAGGAACCACACAACAGGGCAAAGCGTGGAAGGTACGTGGAATCGAGGCATTTCCATGCTATAAAGGGGTGAAACAGCTCTCACTAAATCGCGGGCTGAGAAACCACCCCACCCGCACCCCCTCCACACACAACACCTATAGCGCGGAAGCCAGCTAAAAAGAAATAGAGCAAGTTTGGGGCACCCATCGAGTCATTGGCAGCTCCGGGGCCTGTTCCTGAGAGCAGCAAGATTTGGGACCCCAATAAGCTAGCAAACGCACACAAAATCTGAGTGTGGGAGCAGGGCACCGAGAGCAGACACAGGGCGCAGAGCACAGGCTCAGAGCGTAGGCACCAACGGAGGCGTGGGTGGAGGCAGACACAGCCACAAGCTAAAGCTCTGAAACCCTGAGTGGGGAACCAGTGCAGACGGGTATACAACTGTGGAAGCAGCACCTTGAGACTTGTAAAGAAACCTCCAGCAGACGATCAAGCAAGGGGGTCCACCAGGGGGCTTGACCGCGGACAGACTATGAGCGCGAGGATAAACCTGAGAAGCTGCTGGGCTAATGAGGCTACCCAGTCTCATGAAGTTCAGAAGAGAAAGATTAACAACAAGTAAAAGAAGTCTTTAACACTAGACAACTTTTACACAGAGAAAATCCAGACAACCGAGCAAACAGAGGAGGAGAACAAACAAGCATCCGGACCCTCCTCAAATTAGGAAAACTCCTCACAAGCTATGGAAGAGTTCAAAACTGAGATTTTGAGGAAAATGGAAGAGATATGGCAAGAAAATAACTGTTTAAAAGGTAGAATCTTGCAATTGGAAAGTGAGGCTCAGAAACCAAATGAACTGATAAGCAAATTGAACACCAGAAATGACCAGATTGAAAAGGAATACCAGAAGATTATGGCCAAAAACCAGAAGATTATGGCCAAAAACCAGAAGATTATAGCCAAAAACCAGAAGATTATAACCAAAAACCAGAAGATTACAGCCGAAAATCAAAAGATCATAGCCGAAAAACGAAAGATTATAGCCGAAAATCAATCCCTAAAGGCTAGAATTGAGCAAGTAGAAGCTAATAATCTCTCAAGACAACAAGAACAAATAAAACAAAGTCAAAAACTGAAAAAAATAGAAGGAAACATGAAATATCTCAATGAGAGAGTGACAGACCAAGAAAACCAGTCTAGAAGAGACAATTTGAAAATAATTGGTCTTCCAGAAAAACCAGAAATTAATAGAAACCTGGACTCCATACTAACAGAAATAATTCAGCAAAATTGCCCTGAAGTCCTACAACAAGAGGGCAATATAGACATTGAAAGGATTCATAGAACACCTGCGACATTCGATCCAGAAAAGAAAACACCCAGAAATATAATTGCCAAATTCAAGAGTTTCCAAGCAAAAGAAAAAATCTTACAAGAAGCTAGAAAGAGAGAATTCAAATATCAAGGAGCACCAATCAGGATCACACAGAATCTGGCAGCCTCCACACTAAAAGATCGCAAGGCTTGGAATACGATATTCAGAAAGGCAAGAGAGCTGGGCCTGCAACCACGGATCAACTACCCATCAAAATTGACTGTATATTTCCAGGGGAAAGTATGGGCATTCAACAAAATTGAAGAATTCCAGGTATTTGCACAGAAAAGACCCAGGCTAAATGGAAAGTTTGATATCCAACCACAAAAATCGAGAGAAACATGAAAAGGTAAATAAGATACAGAGGGGAAAGAAAGAAAACTTATAATTTTTAAATTTGCCTTTTTAAGGGCCTCAGTGAGATCTAATTATCTGTATTCCTATATAGAGAAATGTTATGTATAATTCTCTGTAGTGAACACTATTCACTATTATAATATTCACTATTATAGTAATCAGAAGAATAATTCAGAGGGTGAGGGTGGAACACTAAATAATCTAAGATGACATGGGGGATGGGAAAGAGGGGGTGAATAGCAGGGGACACCAAGAGAAACTTGAGTGAATAAGAAAATGGGATATTCTATTACACACAAAGAGGGCATGGTAGGGAGAGGGGACAAATAATATTATAAGGAGAGGAAGAGAGCATTAAGAGGTAATAATCAAACCTTACTCTTAGTGTAATCAACCTGGTGAGGGAAGAGTAGCTATACTATCCATTGGGACATAAAACTCTTATCTAACCTTTCTGAGAAAGTTAGAAGGAATAAACCAAGGGGAGCAGGGGAGTGGGGAGGTCAAAAAAAGGGAGGGGAGAAGAGGGAGGGAATTCATAAGGCCTTTCAAAACAAAAAGAGGGGGAAAAATAAGGGAGGGGGCAGAAAGGGAAGTTAATCAAGGGAGGGGATAAGGGATTGCTGCTCAATAGCAAACCACTGATTTAAAAGGAAAAAGTATAAGGAAAAAGGGGCTAGGAATAGGGGAGGATTCGAAAATGTCAGCAAATGCACAACTGATGATTATAACTCTGAATGTGAATGGGATGAACTAGCTCATAAAATGGAAACACATAGCAGAGTGGATTAGAAACCAAAATCCCACCATATGTTGTCTACAAGAAACACATAT